>NC_133397.1:29305862-29613448 GCF_047511655.1 Castor canadensis | reverse complement strand
AAATGCAAAATTAATTGTCCATTAAGTGAATAAGAATGCAAAACCGACAAGATGGTTTCAAGGGTTTTGTGTGTTGAAACACATTCAATGTATAAAATAAGCTGTTAGTAGATATTACAATTGAGTGTGTGTGTGTGTGTGTGTGTGTGTGTGTGTGTGAGAAACAGTGAAAGAGAGTGAGAGAGAGAATCACCCTTGTTCTTCCTTCTTCTTTTCTCAGATAATTGCTAACATTGATTACAAGCAATCATAGAGGTATTTTTCTCTCCTTTGTTTCACATACTAATATAAACATACAGTTTTATTTTTGGAATTCTAACTCTTTCCCTTAGTCAACCAAGTTCATATCCCCTAGTTCTCTAGTTTTTAAGTACAGCCTATTTCATAATTTCTCTCTAATAATTCATGATAGGTTATGTATTTTCTACTCTCCTGCCTTACACCTGCTATGTACAACATAGAAGATCTCAAGCAATACTATTTATGCACATAGAATTATCTTACCATGGACTCAGATTTGAGAGCATCCTTTATGTAAATCTATCTAAAGGGTCTGATTTCTAAATGAGTTTATATGCAATGAAATAAATAGAAGCAGTCCATGCTTTTTAACATGATAGAGCAGGATTGTAATAGTGACTGTACAAGCTAAAACTATGGAAAGTGATCTTCATAATCAATAAAACCTTTATCAACTTATTTTTTCTCCAAACATTAAAATTTCTCTTACCATTGTCTATCAATGTATAGAACAATGAAAAAATATTTAGTGCCATGCAATGCTCTTTCTTTAAGAGAAACAAACCATGATTTGTTGTTATGACATTTTGAGCAGTGTTTGCCATCTTCTTGTTGTAAATTAGAATGGGAACAAGAATCTTTTCCTATGACTTAGTCAATTGGTATGCTCCTTTTTAATTTAGAATCTACTTCTAACATTTTGCTCCTTCATTATTCAATGTTGTGAAATATCTCTGAGAGTTGTTTTGCTGTAAAGTGCTCTACCACTGTTACTTCCTCTGGGATGTCTACATTCTTCTCATCACAGTCATGTTTCTTGCATGTGTTGACAAGCAAACATCTCTAAAACAGATGCAGTAACAACATTTCATAGTTAGTACTTCCTCTCTAAGCCCATTTTCTTGTATTTGAATTTCACTCTAAGCATCACTTTTCATTTTTGTTGTACTTTCATCTTTGTTGACCATTGTCATCTTTGAATTACCAATTTTTATAAAATGTCATATGGGTTCATCACTGGGAGACAAGAAGACAACATGACTACACACATTACTGAATAATAAATAGATGTGTAGTGAATAACTGACAGACTTTGAAATAAGTGATACCCTTAGTCACTAGAGTCACTAGTTACAATACCTTCTGTTATTTACATAATGATTGGTGGACTGAAGAGCTAGCAGTGACATTTGTACATTATGTAATTAGCAATAATTCATATACTGTGGCAACTGAAATTTAGACCATATTTTTGGGAGACTAGTGTGATTTCTCTAAAACATAATAATTGCAGTTTATGCACATCAAAATGTGCAAAGCAAGAACTCCACATATAACAATATATCAATATAAATGTATTTATGCATTAATGATTTGCATTTTATTTAAATGTAACACAATTTGCTGCGTGTGGTAGCATATACTTGTAATCCCACCACTTGGGAGGCTAAGGCATGAAGATTCTGAGTTTGAGGTCAGATTGTACTGCATAGTAAGATACTGCTTCAAAATCCAACCAATTAGCCAGAAAATGAAAAAAGACAAAATATGCTAAAAAATAATTCAAAGCAAATGGTCCCAAGAATTTTTTTGATATTTAAGAATCCTTACTTATGGCTCTTTCCAAGATGGCAGCTAGAGGGAGGAAGCAGAAAGCATGCCTCCTATAGTGAAATATTGGAGAGACACTGGAGACACACCTTGTAGGCAAAACCACCGAGAAGAGGCGAAACTTTGACCCCTCCACACCTCCAGCCGGCACAGAGTATCTCCAATTCACGTTAAAAGGAGAAACCAGGAGGGCCCCCAGGCCACCAGTCGCCTGCACCCAGACGGCTTGGGAAGACATGGACAAGGTGAGATTAGCAGTACACGGTACTCCCACAGACAACCCTGGGCCAGAGCAGCATAGCCCCCTGGACTGACTGACCTCCACCCAGGGAAAAAAGAGAAACTGAGTAATAAGCAATAAGAACAATAAAGACACATGGGAAAAAGGGTGGGGCGCACTGAGCGCCAAAGATTGGGGGAAGGGAATCCTTCCCGAAACTGTAAATAAACAAGCTGGGTGGACCAGAGAGGATCTGGTGGGAGCGGGGACGTGCGCCCAGCAACCAGGAGCAGGAAAGTTTGTGAGCGTGGCGGATGGAGGAAAACTCCACAGGAGAGGGGGGAGACCCACTTCTTACGTGAGCTGTAAACAAAGATGGTGGCTGGCAGGAGCAGCAGCACAGCCCAGTAATCAGGTGCTGGAAAGCTTGTAAAAGCAGTGGTGGGAGGAAAACTCCACAGGAGAGGGGGGAAGACCCACGTCCCATTTGAGCTGTAAATAAACACGCAGACCTGAGAAAGCGGTGCAGTGTCACCTCTCCCAGTGTGCTTGGAAAGGGGAAAGCTTGTAGCAGAGGCTTACACACAGGAGAAGCCTGTGGGGCCAGGTGGGTGCTAAGCTCACACCTGAGATCTGCAATAGATAATGCCTCCAGCAACAGCAGGCTTGATAGCAGTGGGCAGGCAAGCCACAGCCACAGATACCATTCACAGAATTGTCTCCAGACACTTTTTTTTTTTCTCTCTCCCTACCTCTGATGAGAAAACAACCAAACTACACCTGCATGCTGAAAAACTTACTGAAACTGTATTGCATTTGAATTTGGGACACTTTGTGGGTTATTGTTTTCTGTTATTTGTTTTTTTTGTGTGCAGTTTTGTTCTACTTTATGCATCCCCTTTGATGAGACAACTACAGAACAACATCTGAGGCACCATCTCCAGGATTGGAGACTGAGATAGACACCAAAATTATTAAGATTGAAACTTCACTGCATTTGACTTGGAGTTTTTTTTTCTATTTATTTACTTTTTATAATCTATTTTTCATTTTGTTTTATTTTATGTTTATATATATTTCTTTCATTTACTTTTTATTTTTATTCTTATCTTTATTCTTTTTATTTTTTATTTTCAATCCTCTCTCTGTCTCTCAAATGCCTTTCAGCTTACTGTCAATTAGTACATTAACGCTCCCTGTTTATACCTTTGAAATTTTCTTGTTTGATTCCTTGTTTCATTTTCTCCTACTTGTCTGTTTATTTCTTTTTCCCTTTTCTTTAACTTCTTGCTTTCCATCTCCTCTCACCCTTCCATTCTAAATATTACCATTGTTATTATTACAAGCTAGAAAATACTTAATTGCACACAGTACAGGGACAGTAACAACATCAAAGACAATGACAGGAAGACAGAAAAAACAGGGAAACCAGTTTCCCCACAGCAAAAAATTAGTAAAGGAACCAGAGGGGAATGAAGAAAACAGATACTCAGATCCAGACTCCAACAAAATGAAGATAAACTATGCCAAAGGACCCAATGAAGCCCACAGAATAATTTAAAAGAAGACATACTACAAGTACTCAATGAGAATTTTATAGAGATGATACTGGATAGGGTCAACCAAAATGTACAGGAGACACTCAAGAAATTCCAAGACAACAAAAATAGAGAATTTGAAAAAGCAAAAGAAGAAATAAAGGAAACCATAGAAACACTGTATAAACACCAAAGTGAAACAGAGAACACAATTAATAAACAGACAAATAAACTCAGGACAAAAATAGACAACATTAAAGATGAAACCACCCAGGATATGGAAAACCTCAGAAAAAAGAATGAAACAGAACTGCAAAACAAAACGGAAGGCCAATCCAGCAGAAAAGCACAAACAGAAGACAGATTTCTCAGAACTTGAAGATGAAATGGTAATCAAAGGAAAAACTGAAGAACTATTAATTAAACAACTCAAGACCTGTGAAAAGAAAATGCAAGAACTCATTGACTCCATCAAAAGACCAAACTTGAGAATCATGGGCATCGAAGAAGGAGAAGAGGTGCAAGCAAATGCAATGCATAATATATTCAACAAAATAATAACAGAACATTTCCCAAATCTAGAGAAAGATATTCCTATACAGATGCAAGAGGCCTCCAGAACACCAAACAGACCAGATCAAAATAGAACTATCCCACAGCATATTATCATTAAAACAACAAGTTCAGAAACTAGGGAAAGAATATTGAAGGCTGTAAGAGAGAAAAAACAAGTAACATACAAAGGTAAACCCATCAAAATCACAGCAGACTTCTCAACAGAACATTAAAAGTAAGAAGAGCATGGGGTGAGATCTTCCGGGCACTGAATGAAAATAACTTCAACCCCAGCATACTCTACCCAGCAAACTACCATTCAAAATAGATGGAGCAATAAAAGTCTTCCACGATAAGCAGAAACCAAAACAATATGTGACCACAAAGCCACCACTACAAAAGATTCTTCAAGGGATTCTGCACACAGAAAGTGACACCCAACTTAACCATGAAAAGGCAGGCAGCACCAAATCACAGGAAAAGAAAAAGCAAGACAGTAGAGAGTAACCTCAACTGAGGTACACACACTCAAACCTTCAAACAACTAAGACAACTAAATGACAGGAATCACCACATACCTATCAGTACTGACACTTAATGTTAACGGACTTAATTCACCCATCAAAAGGCACTACTTGACAAATGGATTAAAAAGGAAGATCCAACAATTTCTTGCTTACAGGAGACCCATCTCACCAACAGAAATAAGCATAGGCTTAGGATGAGAGGCCTGAAGAAGATTCACCAAGCCAGTGGCCCCCAAAAACAGGCAGGAGTAGCAATACTTATCTCTGAAAAAGTAGACTTCAAACCTACATTGATCAAATGAGATAAAGAAGGACATTCCATACTAATAAAAGGGGAAATAGACCAAAAGGAAATAATAATCATCAACCTGTATGCACCCAATGTCAACTCACCCAATTTCATCAAAGATACCCTGAAAGACTTAAAGCATATGTTAACATCAACATAGTGGTTGTGGGAGACTTTAACACCCCATTATCATCAATAGATAGGTCATCCAAACAAAAAATCCATAAAGAAATCCAAGATCTAAAATATATAATAGATCAAATGGACCTACTTGATGTCTACAGAATATTTCATCCAACTTCTACACAATATACATTCTTCTCAGCAGCCCACAGAACCTTCTCCAAAATAGATCATATCCTAGGGCACATTGAACATTGATGCAAAAATCCTCAACATAATAATGGCAAGCCAAATTCAACAACACATGAAAAAGATTATTCACCATGACCAAGTAGGTTTCATCCCAGGGATGCAGGGGTGGTTCAATCAATTTTTTACAAAAATCAATAGAAGTAATAAACCACATTAACAGAAGCAAAGACAAAAACCACTTAATCATCTCAATAGATGCAGAAAAAGCCTTTGATAAGATCCAACAACATTTCATGATAAAAGCTCTAAGAAAACTAGGAATAGAAGGAAAGTACCTCAACATTATAAAAGCTATATATGACAAACCTACAGCCAGCATTATAGTTAATGGAGAAAAACTGAAACCATTCCCTCTAAAATCAGGAACCAGACAAGGATGCCCACTATCTCCACTCCTATTTAACATAGTTCTGGTATTCCTAGCCTGAGCAATTAGGCAAGAAGAAGGAATAAAAGGAATACAAATAGGTAATGAAACTGTCAAAATATCCCTATTTGCAGATGATATGATCCTATACCTTAAAGACCCAAAAATTCTACTCAGAAGCTTCTAGACATCATCAATAGCTACAGCAAGGTAGCAGGATATAAAATCAACATAGAAAAATCATTAGCATTTCTATACACTAACAATGAGCAAACAGAAAAAGAATGTATGAAAACAATTCCATTTACAATAGCCTCAAAAATAATCAAATACCTAAGTGAAAACCTAACAAAAGATGTGAATGACCTCTACAAGGAAAACTATAAACTTCTGAAGAAAGAGATTGTGGAAGACTATAGAAAGTGGAGAGATCTCCCATGCTCATGGATTGGTAGAATCAACATAGTAAAAATGTCGATACTCCCAAAAGTAATCTACATGTTTAATGCAATTCTCATCAAAATTCCAATGACATTCATTAAAGAGATCGAAAAATCTACCGTTAAATTTATATGGAAACACAAGAGGCCACAAATAGCCAAGGAAATACTCAGTCAAAAGAACAATGCAGGAGGTATCACGATACCTGACTTCAAACTATACTACAAAGCAATAATGATAAAAACAGCATGGTACTGGCACAAAAGCAGACATGAAGTCCAGTGGAACGGAATAGAGGACCCACATATGAAGCCACACAACTATAACCAATTTGTCTTTGAAAAAGTAGCTAAAAATATACGATGGAGAAATAGCAGCCTCTTCAACAAAAACTGCTGGGAAAACTGGTTAGAAGTCTGCAAAAAACTGAAACTAGATCCATGTATATCACCCTATACCAATATTAACTCAAAATGGATCAAAGATCTTAATATCAGACCCCAAACTCTAAAGCTGATACAGGAAAGAGTAGGAACTACTCTGGAGTTAGTAGGTATAGGCAAGAACTTTCTCCCTGGAACCCCAGCAGTACAGCAACTAAGAGATAGCATAGATAAATGGAACCTCATAAAACTAAAAAGCTTCTGTTCATCAAAAGAAACGGTCTCTAAACTAAAGAGAACACCCACAGAGTAGGAGAAAATATTTGCCAACTATACATCACACAAAGGATTGATAACCAGAATATATAGGGAACTTAAAAAACTAAATTCTCCCAAAACTAATGAACCAATAAAGAAATGGGCAAGTGAACTAAACAGAACTTTCTCAAAAGAAGAAATTCAAATGGCCAAAAAACACATGAAAAAATGCTCACCATCTCTAGCAATAAAGGAAATGCAAATTAAAACCACGCTAAGATTCCACCTCACCCCTGTTAGAATAGCCATCATCAGCAACACCACGAACAACAGGTGTTGGCGAGGGTGCAGGGAAAAAGGAACCCCCTCACACTGCTAGTGGGAATGTAAACTAGTACAACCACTCTGGAAAAAAATTTGGAGGCTACTTAAAAAGCTAAACATTGATCTACCATTTGATCCAGCAATACCACTCTTGGGGATATACCCAAAAGACTGTGACACAGGTTACTCCAGAGGCACCTGCATACCCATGTTTATTGTGGCACTATTCACAATAGCCAAGTTATGGAAACAGCCAAGATGCCCCACCACTGACGAATGAATTAAGAAAATGTGGTATCTATACACGATGGAATATTATGCAGCCATGAAGTAGAACAAAATGTTATCATTCGCTGGTAAATGGATGGAATTGGAGAACATCATTCTGAGTGAGGTTAGCCTGGCCCAAAAGACCAAAAATCGTATGTTCTCCCTCATTTGTGGACATTAGATCAAGGGCAAACACAACAAGGGGAGTGGATTTTGAGCACATGATAAAAGTGAGAGCACACAAGGGAGGGGTGAGGATAGGTAAGACACCTAAAAAATTAGCTAGCATTTGTTGCCCTTAACACAGAGAAACTAAAGCAGATACCTTAAAGCAACTGAGGCCAATAGGAAAAGGGGACCAGGAACTGGAGAAAAGGTGAGATCAAAAAAATTAACCTAGAAGGTAACACACACGCACAGGAAATCAATGTGAGTCAATGCCCTGTATAGCTATCCTTATCTCAACCAGCAAAAACCCTTGTTCCTTCCTATTATGGTTTATACTCTCTCTACAACAAAATTAGAGATAAGGGCGAAATAGTTTCTGTTGGGTATTGGGGGGTTGGGAGGGAGAGGGAAGGGGTGGAGTGGGTGGTAAGGGACGGGGTGGGAGCAGGGGGGAGAAATGACTCAAGCCTTGTATGCACATATGAATTAAAAAAAAGTTTCTACCTCAAAAAAAAAAAAGAATCCTTAGTCATTTTTCTGAAAATTGTCATAACAGGTGTGGTTGAGCAGCATTGTGAAACTTCAAAGCATTTGACAGCAGCCACCTTTTCTGACCAAAACTGCTCCTTCGCCACCACCAACATCAATTAAAGATGCTCTGTGCAAGCTAGGACTAAGGTGTCTCTTTTCTCTTGTAAATAAATAGATGCCAGTGGCTTTAAATGTGCAAAATTCCATTTGACCCAGTAAACGTACTTCACAGAAAAGTGGAGTTACCACATCAGTGCATGTACCACAACTATCATTAAAATAATAAAATGGTACTAAGTAGAATTGAACTTTATGATCTTAATATAGCAAATCCCAACATAATAAATGAATGTCAGCTTTTCAGTAGCATCTTTACAGCTCTCTCTAATTAATCAGAGCAACTCTAGAATATTGGCGAAAACTCAGATAAGTTGTCAAGAATTAAGGACCAAAGGACATACGGACATGATCTTCAACAATACTGAAAGCTATTGCATTCAAGTCACTCTTGTCCTCTTCCTTTTTATACTTCCAAAGTATCTGTGGATCATAGAGCAAATATATGTTAGCTGAGTATGAAGAATATGTTCTGAAGAAAAGATCATCTGTGTCATATCATTGTAATATGGGCACTTTAGAAAAGGCATATCTGAAACCAGGTGTTTGGAGGGAATTCAAAGGCTGGAAACAGATCTAATTCCTGGATAGGTTCTGCTAGGGAATCAGTGTCAGAGAGAATGGTTGATAGAAGAACATTGCTATTCTTTGCTTATTCATGCAAAGATGGAGGCTAGACATTCAAAGTGAATAATGACAGCAAAGGTTGTCTAATGGAGAAGCTAAATAGGTTTTAAAATCAAATCATTAACAGGGTCTTTACCAACAGTGTGTTCAAAATGGGAGATGAGTTTAGCACTGGTAATTTAGAGTCAATCCTCAAATAATACCATTCAAAAGCACCTGAGATGTTTTGTTTCCAGCCACTCCCAAAGGTTCAGGCAAACACCCGTAGTCTCCAGTTTCTCTGGAAGTTGGAACTGATGTGCCATATCCTTTTTAAAAAAAGAAAAATGGGAAAAAACAAAAACATTACCTCATAAATGAACAGACACAAAAGACAGTTTTCATGAGAAAATCTGACAAATAGTTTCCCATTCCCTTAAGTTATCATTTGTCTTAGATTTGAAGGTGGAAAGAAACCTGATAGAGAAAATAGGCTATATCTGAGGTGGACATTATGGACAATAGCTATCTAGTTGGCTGTAATGAAAATTGTGAGGCTGAACTCCACTTTAGTGGAAAATTGAACTATGATAGATTCAGAAAGAAATTGCACTCTGATTGATTTGGAATATCCGTCATAGGCATGACAAGCCAGAGTTGTAGCACATGTACAATGTATTTCTCGAACATAGGATGACTCTGGAGCTGGGCTGAGAGAAGGATTAACTCCCCAGGTCACAGAGTTAGGGAAGTATAAGCCAAGTTGGCTTTTATAATTATCTTGCTCTCTGCCATTCTCCCTTTTACCTAGTTTTTTTCCTAATGGTGTATTACAAGTACCTTAGTCATAGTGAAAAACAAAAGAATCACTTATGTCTATAATGACATTGAAGTTATTCTTAGAAAAATCATTTCTGTAAGACAAAATCCTATTTACTTTTCTCTTTAGACTTAGAATAACAGTTTTCTAGTGCCCTAGGAAGCCTTAATTCTTTATATAAAGGATTATTAGTGTGTGGTTAGTGTGTCTGTATTGAAAGTTATACATGCCAGCAACCTGCAGTGAAGCTATGTAAGATAGTGTTCTTGCTAAATTATTAAGATATAAAATGAATAATGAAGGGCATCTTAGTGGAAACTTGCCTGAAAAAAAATAGCTACTCAAGTTAGGGAAACAGAAATGAGAAAGCATAGGTGATGAGTCATTCTGTCCCTTGTGGGAAGGTAAAGCTATCTCTCTCACAATTTAGCATATGATGGATGTATCTACAGCAGGTGACACAAAAACAGTGGCATGTGGACTCAATGCACTCTGAATTTTTAAAGATAGCATTGCAGAGGGCACCAATATTCCTCCTCAAGTTATGCCCTTGTGTTACTGAATCATGGTGTTCTTTTGGGTGTCTCTACACCATAAACCTGACCTCTTTTGACAGCCTTGTCCTATTGATGGGAAGGAAATATCTAGGTAGCTCTTGCCACAAAGCTCTTGTCCATAGGGTAGGGCATTTTTCATTAATTTATTTCCCTTGTATGTACTGTTGAGACCCTTTACCCATGTTCTTCTCTCTATGAAAGGTATATGATTTCTAATCTTTATTACATTGCCTCTCCCTATTTGTGTCTCTGCCTCATGGTGCTGCATTCCTATTGGTGCTATAAAAATTATTACAAATTTAAGTGTGCTAAAGCAACAAAAAATTATGATCTTTGTGTTACAAAGACTGGAAATGGAAAATATTTTGTTAGGGTCATTGCTTCTGAAGGTACTAGGGAAAGATGTGTTTACTTGCCATTTTCCACTTCTAGAAGCCACCCATATACGTTGGCTTGTGGCCTTATATTCTTCCGAACCCTGCTTTGGTCATCATGTACCCTTTTCTCTTCTAACCATGGTCACGTCACTTTTTCAGATGCTTATCCTTCTACGTTCTTCCTATAAGACCTCAATGGTTACATTGGGCCACCCAAAGAATCAAGAACAATCTTCAACCTCATGATCCTTCATTAAGTCACATATGCAAAGCCCTTTCTGCTATGTGAGGCAATAGATTGCAGGTTCTCGAGGATAACATATGCGTATCTTTGGGGGCCATTTTTCAGCCTACCTCAGTTCATATCAGTTGCTGTCACTAATACATGGAGTCTATGTCATGGATCTTGTTACTATAGGTATTTTGATGTCTGATTTTTTTAATTCTATCATTTGATAGTACAATTTCCATCACTTAAATTTGGCTTACTAATTTGGATATTCCCTATCTTCATGTTTCCACTTGAGGTTCTTAAATTCAACCCATTTATTAGTTGGCATTTTCATCTTTCTCGTAGAGAACTTTGAGTCTTTACAACAAGTCCATCTACTTGTATTCAAACATCCTTCTCACAGGGACATGAAGAAATTCTTTATCAACTTAAAGTTTGTGAGTCAATGTCCTCCCCACCTCTCCACTTTCAACACTCCATATTCCTATGGAAGCAACGCACCTCTATTATATAATCAATAACTTAGTTTAAGACTAAAGCCCATGTATCTTGCACTTCTGGTCCCAGTATGCACAGTACTGACCTGTCCTGTGTAAGCCTGTCTGCATAGCATTTGCATCTTAAACAAGCTGAATTTCTCAAGTTGTCTGTAAACTAGACTACCAAAAAGTGGACAGGTGGTAAGAAAACAAAAACTTTGCATTATTCAATTTGAATATTTTCTTAGCTCTTCTCACATTTTTATCCTTACTTGTCCCATGTATAAATGACCACAGGCACCACAATGAGCACCTAGTAAATAGAAGTGTCCTGTAAATGCTTTGTTTTCTGTTTGTATCTAAAGACTTCATACAATCTTGTGATTGTTAAGCAGACTGGTTACAGATGTGACTTTGGTTTGCTTCAGTTTTATAAGATTCCCCACATACCCGATGTTGTGATTTACAACACTTAGATTTCCATTTCAAACATTTGTGTCAAATTTTCACAGGAAATTTCTAAACTGCAGTCCAGAGACCTTGAGACAGAGAAAGCTTCTTTGTTCAATTGTTTGTAGAATGTGATGAGGAGGTTTCCCAGTGGGGAAGTCATCTTTGAATGACACATCAAAGTGAGGAAAAGATTGAGGGAAGGGCTTGGAGACTGAGAAAAACATATTTAGTGTAAGAACTTGCTTCATAATATGATTTGTTTTAGTTAATATACATAAAATGTACCCTAAAATTTTAAATAACTCTAAAGAAAGGTTTATACTTTTTGTATTTAAAGGGTACATGAATTAAAGAGCTGAGACATACTGTTCTCTCTAAAATTCTGCCTTTTATGCATAAACTCCAATTCAAATTTTCTATTTTTTAAGATGAATTTCTTAGTGCAGTTTTTTCCCATTTAGTCTCAATATTTCGTGATTATCATTTTAGGAGATATAAGCAGAGACAGAAAGCAATAAAAGGAAACAATGAAAATAAAAGTACAGAGCAAGTATAGAAACAATGTGGAAACTTGGGATGAATATACATTTCAGAAATATGTACTAAATATCAGAATAACGAATGGATTTAAGGCAATCTCAAAATAGAAGGGGACACATACAGAGTTAGTCTTTTTTCTTAAATATAAAAAACTTACTTATTTTTTAAAGTAGGTGGCTTCCTTAGTGCTAAGCCTAAAGTACCTCAAATTCTTTTGCTTCTGCTGTCCTCTACTTCCAGTTTTTCTTTTGTGGTTGTGAGGTGGGAGTACAGGGGATTGAAATCAGGATCTCATGCTTGCTAGGCAGGTGCTCTAGCACTTAAGCTATACCCCAGCTCTTTTTGCTTTAGTTATTTTTCAGATAGGGTCTCAAGCTTTTGCCTGGGACTGGCCTTGGGCCATGGTCCTTCTACCTTAGTCTTCAAAGTAGCTGAGAGTACAGGGGTGAGCCATCCCAACCCCCACCGTAAAGTGTACTTTGCAGAACAGTTTTACCTATTGCTTTTGCTCTGGCTAGTCTTGAACCATGATCTTTTGTCTCTACTTCCAAAGCAACTAAAATTATAGGAGTAAGCCATCATACCCACCCTTACTTCCAGACTTTACATAATTCGAATTCCTCAGGTGGCAACAAGACAATGGAACCCTAGAAAATATGGTTTACCTAATAACTTCAAAGGTGAAAATGCAGTAATTTAATTTAGTGATAGTCTTTTTAACTTGCTGTCTTCATACTTCTTATATTAATGGCAATGAAAACCTTGAGAGAAACATTAATTTACTGGTGTTTTATTTTGTAGTTCTCCTATTGAAATTGATACTAAGCAACTCATATTCCCAGAATTGGTTCACTTTTGAGGATTATTTAGACAGGTAATGTTATGAAGAATATTGAGATTTTTATTTTGAAAAATCTTTCCATGCTATCCAGTCCACTTCTAACATTGTTAGAGAGTATATTGATGATAACATCATGAAGAATGATTTACCCCCCAGGACTGTCATTAAATATGTTAATAATGAAATTGCTAAGGTTTGGTCTGTCTCAGCAATGGGCATCCTCTGTCTCCAGGAAAGGCAGTCATTAAGAATCCAATCATTTTTCTCCACAGGAATCAGCACTTCCCACTCACCTAGAGCTCTTTCCAACTCTTTTCTGAAGGTTACGCACCTTGACAAGCCATTACAGAGCTGTGACTTTGCGGAGGATCCATCTGAAATGATTAGCCTTTCCCTTAGATGAACCCACTAGGAAATATTCCAAAATTCTTACAGAAAGTGCAGGCACTTTAGATCAATCCCCCACCATCATTTGCTTCTTTTCTCACTGTCTTTTCCTTCATTCTCCAAATGTTGTTACAGTCTGATTTCCCATCAGTCAGTGGCTTTTGATTCCACAGCTGGTATATAAATATTTACTTTTTAAATTGCTTTCTATGATTAATAAAAACTTTTGGTCATCAAACAAGACACAATGAATACACAGGGGAGGTTAGTCCAAGAATGGTTTTGGTTTATTGAGCTTCCAATGAAAAAACATAAAAAATCAACACATAAAACTTAATTCACTGATCCTAAGCATCATTCAACAATTACTTATATAGCCTACTTTTAATGCTTGTAACTGATGTTTACTTGCACTCTGTTTTTGCTATAGTCTCCATGTCTATCTTCTTTGAAAATGTATAATGCTTTATACAAACTCAGATATTAACTCATTCTTCAATTACTAACCTAGTCAATAGTAGCACAATGACCCGTAATTATGACTCCAGTGCCTATGGTATTTATGATTCAGTTATTGGAGTATCAAAAATAATTCTATCACCTTGAAACAGTCGCACCACTATTCTATACAATAATGAGCTTTCAATAATCATTTCAGCCTACATAAGTTGACTTGGATATTCATACTGTATTCTTTCATTTGTTGTTTCAGCAAATGTGTAACAAATGCCAAATATTTGCCAGATGTACTAGCTTTGGCAGGTATATGTATGAGAGAATGGAATGAATTTGAAGAGCTTCTTTGTGACTACCTGAATGATAACTTTGGGATATGAAATCTTGTTTGCATCAAATAGCTAAGTTATTCAGCTTGGTAGGGAACATATTTCTTCTAAATTAATAAATTAATAAAAAATGTAACGATTCAGAACATGAGTTCTAAATGCCTATGACTACAGTTCAAACACCACCTCTACCCTTGCTAGTGTGGTAGCATCAGCTTACCTAACAGAAGGCAATACTTCTATGCTTCTGTTTTCTCACTGATAAAATGTTTTTAAACTGTTTTGTTATTAATGATAATACTTGTAAAACTAAGTATAGTACCTGGCACATGATATAAATGTGATATACACAAAAAGAAAGATTGTGATAAAGGAACATAAATTCTCATTTGTGCTATTTGTTGAGATAATTAATTAATGGGTTCCTTAAACAGATGATAGTGAGAACACTGCTCATTTGTGATCCTGCCTTTATATTTCAGAATTTAGTGTTTATACTTATTGAAGTTGATGGTTTTTTTAATTGAGATACTAATTATAAAAAGCACATGCCATAGTTGGGGATCTCCATGCTCACTGGGTTTGGAAAAATCCTTGACACAATGGTTTACTTTAGCCATGACTTGAAAGAGATTAGAACATGATCTCCATCACAGAAGCGTAAGCATAGTATTGCATTAATTTAGTTGAAGGATTATGTTCCTTCAACATAATTTGTTTTTTCCCATAGTCCTTTAATTTATAGTAGTGATTTCAGCATGAGAAGACATAAAGAGAGTCCATGAATTTTTAAATAAATATATAAGGAATTAAAGCCTTTACTTGGAGAGTGTGTATATATATTTTTCTGTTTTCAATACAAATAAAAGCAGTATATTTCATTTTGAACCACTAATGTTGATTCCATCTGACACCTCATAATATGGTGTAATGGTATGAAATTGACTATAGTTTACATGTCATATGCATAAGTTTTATAAATATTTTGGAAAACTAGAGGTATTTGAATTTGGTTGAATTGCCCCTTTGCCCTCTTCTTGTCTTTGTTTTGTTCCATCATAGACAAAATAGTGGTTAAAATTCTACTTAATATATCTGAATGTTTCATAGTTATGAATATAACTGTTTCGATACCTATACAACTATTTGGCTTGTAGCATATTTGTGTGTGAGATTGTGTGTTAATGTGTAAGGTAATCTTATGACCATGGATGCTGTAATACATGATTGATGGGCAGTGACATTGGTCACTGCTTTTGAATCAGTTCACTTTTGTATGTACCATTCTCATACATTAAGGAATATAGAATGTGGTAAGGTAGCATCAGCCTGTAATCCCAGGCAGCAGTATTGTGAGTTCAAGGTCATCTTGAGTTCCACAATGAGACCCTGTCTCAATTACTTATTTATATTTATATATATTATTTCAAGCACTAAATATCTTTGACAAAAATTGTTTTATTTCAGATCGTGGTTTTCTTTGTTCTATTACCTTTGACATAAATAATTAGTTCATACATGTTTCTTTTTAAAATTGCAATGTATTTAAGTGATATGTTAATTTTTTCTGTCTGTCCAAACTCACATTATGACACTATTCTGATCAATACAGATTCACTTATACTTTGGTTGCTCATGGGTAAAATGTGCCTCTGCATTATATCTGAAACACTGTTTTTCCAGGTGATGTATTGTTGAACAAATAAGCCACCAAGATGGCAAAATTGTTTATGTCCATTGTGTCTGAGCTAGAATGAATATGGCTGGAAATCATTTTCCTCTGGCTTAAAACTAGCCTGTGCTTCCTGACCTGGGAAGGAAAAAAATTGTTACTGCTAAAATATGATTTTTCTCTGCTTCATTTTATTGAGCCTAGTTTCAATATAGTATACCAAAATGGCAAAAAAAAAAAAAGCCAACATAAAAATCACGTTTTTCTATGCAACTATCATTTCCAACTTTCCTGTGCTAGTTTGAATATTTACTTTTGGTGTGATATTTTAACATGCAACTAAGAACATCAGACTAAAATTTATAAGTAACCACAATCATCAATACCGATTCAAACAGCCTAAAAATTAAAAACAAAGAAATGTTAAGATTTGCTGAAGCCCACAGTGAAAGAATTGCTAGAGCTTCACTTTTTTATGTGACCTTCATTCCAGCTACCTTACATTATTTACTGTATGGTACGTAGACAATTATCTCTATTCTAATTTCATTTCTGTCAAGATACCTTGTCTTCGCCATTTCAACTTCTTGGCTTTCCTTTCCTTGTACTGATAGAGTACTATATTTTCATTACCTTTGCAGTTTATTTATTTTTTTCTTTTCCCTTAAAACTGAATTAAATACAGTCTGCTATACTAGAAATGAAGTGTTGGTCCAGCTGAATTTCATAGACTCAAAAAAGTACAAGATTTTTATTACACAAAATCAAGCTCTGTAAGTAACGAATTCGGCAAAGGTAAAAATCCAAGATAATTTTTAAAGAAGGAATTGATTTTCTTATTCTTGTGACTTTGGAGGTGCATACAGCAATCTCCTAACTACTGGACCCTATGATCTCACAGACCATCTGGGAGATATTGACTCATCTTGATATCAACTACATATGAAATTTAAGACACATGTTTCTGTTCATATTAACCTTATATTGAATGCTCCCCAAAACTGTAGATGTTGGAAATATTAAAAAAACAAATAGTCTTTCAAAATTAGACAGTACACAGGTTAAGTGAAGATAGAACAGTTTTTATTGTCATACATGTTACAACAGGATTCACTACTCCAATCTTAGCAGCCAAACTGCTTAGTAGTTTATCCTTCAGTTGTAAATTAACTGTGAGTATTCTCAAGTTGAGTTTGCAATTTGCAAACTCATTTGGAACTGATCAGTGCTAGCTGAAAATTTAACTTACATGCTCTACAAACACACTAAAGTTAAAATGCATTGGAGAAGCATATTTGCAACCATCAAAAAGTGGAAATCAGTGGGTACTAATGTGACAAGCACTTTGGCCATCATGAGTATAGATAGTTAACATATAGCATTCAATTTAAATGTTTTATGCTTGGCTAATTTTGAATAAGTTATAGTTAACTATTATATGCAAAGTGAATCCTATGCATTCAAATTTCATACATTTGCCTAAAAAACTAAAGTATTAGAAGACAAAAAGAAAACCAGTAATTGCCATTGCAGAAGACAGATAAGGGAATTGTTACAGATTTTATATATCTTAATCAAATTCCATTTGTTTCTAGGTGAAATCAATTTAAAAATCTTTAAAATATAATTTATTTCTTCAGTGTAATTTTGTCTATAACATTAAAAGTATAAAATACCTAAAAGTAGAATAAAACTATGACAGTTCTCTGATAAAGCCTCCAAAATGTTTTAAATATTCCAATACACATTTTGCTAAATTTAACATACTTATAGCAAATACTACTCTAACTTTCTCATTGTTGTGACAAAATACTTGAGAAAAACAACTTAAGTGAAGAAAAGTTTATTTTGGTTCATAGTTTCAGTCCATTGTGGCAACCAGGTATGGTGGGAGCATATTAGCTCACTCACAGAAGCCAAGAAGCAGAGAGGAGAGAGAGAGATAAGAGAGAGAGAGAGAGAGAGAGAGAGAGCACCTTTACTAGCAGGCTTTGTCCACTGTGCTCCATTCAGGGCATATCCTTCCCTCTTAGTTAATGCTTTCTAGAAACACCCTCACAAACACACCCAGAGATGTGCTTTACTAATCTCTTAGGTGCTTCTCAATCCAACTAGGTGGAAAATCAAAATGAACACCACATAGCATAAATATAATTCTGACTCATAAATGTCTTACTTGTATCAAGACATTTATCATAACATAAACTGAGAGAAAAGATTATTTTAGTGTCTGCATTAATACCTGGTCAAGGCATATTGGCTCGTGGTTTGCTTCCAAGATTATTTAGTAGGTTTACCATCATAAAATTAATTTGAATGTTTTATAAACCTGTTTCCTTTAATATTTCCTAGGTGTTTCCCTGAGGAATACCTCTAGAAATGCAATTACTCTCTCAGTTGGTAGGACTAGTTTTATGGCACACAATTAGTTTGCACTCAAACTTTTTGTTTTTGGTGGCACTGTGGTTTGAACTTAGAGACTCACACTTGCTAGGCAAGTGCTATTACCACTTGAGTCACTCCACTACTTCTTTTTGTAAATGATTTTCTTGAAATAGAGTCTTGCAAACTATTTGCCCAGGACTGACTTTGAACCGTGATCCTCCTGATCTCTGCCTGCTAAGTAGCTAGGATTATAGGTGTGAGCCACAGCGCCTGCTACAATGTTTATTTGCAATGAATATGCTGGAAAATAGTCCGCCACATTTGCTTATTCTTAAAACAAACCTTATGTTCATGCTTCTTTAAAAATATAATATTTTGCATTATAAAGACACTCTATAGTCTGGAGGAATCCTTGAGGATTTCAGCTCAAAATACTAGACTATTTTTAATAAGCAAGTTTTCATGAGTCTAGGAATGAAGGTTGGGGATAGATGTCATGAAGTGAGCAGTATATGTAAAGACACTTGGGCATAGAACTTATTTCACTCTATATTTACATATGTCCCCTTCCTCTGCCCCACATTTCCCAAAACGTAATCGTCCTTTAGTACAGTATTCATGCCTTATACCCTTGGTGTATTGTAATTCTCAGCATCTAGTAAGTGCTTGGTGAAAATGAAGTGAAGTGGTTCAAGTAAACACAAAGTGCATACATGTTTAGACACTGGTGACTGTTTATAGGGTTTTGAAACTGAATGTTTATGTAACCTACATAATGTTAGTGAATTAATGTATTGTGCACAAATGCACTTTATGGATTCCAGAGGGATTTTGTAAAACTTACTGATTATCACTCCGCAAGACCATTGCCCCTCACCAAAAAGAAATTTTACATGGTATCATGGCTATATTTGTAAACTATAAGATATAAGAAAACAATGAAAGGAAGATGCTTGGAGCACACTAGAAAAGTGACAGTTGGCTTTCTACACTTATAATGAAACTATAAGCAGCTCATTTCCTAACTCCTTTGTTGCAAAAGCAGGCAACTTTCTATCCTAGAGAATGTAATGTTTATTCATGTTCTAAACTTCGTTCCCTTGGAAACTAAGTTGTGTCCTGAGTTATTTGAATGAACGCCTCTTGAGGATGTGTAACTCAGCATATGTTTTCCAAGAAATCATAATTTTAGCTTTCTAGCCATCCAGATGCTCCTGAAACTATTTTTAAAGAATATTATTATTCTTATGAGGTTAATTTTTTAGAATAAGTGAAAATAGGCAAAAAGAAAAATGAAGAGGAAGTAATAAAATTAACTACCTTCTCCAAGAAAGTTTAAAAAAAAGTTTTTTTCCTGTGAAATTTTACTAATTATTATCTCTACCAGGAAAATACTTATTTTCTACCTAAGATTTACTAGATTTAATAATAGATGTTAGGGATTCAAAATGAAATAAGCAAAGGCCTCTGCCCTTGCAAAGCATATGGTGTAAAAAGGAAAGACACGTGAATTGTTGGAAATACCAATATGTGATTCCATTATGTATGAAAAGTATGAAGGATTCTCTAGGAGAGAATAGCAAGAGCCCCTAACACTTGACTGGGGCCTAAACAAGCTAGCTTTTGAAAGGCTGTATTCAGGTCAATTTCTAATACAAGTTGGAAGATGAAAAAGATGGAGGAGAGAAGCACATTTCAAACAGAAAGAAAATTTCATGCATAGTATGCCAACATAAAACATGAGAAGGAAACTGGAGTAGTAGAAAGGCTCCAGACCTTTAGAGACTAATGTCATGATTTTATTCTGAAGGAAAACAATAGGACCTTTGGAAAGATGTCAATGAAATAACATGATCAGATTTGCAGCAAAGTGGAAGATGGGCCCTTTTTTGCAGGTGTGTGAAGATAAGATTATAACCAGGCTACACAGGAAGTTTTCTCTTTAATTCATATGAAAAATTCCAGTAGTCTGAACTGAGGGGCAAAGGAAATGTAGAAAATAGACATGATTAGAGATGTCAAAGCTGTAGAATCAAGTAGGATTTTTGTACAAGTCATGATAGAGAACAGTAATGTTAAGGAAACAAGGCAAATTTGCCTTACGTGACTTGTACACTGGCATTATTTAATATTATGTACATGTGTATGTAAATAGAAAAATGAGACCTGTTGAAACTATTCCAGGAATGGGGGGAAGAGGGATAAAGGAGAATGATGGAGGGGTGAATTGAATTATGATTATTATAAGAACTTTTGTAAATGTCACAATGTACCCCAAGTACAACAATAATAAAATAAATTTAGAAACACTGAGGCTGAAAGACTGAATTTGCTGCTTTAGTTTTTTTTTTTAAAGGAGAAATGACCCAAACAATGTATGCACATGTGAATAAATGAATAATAAAAAAAAGACATAGTGTTTTTGCTAGTTGAGATAGGGATAGCTATACAGAGAGATTCCTAGCATTGCTTCCACGCACAAGTATATTATATGCTTTAGTTTTTATTTGTTTAAATTGTTTCCATTTTGAACATGAGACATAAAAATGGAAACCTCTGACAGGCCAGTGGAGATAGATGTTTAGGTTATATGAGAGATAGTTCTGTTAATCATTGGCAAGCACATTAAGTGTTGAACAGGGAATGATATGAATTTATGAATTCAAACAAGCGGAGTGCTGAGAATAGAAGCTTTAAAAAAAGAGAGAGAATCTAAACAATAACTGGAAAAGTTAGGGAAAAAAATGAAAGCGGGCTCCTGCCTTTGCATGGAGATTGTGTTTTATGAGAAATGGCTATGTAATGCGATGACCACCCTGTGCTAGTGGATTGATTGCCAGTTCTTGTCTATATTAGATATGTGAAGTCATATATAATTTGCATTTCAGGTTCTTCGTTAAACTCATATTGGATTTAATGAAGATGACATGATTACCATTCTAGTCATGTCTGCCTGTTCCAAGTATGAGTTTTCATCCTCATTTGGATGAAATATTCTCTAGTAGGTGGAGTATGATACTCTTTTGAAATGTCTATCAGTCACAGTTTCTATAATCAATGTTACAGAGTAATTATGATTTAAAAAAAACAAAACCGTAGGCACACATGAAAAAGTTTGATACAAATGTTTTAATATAATGTAGGTTGAATATCTGCTGGTAGGAATATAAACTAGTACAAGCACTTTGGAAAACAATATGGAGGCTTCTTAAAAAACTAAACATAGATTGCCATATGATCCAGCAATACCATTCCTAGGGAGATACCCGAAGGAATGTGACACAGGTTACTCCAGAGGCACCTGCACAACCATGTTTATTATGGCACTATTCACAATAGCCAAGTTATGGAAATAACCACGATGCCCTACTACCAACGAATAGATTAAGAAAATGTGGGATTTATACTCAATAGTATCTTATTCAGCCAAAAATAAGAATGAAACTTTGTCATTTACAAGTAAATAGATAGAACTGGAGAACATCATCTTAAGCAAAGTTATCCAGGTTCAGAAGGGCAAAAATCAAATGTTCTCCCTCACCTGCAGATTATAGACCTAAAATTAATGCAGTGATATTATTGGTCATGGGTCACACACTAAGGAGAGAATGAACAGGAGGAATAGGGAAAGGAAAGGAAACCTAAAACTTGAATGTGGTTGATGTGCTCACTGTAGAGGAGCAAATATATTAACGTTAAACTGGCTGAAGCCACTATGCGAAGGGACAAGGAAGTAGTAAAGAGGTCTGGTAGAGATGAATCAATTCGGGTTGTAATACACAAGTGCATGGAAGTAATGTTAGGAATCTCTCTGTATAGCTATGTTTATCTCAAACTAGCAAAAACACTATATCTTTCTTATTATCTCTTCAGCAAAATTGGAGAACAAGAGAATGGAACAGGTTCTTCCCAGAGGGGGTGGGGGAAGGGGATATGGCTGAAACAATCTATACACATGCAAGTAAATGTAAAAACAATAAAATAAAAAAAAAATTAAAAGCTTACTCTAGACCTGCTTCTGGACTGTTTCAGTAAAATAATCCCATTTATTGTACTGAATTCTTTTAATCCTAACATAGTTGGCTATGTTGGAGGTGTTTCAAAAGTGACACTGATGGTATAATTTCTGTGCAAATTTCAGTTTTTAAATAAAACACGAGGATCCTTAGAAACAGAAAATTCATTCTCTTTATTGTTTAAAAAAGTATTTCTATGTGCAAATGGTCTCTCAATGGAAGACTTCTCAAGCACCTTTTCATGGATGAGGACAAGAAAATCACTTCACAAAAGTGTGATATAAAAAAGTTCTCATAAAAATTTGTTAGACCTTTTTTATTTAGCTCTATAACACTTGAATTGCTATGCTAGTAAACGTCAAAGTTGGCAGTAGTGGAATAGTGTTTAATGTAACATCAACTCAATATTGAAGAAAAATGCTGCCATAGTTTCTAAGTTACTAATCTTTATAGTGGGATGTATTTTAATGCACAAAGAAAATATTCCCCTCTATTTCAATGGGAAGTTAAGTTGGAGGTACAAAACAAATAAATAAATTGAAAGTAAAATTTGTTGGTCAAAGGCCTTTCATTTTATTCTTTCTATTTTTGCTTTTGGCTACATACTAGAAAGATATATGTATGAAACATTTAGATTTCTTACATTGATCATGGTGATGGAATTTTGCTATACCAATAGAGGTGAGGGTATTAAAGTATAATGCTTTTTTATTTTTATAAAAGAGTACTATAGAATACTGTCGCCTTTTAAATCTTTTAAAATTTTTAATTTATACCTGAATTTCTTCATTTAAATCTCCTATTCTTTCTCTTTGGTTCCAGAAAACTTCCTTATGTATAGAAGTCCCAAATACTCTTATTTTAGAACATTTCTATAAAACTGTGTGCTTAAGTTAGCCAAATTTACTTCCAAGAGTTGTCCTTCAATAAATGATTGCATAATTTCACCTGTCTCTCCAAAAAAGAAAAACTGTCTCACATTTATCACAGTAAACCTTCTTACTTTTTATAAACTAGTGATTTTATAGATAGACTTTCTGATATCTCTCAGGTTATACACTTATCCTGCCTAAAACTACCTACAGAAAGAACTCTTTCTCAATTTTATGTTGGTATAGAACTTTTTATTCCATTCATAATTATCCTTGTGATTAAACACTTCAGTTTGAAGTAAGGTAACAAGAGGATAAAACTAAGTTTTGAAAGTCACTTTTTCTGAGCATATAATATGATTTTTGCCTCTGTATTATCAGAAAAATAATGTTTATTACAGAGTATTATTATGAATATTAAATAAGCCAAATAATGTAAAACACTTAGCTAAATGGCTAGCAGCACATTGGAAGAATTGAATATAAATTATATATTTTCATTTTCAATGGTTTTATTTTGCTCTTTTTGTACCTTTCCAGGAGATGTACAATGAAGTAAACTACAGTGAAATAAGCAGGATATTAGAAGTCAAATAGACATGCATTAGTAACCTGCTTAGTTAAGTGATTTTGGGTCAGAGTCCTGTCCACTCTAATAAACTTAGTGGATCAATGGCATGATTTTTTTGTTTTGCATAATATTTATAAAACAACTGATATAAAGTTTGTCCTTTTCAAATACAAGCTGAATACATAATGACTGATGTGCATTTGTGTATGTGCAGTGCATGTGTATGTGTTTGTATATTGGTCTTAATGGTTTTAAAAATACCTTCATTAAATCATTCAGCAAAGTTTATTTATCACATATGGACAATATAGTATGCTAGGCACTCAGAATGATTTCAAATAAGCCTTGTAAGGACCATTATTTATCTATGCAGTGTAAAATACTCCATGTCATTAAATTGGTAATGTTTCTCCAGAAACAACAGCAGGTGCCTCTGTGCAAACTTAAACTATAATTCATATATATATGAATATGCTTGGAAAACTGATGATGCAGACCTTCCCAAAAATCAATTGCCATAACTCATTTTATTTTCCCCTATAATCTTATCAAGCAGCCAGAGATAGGTATGGCAATAAGAGCAATAGTCTAGGGTAAGATATAAGGAGAAGGTATTCATAGTGAACAATGAGAACAAATGCAGAGTGAACTCCAAAATAAGCTAGAGGAGAATAGGAACTTTGTACATGAGAGGTAGTACTGAAAAGAATCCATCCTTCCACATAGAGTACAAGGGAACAGTCATTGGGCAGAGTTATTCAGTATCAGCTGGGAAATGGCAAATGTGAATTACATAAGAGATGAGGATTGAGGTCAGGCCATGTGGCTGACACCAGTGTGTACCAGTGATCCCAACTATGAAAAAGGCATATATCGGAGGATCATAGTCCAAGCTGACCTAGGCAAAGAAACTCAAGAACCTATTTGAAAACCTTCCAAAGTCAAATAGGGTAGGAGCATGGTCACACTGTAGAGCACTTGCCTATCAATCATGGGGCTAATTCAAATCCCATACAACCAAAAATAAAAGAGATGTGAAAAACTCAGTCACATAATCTAGAAACATTACTCCCATAGCAATGCCAAATGTTGGTAAAAAATAAAATTCTATTTTAGGATTTGTATCCTAGTCACTTTACTACAATAGTAAAAATTTAAAAAATCATATTTATCAGATCAAATATGCATTTCTATGATCAATTTCTCATTATTTGTTAACTTCTCAAGAGATGATATCAAAACTCATTTTATAAAATCAATAGAAAATTCATTAGTAAATAATGTATGCGTTAATACAATGTCCATGTGTCTTCTCTAGTGAAACAAGTAGTGATAAAGTGACCCATCTACATAAAGTAAGATAACACATTTGATTGTAAAAGATGTTATCTCAAAACTAGATAATGGTTGATAAAGCATTTCCAGTTCATAAAATTTGTTTATTTAACTAATTCCTGGAAATTCTGACAATTAGAAATAAGTTATTATAATATTGGAATAAAATTCAATTAACTTGCAAAGCTATACCTCCTTCTACAGACTCCTTCAAGGAAGCAAGAAATGCCTCTTTAATAGAAGTCATTTCCAGATTTGATGTTAGAGAATATATTTGCAGTAGAATTATTCTGGGACTACAATGATAGAGAATTAATTGAAAAAAAATTGAAGCACTGTAGTGTTATTTTGAAAGATAAGATGATTGACACATGCCCATGAACTTTTCGAAGGAAAATAGATGGAAATCATCTGCCACTTGACATTAAAATTCCAATACTAAATGCCTTTGGTTGTATTCCATGTGCAGAACTGTATTTGGTTCATTGCATAGGTATTTGATGATTTTTTGCTTGTTAATATGTCCTGCTTTTACAATTTTACCCAGGCATACATCTGAAGAAAAAAAAAAAAAACTAGTGCTAAAATGGAAAATCAGTGAAAGTCAGAAAAAAAGGCAACCCAATAAAATTGAAAAAAAGACAAGGTATATCTAGGAAAGACAGAGACAGACAAATAGACTGTATTATATAAACACTTAAGCACTGACCTTGAATGTCCTTCAAATTCCACTAGGAAGATCTGCATATACTTAAGAGGAAAAATGTTTCCTCTAGTTTGGACATCAAACTCAGTACCTGCTATGCGTTTTATGTTTAAATGCAGTGACAAGGGGAGGGAAAAATGTATTGGCATGAAATGTAATGGACAAGCCTGTGGCCAGAAAGAAATCTCTATTTTCATAAAATGGTTCAGTTAACTTTGTGTGACAAAAATCCCTAGGTTCCAAGTGTGCTGGGATCTCTTTGGTATCACAAATTATGCTATTGGTTATTAGGCAGGAAGCTTAATAACTCCAGAAATTCCTTTGGATACCTTGGTAATTCAACATTTAAAAAAAGCATAGCTGAATTGTTTTTAACCACTCAATCAGTTTTGGCATGTCACCTTCATTTAATATACAGTGATGACAATTAATAGAACTAAGGTCTGAGATGAAGTAACATTAGTTAAAAAATAAACTTCTGAGAGATTATAGCTGAGAAACTTAAAAATAACTAAAAGCGAGAAACTTAAGGAATGACTAAGAGCCTCAAGCCTTGGACACATACTCTGTTAAGAGAAAATGACCAGCCAGGCACTGGTGGCTCACTTCTGTAATCCTAGCTACTTAGGAGGCAGACATCAGGTGGATCAAGGTTCAAAGCCATCCTGCACAAATAGTTCATAAGACCTATCTTGAAACTACCCAATACAAAAAGGACTGTTGGAGTGGCTTAAGTAATAGAGCATCTGCCTAGCAAGAATGAGACCCTGAGTTCAAACCCCACATCACTCCTCCCCAAAAAAAATGAGAGAGAAAATGACCAGCCATTTCTATTTTGCATAAGGCTGCTACAGCTTACCAGACCCAGAAACTAACTTTATTTTCCTACCTACATTGGGTTAGATTGTAGTAATACGCATAAACTGGAAGTTACAATCTGCAAAATGGACAGAAGCAATTTCTGCCTTACAGAGGTGTTCTGCAAAGTGGCAGCCCACTGTCACCTGCCCACTGTGTCTCATTGCATTGTTCTAAGTGATTACACATTCCGAACAAATAGGAAGAAAAGATAACATAATTTATGAAGTAACTCTTCTTTGCCCTCATTCCCGTGGGTCCTCCACTGGACAAGGTAATCTATGTAGCCCTAGAAACTATAAAATGTTTGATCCTTTATAAGGGACAAGCATAGTAATGTAAGAATCCAGGTTCACAAACTGTTGTAATATGAGAGGCCATTTCAGAATCAAGCTTCCTTTAAAGCAAAGTTTTAAAAAATAAAGATAAGTTTCAATGACAATGTAATTTACTTTTGAAAAGAATGTGCACTTTACAGAACCCTATTAAAGATGTTATCATATTTGATCTTCAAAATTGTCTGATAAATACATATTATATTTAATTTAAAGAAAAAGAAATTAGCCCCACTGACATTGAGAATTTTCATTAGTTTTATTACACAGGGCATGCAGAGTTAGCTCTGTTACTCAGGTGTTTTGAATTTAATTCCAGGTGTGTATATGTGGGTGTGCATCTGTCCAGGTTTCCTACACACTCTGCTTTGAAATAAGTCTTATCAAATGATGCTATTCAGCAGAATGTCTACTTCTCATAAATGATCCACCATGACAATGAACACTGTTATGTAATTAATAGGAGTCAGAAAATCTGAAGTCAATTATAGTGTAAAGAAACTTTCCATTTTAGATTTATATCAAATCTGCAAGACTATTATGAGAAGGCAGAGACCCTATTTGACTTGCAGAGTTCCAGGTGAAAACAAGAACTCAACCATTGAGTTATGCAAAGTGAATACTATTAAACAGAGATATTTTGATGCAATGAAATCACATCTGTAGATGAGTTGATCTTAATCCCATGGTTTTTTCTTTGAAATAAGAATAAAGATAATTATAGCAGTGAGCAACACTAAGAAATCGTTCCTAAGACATTGCTCTAAATACTGTATGTCTGTTAAGTTTTTGAAACCTCACAACCTTATAAAGAAGAAGCAGTGACTATCTCCTTTTACATATGATGGAACTGAAACACAGGGACTCAAATAACATTTTAAAGTTGCATGGCAAGTCAGAGGCAAGGCTGAGGTTTACCTCTAGGCAAGGTGGCACCAGAATACATGCATTTAAAGAAGAACCTACACTGCCTCTTATAAAAGCAGGATTATGTAATGGAGAAGAACTAAGTCATATAGAGTCAGTTGTATTTCTGGCTTCATCATTGCCTAGCTGTCTTGCCCTAAACACAATGTTGACTCAAGTTAAGATGATTTTCCTTCACATTTGATTATAACTGAATCGTAATCATAAAAGAAGAGTAGGAATATTTTCTAAAAATCTACTTCAAGCATGTAAGCTAAAAATCAAATGAGGAGGCTGAAGCCTAAAAGTGTTACATGACTTGTTTTATATAAATGAAAGAATCCACAGTAGAGGGGAAGTCTCTCAATTATACATCTAGAGTTCTTTGAATCAAAAATAAGCAAATGAAGGATTTCATTCAATGTAACTTTTTTCCAATTAACAATTCACTGCTGGAATATTTCAAATTATTTTTGTCTGTTCAAATCATTTTCCAGTGTCATTCTACTGACAGGGCCTGTTATTGGAATATCCTCTAAGTCTTTTCTATATGTCATAGCTATTCGCAAGTAAACTGTAAAAAATGTATCTTCTCTCAATGTAGATAATAAATAAAACCAAAACAATAGCAAGCATAATCTCAAATTTTGTGTTCTCCAGCCAATAAAATCACAGAAGAATCATTTGTCTTGCTTTGAAGAGTTAGGATGTCTGCTTATTTATGTGTTTGACAGCAGCCATGGCTTAAAGTCAATTTGAGAACTAAGGGGTTAGAAGATCAAAAACTATTATAAAGAATAAAATCAAACCCTTGCAAACACAATGCAAACTTTGAAAGCAAGAGAACCTTCAACCATGGCTCACTTGTCCATCAGCAAAATCCCTGAGCCAGTCACATGGTAGAGTTTACCAAGACAATGGCCAATCTGTCAAACTTATCACTTTCTCCTAACTTATGGTTTTCAAAGACAACAGTCCCTGATACCTGAGCTGATACTGGAAGAGCAAGGACAAACTGTCATTTGTTGTAGTCTTTGTTTGGATACTACAGGTAAGCAGAGAACCTGAGTTGTTTAAAGGCAAGAGTGTTTAAAATATTTTCATGAAGCCTTTAGTAGAACTGAGCACAGATATTAAAAAGGAAATACAAAAAAGGCCAAAGTTTAATTGAATAGAAATGTGTTTCCTAACACTACTTAGAAGCAAACAATTATAAATATACTGTTTTCATTTAATATTGTAGGGTCCCCTTCTTAGAGTAGTAAAATCAACAAATTCATTTAAAAAATGTGGAGACATACAAATGAAGATTGAATTCAGCAATATCTAAGACATGCAAAATAACAGTCAAATTCTCATTGTACTCAGTATATGATGGAGGGGTGTCCAGCTACTGTTCTTTTAGGTTTTTTATTTGAATAATACATGTCCTGTGAAAA
The DNA here is from genome assembly GCF_047511655.1 of Castor canadensis. Lineage (NCBI taxonomy): Eukaryota > Metazoa > Chordata > Mammalia > Rodentia > Castoridae > Castor > Castor canadensis. The sequence continues at coordinate 29,584,062 of NC_133397.1, read as the reverse complement.
TGAGGTGTGATCATATATTTAATCTTTTCCAAGCTGACTCAGCTATGAAGTTATTGCAGCAGAAAGGTTGAACTTATAGCCTGAGAAAAGGAATCACAATTGACTGCAAGATCAAATATTATTTTGATGATCTTTTCCTTAATAGCATATTATTTGATGCTCATGATAGTATGAAAATTGACAAGTGGAAGAAAACAACCAGAAATCTTCGGATACTACTTGGACAAATACAAAAGAGGAAAAACACTAAAAGTGAACAAAAAAAAGATAATCCCTTCATTTTCCTAACTATTAAATACCTATTCACTGAGCAGAGTAAAAGGTAGAGATACTGAGTAAGATGAGCAAAAAAAAAGATAAACTGTAGAAAGAAATGCAAATCACTTATAAATACCAATAATCATTACTGTAACAGTTCTATTTTCTCTTGCTACTTTTATTTCCTTCTTTTCCCCTTGTGTCATGCTGTACTCTTGATTCCCACTTAAATGTACCATCTGTACTCTGGTTTCTCTTCATGTTGCATATATCATTCATCTTTTAAAATGTACCATCCATCCTTTCTAGAATACAACACAGTATAAATTTAAAATAAGAGCCCAATTTCTGGGACTCATTTGTAATCCCACCTACTCAGGAGGCAGATATAAGGAAGATGGTGGTTTGAGACCAGTCTGAGCAAAAAGTTAACAAGACCCCATCTCAGCAAATAAGCCAGGTGTGGTGGCTCACACCACAGAATCCCAGCTACATGGGAGGCATAGATGGGATGATCACAGTCTGAGGGCAACCTGGGCAAAAGTAAGACTTTCTCTGAAAAATAATTAAGGCAAAAGAGGACTAGAGTGTAGCTCAAGCATGAGGCCCTGAGTTCAAACATCAGTATTGCCAAAAAAAATTAAAATGAGAAAGCAAAATAACCATATATAATCAAAAGACCACCATATTGAAAAACAATGCTAGATGTGTTGGTAATTATCAAGCTTAATTTAAGTCATAAAACACTTTTGCAAAAAATTAGTCCCCTTCTTAACACATACCAATGTACATAAACATATAAATACAGGGAAATACTAAAAATGTACAGCCCAGTGAATTTTTATAAAATGCACATTATCATAAAAATATCTACAGCAAGCAAAAAGACATTACAAGTACCTTCAAAAGCCTTCCTGTGCTGCCATTTAATTTTCATCCCACCAAGTGTGAACCAACTGACTTTCATTTCTTCCTTCCTTCCTTCCTTCCTATCTACTTTCCTTCTTTACTTTCTCTGTCCTAAACCTCAGAATCCTCTGGCTTTAGCCTCCCAAGTGCTAGGGTTCTGGGCCTGTGCCATCACATCTGTTCCAGCTGTCTCCGTTTCTAGCATGTACATAAAATTGCCCTGTTTTTGTACATTACATGTAATCATACCATGTCTATTTTTCTGTGGCTTCTTCTGCTTAAATTTATGTTTGCATGATTATATTTATATTATTTCATATGTAATCTCATAAAAAATCCATAACTTTCTTGGAGAAATAACTGCTTAATTCACTTTTTAATTTTAAATTGTGTCTTTTGCCTCTTTTGTTAAACTTTTTATAGTTCTTTCTGTCTGGTAGATAAAATTCCCTTGTCAGATCTACAATTTGCAAATATTTTTACTAACTTTTACTTGAGATTTCCTTCAATAATTTTAGAAAGCAGTTTGGAAGACTATAGGTAGAATTACTTTATTTTTCAAGTGTAATTTTTTGATGCATGGAGAAAAAGATGGTGAAGTAGGCTAAAAACAATTCAGTCAGCACCAATGAGGACTTGAGGAAATAACTAGGTGGAGTTCTGAAATTAATTAGATTTTTTTATGGGTTTTACATGATTGCTGTTTGCAGTTTGAGTATTTTCTTTAGAATATTTACTGATGTTATAACGAGTGGGCCATGATGTCCTCCAGAAAAAGACAACCAGGAATGCATCAGTGGAACAAGTTGGACATACTGTCCACTGTAGACAGGGAAAATGCATGCATGAGAAACTGTCTTCATAAGGGAAACTTAGAAAGGATTTATTATAGGATTGGATTTTGGTTTAGTGATTTGGAGGTTTCAAACAAGGCTTTGATCTGCTGTAAGGAGCTATGGATAATTCTGTGATTGAGTAATAATAAATCTTATCCAGAAAAGGAGAAGACAAGAGCAAAGCAAAAGCTGTAAAAGCAGTCACTCATCTAAGCTGAAACAAGTGGATGTTTGATACCATAGAGTCAAACCATGATGTCGTTTGTCTGTTAGTCAGCATCATGAATTGCGTTTTAGTCCCACTTCATCATGGTCTCATACTGAGAAATTGTTCTCCTGCCCAATAGGAGAACAGAACGATCTGGCTGGAGGTGTCAGCACAGCTCCCCCCAAAAAAATCAAGGCCTCATTCTAAGGGTCAAGCAAGTCCTGAATTTGCTGATTTCCTCTTTACAATAGATGAACTGTGTAATAAATAACACGTTTGTTCCCAATATGGATATAGAGTATTAAAATAGAATCAAAGAACCATGGTGATATAATTAAACTTATGTTTCATTTTGTGCATTAAAACAAAACAACTCTCTTATGCAGCCGTTTTCCTTTTTGTACAAGATAAAGCACTGTATGATCTAGCAGGAAAGATTCAGGGAAAAATATATAATTAGATTGTGACTAGAGCTCATGTTTAAACAAACAATCAATACAATCCAAAATGTGGTCTAATGATTACAACCCCACATGACAAATAATTTGTCTCTGAAAAAGTAATAGCTTTCTGATAACGTGACAAGTATTATTTCCAAATTTCAAAGTCAGCAGTAAAGTTTGAGGGCCTCTATTTATATTCTAATCCTTCCCTAGGTTCTACACTATCAATTTACCAAGTTTCATGTTAACCTCGGAGATTTAAAGGACACTCTTTGGAGTAAATCAGTGTTTGTCCTTCAGAACAGTGAATTCAACTTAAATTCAGATTCATGGGAAGATCTGCTATTAAAACAGAGCTTGTCTTTATAATTTTCATATTCCTTTACTCACAAAGAAATATTTTAAACTTTTTAAAATTTTTATTCTTATATTATTAAAATTATCTGGCACTGGCATCACTAACTGATTAAAAATATAGTAAATCCATTGAGGTCCTTTGTGCTGTTTTAAAATATTGGTTATATTTTTTATATTGTCAGTGATTTTTAAAATTAATTTTGTATATTGTTTTGACTTAGAAGTATAAATAAGTGATATTTTAGCATATATTAATTGTTTAAAATAATGAGCTTCATTGTGACATTTTCATACAATCATATAACATAAACTGATATTAAATAGTCTTTAGAACTATTTTTCATACAAAAAATACACATTATTTTGTGAAACTTTAACTAGGGCAAAAATTCCCAGGCTATTCTGACATCATTTTGAAAACACGAATCTGCTTCATAAAGCATATTGATCACTAACTTGGGTGTAGAATTTTACCATGAAGTGAACCTGAGCATCCAAACCTAAAATAAGGAAAATTATGCAGAAAGACACCATGCAGTCACTGGTGAGCTGGGGTTATAAGAAAAAGGTGAAACTCAAGGCAGAATCAATTATGCTTGCTCTTCTAAATTTGACCTCTGAAATGAAAATGGCCAAACAAAAACTCAAAACAAATCTCAGAATCCAAAATCAGAGATAATCTTGAAATTGAGTCTACATAGAGGACATTTCATTAATTAATGTTCCCAGAATTTCAGATTGAGATCTGAGGTTACAAACTCATTCACAGGCCTGAGCCTGTGTTGATACAATGAATGAATATCACTTATATGAAGTAGTAGGGCAGTTGTGAACATTGTATCTCCAATAACATTCACTTTCACATACTTTTCAAGTGATGGAATGGCATAAAGGCATAAAAGATTAGTTTGCACTGAGGTTCAAGTACACTACTGGGCATTAAACTGTACATGAAAAGCCATGATTACAAATTCATATGAAGTGTCACTGTCACATGGATACAACAATTCAGTAGGTAACTATGCCTATTTCAAAGTGTTCCAACGGGGATTGATAGATTTCCCTTTTTAGTCCCTCTTGTTAATCATTTTCTGAGATACCTTTCTTTTTCATTAAGCCTCCTGACTCAGCAACATTGGGCTAGGGAGACCACCAATCAAAATGAAATATAAGAGCTATTCTGTTAAAACTTTTTAATGTGATCTGCTGCTAGAAAAATGGATATGTTGTTCTTAAAAATTATGGCATAATGTTCTACATGTTTACTAAGCTTAAATTTGTAAGATGGGCTTATATATCTGAATTATCTAGTCTGCTCCATTGAAATAAATATTTTGCCAGCATGTTCGAGCTAATCTTATTGAGCAGATAGCACATAAACTGTAGAATGATGTTGTATAATAATTTTTAATTTTGTTAAGACAACAACCTCTTCTTTACTCCTATTTACATATGACTGACTTAGTTATAAATTAATTTATCATGCAATATTATAGTTAAAGTTTATTAAGCTTATCTAGATATCAAATTGAAAACGTCACTGCATTTCAGCAAAGTTATAGATTATTTTTATAGACTCATTTCAAATGGTAAGCCATTCTTCCTAAAAACATGAATTATTTCTTGAAAAGTCAGAATGTGCTTATATATCTTTAATTATTTCTCTAGTTTTTCCCCACAGCGTAGCCATGATTAAGTAAATTAGTATATGAATTAAAGTTTTGGATGATATCATGATGGCACCCTATTTTGTATTATATTTCTAAGTGGCAACAAGAACTGTAGAAGCAGAGAGCTTTATTTGACTTGAAAGCTAGTAAGGAGTTAGCCTGCCAGAGTTTCAGAATCCTGGCAGAAGACACCCGACCCTTGTGTGAGAAACAAAGAACAGAAAACAACAAAAACATTAGCCAGAATAAAAATATATTCGCACTGGTTCTCTGAGCTTTAGTTCCAATAAGGCAGAGGATACCTTCATATGCTGTGTGCATGCTTGTGGGATGAAGGGGGTGGGTGAGGGGTGTTACAGAAAAACACCAAGCTTATAGAATTCAAACCTTTCATAATGGAAAAATGGGGAAATCTTCCCTTACTCTAGATACAGACCTCCTTGTAAAGACAGCCTGAAATAGACTTTCCTTAGACAGATGATCAAAGATCTATGAGAAAGATTACTATTTTATCTATTTATTCTCTTTCTCTTCTGTTTGGCAAGCTACATAGTTCTAGAAGTTAATATCATATTTTTTCATTGTACTCCAGTAATAAATAGAAAGTTTTCAATTATCACTGATCACATTACAAAGAGCCAAGATTACTGGACATTATTCTGTTTGTGTCCCCCATAAAAGAAATAAGAGCAATAAAAAGGGAGAAAAGGAGAGATGGAGAATTGTTATTTAATGGGTACAGAGTTCCAATTTAGGAAGGTGACAAAGTTCTGGGAATGGATGCAACAATGTGGATGTGTTTAATGTCATTGAACTATACAGCTAATGGTTAAAACAGTAAATTTGATATTACATGCATTTTATCTCAATAATAAAATGCAATAAAAAATTTAAAAAATACAATGATATTTGTATATTTTCTCTCCTAATCCTTATACTTCTTATCTATTTTTTTCTTGCTAGTAGGCAGTATTACCAGTACTGTTAAAAGGTATCGTTGTTCCTGATATTAAAGTAAATACATTTGAAATTTCTAAATAAAGTATGATTGCTTTGATTTTAGCATACAATATTTATCAGGTTAAGAAAGTTCCCTTCGAATCTTAATATGTTAAGAATATATTTAATTGATAGAGATAACCAAAAGGTTTTATTTTACTTCAATGGGTTGACCTTCATTAGTAGTCTTTTCTGATAATAATTTTCTTTTTATTCATACCCAATCATATAATTAATTAATTGAATATGGGTGTGGTGGTACATGCCTATAATACCAGCTCCTCAGGAAGCGTAGGTAGGAAGACCACAGTCCAAGGCCACCACTGGGCAAAAAGTGCTATACTCAAGATGAAAAAAATGACTAAAGTAAAAAAGGACTGGGGTGTGTCTCAAGTGGTACAACACCTGCCTAAGCAGCAAAAGTCCCTGAGTTCAAACCCCAATACTACCAGAAAATGAGATTCAGTAATCTTATGAATTATTTAAAATATATAAAAATGTGTGTATGTGTTCCTAAGTAAAATAGTCCTATACTTTCATTACATGCTCTATCATCTTTATGATATTTGAAAGCACACTAACTTCATAAAATGAGGTAGACAAATTTGTCTTTTACTCTATGTTGTATAATAATTTATAAAAGACAGAAAATTAATATTATTTCAAAGTTTGTATGAATAACTTCAAATTCTTTTGATCATGGTCTTTGTTTTGTTTCTGAATAGGAAATATTTGCTACTACTTAAATTTTATTTAAAACTTATACATACTAAGGACGTTCTGGCATTATACATTTTTAGGAATTTAACATTTTTTTCTAGGTTTTTAAATTTATTAGTATGTGGTACCTTAAATATGACAATGGAACTATCAAAAATAGTGGGGAAAGGACAATTTATCTAGTAGAAAAAGTTAAACTAATTTCAGAAGAAAAGCAAAAGTGGATGCATACTTAATGGTACATTTTTGGAGAAAATGTTAATGGATCATCTGTTACACAGTTTTGCTGTGCCATGATTCAACTGGTAGAAGAACTATATTAGGTGTTTTGGGTTTTTTTATGAGCCAGAAACTTTGAGATTGGCTTGATGGATTGAAGACTTAAAATTGAATAATGAACTAGAAGATAAAAGAAAATGAAATCAAGTGTCTTTAGGTCTACAGGCAGAAACATACTTTCAAAACCAAAAATTTACATTGAAAGTCATAAGAGCAACAAATTAATGAATGTATTTATATAAAAAATAAGTATTACTCATCAATGAAAGACAGAGAAGACAAGATAAAACAGATGGATGACATAGTGAGGGAAGATATGCAAAGGATAGAGAGATTTAATGTAAAAAAAAAAGACAGGCTTCTCACTGTAAATATAATCAATAGAAATTGATAAAATGTTACAGAAAGCACCAGATTTACTGCAAAAGTTTAGAAGCATTCTTTCGTAAATGAAAGTTCATCAGTCACCCTCAAGGTTCTGTTGTGAGTGACAGGAATAAAACACAGACACCAATAAACTGATCTCCCAGTCCTGCCACATTGGATCTTTTGACCTAAATGGATTGTATTTCTATAATCCATAAATAATATGTACTTAAAAGTTAATCTTAACACTTTTGGAATCCTTAAATATTCTTCTTTGTATCAAGCAAGTGCCAGAGATTTTTTTTTTAATTTAAAAGCTAGCCATGATTCTAATAAACTGTTATACAAGGAACAAATCACGTAAATACACATGATGGAGTAATGGGTGGGGAATTTACTTTGCTAACTTAAACTGAGTACCTACTGACTTAAAAATAAACTTATGTTACAAAATCTATTATAACTATTTGTTTGATCATTCATTCTCCCTTTTATAACCATAAATCTGACTTAATGAATTCATAAGATTCTAAGTAAGAAGTTTATTTTCAAAAGAATTATAAGTTAAGGAATCAATTTTTCTACATATTAGCCAGTTTAAATTTCATTTAGTTCAGTGATTCAGAAAGCATTAGTGGATCTTTTTGTTAATAAAGCTTTACTGTTCTTTAAGTTAACCTATAACGAATGCTACATTAAGGTGTTTTTTAGGACTCAAAACCATCCAGACTCTTTCTGTTTTACTGTATCTTACTGTCTAAAGACAGAGGTAATAGTTTTTCTTTTAAATGAATAATGAACAAAGAAGTAGAAATTTTAAATCTTGTTATTGAGATAAGCTTATCTTGCTAATTTTGAATTTTAGACTTACAAGAAGATGAATAAGGACAAAGGGGAGGGTGAGAAAAAGAGAGAGGAGGGTAGTGATTACCAGGGGAAGGGTAGAGGAAGGGAAAGCAAGAATAAAAAAGGAATGAGTCCTCATATATTAATGTGGAATATCATATTTATTATGTTTATGGCAACCTAGCAAAAAAGTACTCTGCTTTTGTGGGGGTAACTTTGTTTTGAGTTTTGGTTTTTGTTAAATTTTGAAACTGAAAAAGTAAGAATGACTCTATGGATTGAATTAAATATTTTCTATTTATGAAAAGAATAAATTGTCGTTGAAAGAAAGTAATCTACTATGTTCATGTGTTAAATGTCAACGTATTTTTGCCAAGTTTTACTGGAGACATTAAATCTATACTGAAATGTGAAGAGATCTAAGGACAACTTGATGATAGATTCCAGTAACTTAAAATGAGTGAACAGTATTAATTTTAGGTTCTTAATGTGCATGTTGATCTACTACTGTGACTTTGGTACAAAGGTTATCCACCTATTTTACAGTGGAAAATTGCAGGCATGTTTTCTCTTTAAGTTTTCTGTACATGTATTTATTTAGAGTTTGTTGAAATGGTTGACAATGATTTCGACAAAAAAAGAAGAGTTAGATGAACAGAGATTATATGAAGACTGATAATGAGCAGCAATCTATCATTTGTCAGTTAAAGATCAATGATAAAATGAGATCTAGAGAAGCAGGGTGCAACTGTACACCTAGAATCAATGCTACGGTGTCATTATATCAGGACTTGAAAACTGATCAGGATGTCTTATAGGCTCTGCAATTTAATACTCAGCAGAGAAATTTGAATGATTAAAGACTCAGATTTCACTCTCTGAGTCAACAAGGGATTTTAATGAACAGGGTCACACTGAGGTCTGATAGAAGATAGTACTTTCCTGATAGTCCAAAGTATACTATTTTATCATTTATGTGATATGGGGACAATTCTAATTGGAAGGAGAGGATATGGAGGTGAGATACTATGTGAGACATGACAAGAATCAAAAACATCATTTTCTTTTCTAGGAACTTATCTCCCTTCATCTTATATCAATATAGTTCCTATGGATGTGCCATGTTTGTATATAATCAAGTTACCTTAGCCAAAGCTGGTAGATGCAAGGGAAATCACCAGACCCATGTTTTTCCTAGAATAATATTTGCTTCATTAGAATTGTGGGCTGAGCCTTTAAAAAGAAACAAGACAGTCTTTCCTAGATGCTGAAGTAGCTGTAAGATCTCTAAGTGCAATGCTGTTAGAGGCCATGTAAAGAAAGCATGTCTGTATAGAGAGAGATAGAGAAAGAGAGAGCAGAGACGGAGAGAGAGAGAGAGAGAGAGAGAGAACGAACTCAGGAGCAGGTCTTTTGGTGAAAGAAACAGACCAACCTCTGCTGCCCAAGTGTGGAAGCCACACCCACTCCTCTATCAGTATCCAAGATCACCAATGAAAGGCATAATAGATGAATTTTATTTCTTTCCATTAAGCTAACCAGGTTATATTTGAATGTGTCTTTATTTGAATAAAAATAGAAGACTGTCTGGCTTTCTCCACTAAAGGCTTGTGAACAAATTTTGGATGATTTAATGCATAAGAATCAATTTGGAAGGCTTCTTTGTTCTCTGAAGCAATATTGGTATTACTGGAATTAGAGCAGCAGACAGCGAGTGCTGATATGGGGTTAAAATCATCACCCCATACTGGGTAATCAAAGGGCTTTAGGTCAAGTTATAGTCTTGAAATATTTGTCTGGCTACAAGTGCAGTAGGTGATAGAAACATAGGATAGCTTAGTTACAAATTGCACTTTATGTAATAAGATAAAGAAAATCCTTAGAGACTTCAAAGATGCCTGTCGTTTCTCAGTATAATACTCACAGGCACTTAAAAGCCATACCGAAAATTGAAAAGATGGAGTAGAAAAGAACCCAATGCTTGGTGTTTTCAAAAATAATTCTATTAAATCTAGTGTTTCAGGTATAACACTGTGATAATATTATTAACTGTGAGCAGTTGGAAATCTGGGAGGGAGACAATCTATTGATAGGAAGGAAAAGAATTTCTTGGGAGGGGAGATAAAGGAGAATGATGGAGGGGGTGAATTCAAGTATGATATATTTGATATGTTGTAAAGACTTGTAAATGCCACACTGTACCCCCATCCAGCACAATAATAAAAATAAATTTAAAAAAGAAAAAAGAATTTCTTACCAGAGATTATGATTTCCATATGTAGAATTACATTTAGTGCTTCCTTCTAAAAATTCCACTGTTTTTAAGGAAGAAAGACTCAGAAAAGGGAAAAAAGTGTTTTTTGGAATTAAACTTTTTTCACTTGACTTAGATTTTCATGTTTTTATCCACATCAAATAGCAAATCTATTTCAAAGTTAGCTATTATCCATTAAAATGTAAATGTGAAATTCCATCAGAGTCATCTAGTTACAGAAAATATTTAATTTCCAATGGATATCAAAATAATTGACATGAATTTGTATGTGATTTAGTAAAAGGGACGATTCTTGACAGTATCAATGTTTAAAGAGCATTCGAAGCTGGGTGTACGGCACACACTACTCCCAGAACTCAAGCGCCTACAGCAGGAGAATCATGACAGTGAGGACAGCCAAGTTTACATAGTAAGATCCTGTCTCAACAAAAACATAACCATAACGATTTTCCCAAAATAAAAAAAGTCATTACACAGATTTTCAATATTTTTAACACAAATAACCAGAGCTACCATTAATGGAAGAATTACCATGTGCCAGATGTCTTCTCTCTTCAGCATTTTTGTACATTGTTTAATTTCCACATGTTTAGAAAGTATTATTTATTCCATTTCACAGAAAAGGAAAAAGACATGAAGTTTAAAAAATACTTGCTTTAGGGCCAGGCACGGTGGTACACTTTTATAATTCCAGCTAAGCAGGAGGCATAGGAGGATCACAGTCTGAGGCCAGCCCCGAGCAAAAAGCACGCTAGCTAAAACAAAAATGGGGGTGTGGCTCAGATGGTAGAGTGCCTGCTTGGCAAACAGGAGGCCCTGAGTTCAAACCCCAGTACCACCAATGAATAAATAAATATTTAAAAAATAAAAATCTGTTTTATAGCTCACTTTTTAAACAAGATTTCTTTAATCCATATTTTTAGACACGCTTTGTGGTGGATGGTATAAATGAAGTAACAAATGAAAACCTGGACTTTTCATCAAGAAACGTGGGCCAGAAGTTGCACAACATGTATGGTTTGGCAGAATGTGAATTTATTGTCTGTGGTTTGACTTTGTACAGTATAACAGCACCTTCCACCCAATTCTTCCTCCACCAAAAATAAAATAAAATAAAGCAAAGTAAAATAAATTAAAATAAAGCACAAACTATTATATGGAATAACTGAAATCTGACCTGTGAAGGTAGTTTTCTCATTTTGCTACACTAGTGTATGGGATTCTTTGGTTCTAAGAGAATGAAAAGTCACCCAATGAATTAAAAGTCTTCTTTCTATTAGACAAGCTGTGTCTTAGGGCTTCAGATATTCCTTTTTATTTTCTTACTAATTCTCCTCCAGTTCCAAGCTCTTCTCACACACAACATGCAATCTAAGTCTACGTTCTTTCTAAAGTGAATTTTCCTTGAGATCATTAGGGTTTTTTTTCCCCCTTGGAAATCCCATTCATGAAAACTGATCTTAGAGTGGAAACGTTTTTCTGAAAGATACTGAAAAATATAATTTTCATATAGGTAAAATGGCTAAAGAAAAGAAAAACAGAAGCCTAGATTAGCTGCCAGTTTGATTAACTCAGCATAGTCTCCTGTTTGTAACCTATTTCATTGCTTACCAAACTGTTATACCATAATGGCCATAAAAGTAAACTAAAACACAATAATCTGTGACCTCAGCTTTGCATCTAAAAATGTCTTCAATAAGTTCAAAGCCAAAGTAATACTTTAAAGTGCACTAGCTTTCACTTACCAAAAGCTAGTTATATGTCCAACAGTGTTGTGTTTTATAACTTCATTTAATCTTTGAAAAATCCTAACAGATGGCTATTAATATTATGTCTATTTTATAAATGATGAAAATTAGGTAGAAGAAATAACTTGCCAAATTCTCAGAAAGATGCACAATTAATATTTAATCCTAAATACTCATCATATGATAACAATCTTTCAAAAAAAGAGACAATGTGAGTTCTGTGACTCATTTTAAGAACTTTAAAAAGTCTTTTGGGATCATGTCTGGTTACCCAGATGCTTAAATTATTTAACCTAAAATAACCATCAGTCTCACATATATTAGCTCACCAGTGTGTTTGGTTTGCCAGTTCAGAAAATGCACTAGTTTTAATTAACCTTCTCTTTCAGCCACTTACTTCTTAATTTACTCACACTATAAATATGATTTATTCCACACATTTGGTATTTTAGAAACCATTGCCTTGCATTAATAAATTAAATGTAATACTATTTAATCCATGTACTGCAAATTATGACTTTTAATGAGTGCACATTGCTTTTTAAATTTTTATTTAATCAAAAATAAATCATTTTGAGCATATAAAATCATTCAACTAACTTGTTACCTCTGTCTGCAAGTGCTTTGAATTTATGACATAAGTCACCTAAATGGATCTGAATCATTTGATAAAATTTATTTTAAAAATTTAATCCTTCCTTTAGACAATATTCTGAGATATAGAGATTTCCAGTGAATCTTATTTTTCAGATTTAGAAAATGCTGAGACAGCTCTCTTTAAAATGCTACCTTTATAAAGAGAGGTAAGATTCTTATCCCCACAGACACTACTTTTAAAGACAATATGAAAGTTTACACTGGTGGTTACCTTTGTCATAAGTATTGTTGGCATAACATATTTTTCAGGAGAGCCATTCAATTCATTTTTTTTATTAAAAAATACTAAAGGAAATAATAAATGACCATACAAGTCCACTATATTTTCTAATCACAGTATTATGATTTGAGATAGTTCTTTGGGTTGATAGAAAAAATGTTTTCATGTCTTTTGTTCTGGCTATACTAAAATAACACACGTACACTCACATATACACACCTAGATGCACAAAACATATGGGCAAACACATACATATACAGCCATATACATCCAGAGATTTTGCTTTTCCATTCAATATATGCATGTGTTTGCATATAAGCATATATGTAAATAATTAAATCTAAATTTAACAGGACCATGGATATGCGTTAAATGGTATTCAGCAGGTTAAAGAATCCATCATGTAAAATATCAAAGACCATATCCAATAATGTATCTGGTTTAGCAGATAGTGTTCTGTGGTTTCATCCGTCCCCTTTCTTCTGCTCTACAGAATCTTTGTTGATAATCCTACATTCACACATCCTCTGAAGACTTTGGCAGTAAAGCTGCATTTCAACTCTGCAGGCACGCAGAATGAGAGAAGCAGAGCTCACACAACTGCAAGAATTGTGTTTTATAATTTTGGCTGCCGTGATCCTGTCTGTGGAAACCATAATTAATGCAATGCATTTATTTGCTCCTCTCTGGGGTAAAAAGAAAGATCTAATTGAACCTTTGTAAAGCAGTTCTACGAGTGGAATGGAAAGGATATTGGCTTTTATCTCCCAGCCCCACCTTTGCATCATCACAGAGTATTAATGTGTCATAAAACTGTTGTAAGCCTTTATACTAATATAACTACAACTGGTGAAGTTAGGCTAAAATGACAACTGAATCTTTAATTGGTAATTTTTAATAGAATTTCTTTTCTAGAATCAGAATCAACAGATTTTGAAAAAGTTTCAAAAATTAATAATAGCCATTTTAGAATTCTCAAGAACTTTTGTATCAGCATATAAAGGTATCAGATTAAAAACACTGTATTTGAATAAAGTAACAAGTTGATTCCTAAAAAGAAAACAGTGACTTCCTATGTAAAATGCAAGGCTATCCATTCTTCTGCTACATATACTGTGTTTGGTGTCACTCTTTGAATACTGTGAACTATATGGGTAGGAATATCAATTCTACTAGAATGATAATACCTCTTTTTCTTCCTGATTCTCTTCTTCTTTCCATTTTCCTCCCTTTCCTCTATCATGTAAATTGACAGCATAAGCTTTGTTTATGTTGTCTAATTTGGAAATTATTACCTGCTATTGCTTGGTTCAGTGCTCTGATTTAACTGTCTCATAATTAGTGAGGTCAAAGGAACTCCATGGAGCTGGGTGTAGTGAAAGTTGTCTGTAATCCTGGCATTCTGGAGTGTGAGGCAGGAGGACTGCTAATTCAAAATCTGCCTAGGCTATATGGGCTGCACCTCCAGACCCTGTGTCAAAAAACAACAGAGAGAGGACTGAGGGAAGAAAGAGAGGAGAATGAAGGACTAGGGGCTTTTATTTCATTCCTCCCTAGTTTACTTACTGAAATACCTCACAAACTATTGGCATCTGAAACGTTTTCTTAGCATCAGCTTCTAGAGAACCCAAATTGAGATAGTTTTCTACTAGAGTGGTTTTAGAAAGCAAATAATTGCAACAAAATTCTAAAATTGGACCACTCAGTGGCCAGATATGTTAAGACCCCATTATGGTAGTAAGTAGGGTAATGATACTCCCTAAATGCTCTAGCATCATAATAACCAAGACTCTTACCTGTGGTGATTTATGATACAAATAGAATGGAAAGCACTGACTTATGCAATTTATCTTTAAAATATGGAATGACCATTATTATAGGAACTTTTAGTCATTAAGTAATAATGTAAAACCTGAAGATAAACTCAGCTCATGACAATCTCAAGTCAGAGTATAACTTATGGAAACTATAAACCTCTGTGACAGTATCAAAGAGATGCCTATTTCCTGCAACCAGAGAACAGAGATACAGAAAATTTGACCCTAGAATCTAAGTGTAAAAATAAAAAAGTTATAAAGAAGGCTAAATTCACATCCTGGAAAGACTTCTATATAGACGTCAGATCCCTAAAATGGAAAAGAAGCTTTAAAACCTTACATGGAGGCAGTATTTGACAATCTTGAGAAGCTAGATATCCCAGTGCCCATTGAGCTAGCAGAGTGGCTTAACCTCCCAACAGATAATAATAGTATGCCACTTATGAAAATGATGCAAAGACTCTGAGTGAAATGGCCTGTACAATTTTGTTTCTTTTCTTTTGGAAGGGTTCTCAATTTTTCTCATACTTCTACATCAACAGCTATGTAACCCTAAAGCAGAAAACCCAGCTAAATCATCTCCAGACTAACTCACAGAAACTGTGCTATACAGGTGCTGTTTTAAGCTGCTAAGTTTGCAGTTATTCATTATGCAGTGATAGAAAGCTAAAATTACAGTATGCCCAACTGGGAAAGGATATCCCTGTTATTCTCACTAAGCCACAAGGAGGTGTTAGCCAGAGCTTCACTTCTCATGTGAAGCTTATCTAAGGAAGAAACATTTTACATGCTTATGTAGTTTGGAGTTCAATTAAATTTGTGTGGGCTGTTGAACTGTGGATTCCTAAGAGTGTTGATTATTATTACATTTCAAATGACAATATACAATATGAAAAACTAAACACAAGTAAGCAAAAGTCTGCTATTAGCTGCCACAATGCAAAATTGTAATCATAGTTTTATTTCCAGAGATTTGTAAAAGAGGCAGCATTTTCTTGAGAAACACTCCATAAAACAAAGAAAGTATAGTATGCACAATAGCAAACCTCACAGTCTCTCCTTAAAAGGTCCTAGAGAAATTTACCAGGGTCTATTCCTGTAATTGAAAGCTGTAAGTTACTAAACTGTCACTGTGCTAAGCAACCCAAAATGTCATTATAAACCACAGTTTATTCCAAGCTATGATACATGGAAAACTTGCCTTTAGTTATCTTTCTGTGGGTCTATTGATTCCCATCTTCTAATCATGAATCCTGGCCCTACAGTCTTTCTCAGCCCACAAGCATATTTAGAATGGATACATCTGGAATTCTCATTTTTTATAACCTGACCTGTTGAGAGCACAAGAATGGTAAGAAAAGTTGAAGTAAAATCCCCTGATCTCCCCCATTTCAGGAAAGCAAGTAAATTAGAAGCAATACTGTTGAGTATGGCAAGGTGACAGACATTTAATGAAGGCAGAAGTGGTGGTTTTTATTTTAACTCTATTTATTTGACCAGTTTGCATACTTCCCTCTTCTAGAAAAATAAAGAAGGGAAACAAAATTAAAATGAAGTATGACAGGTGACAGCAAGTAGTATAAACTTAACCAGGTGTTATTTCTGATTGCAGCTGCTGTACCAGATGTGTAACTTTTCTAGAAAAGATCAATATCACCTGGCACATTTGAAATGTAGTTATTGATCTGAAAAATGTGTTTTTTATTCTCAGCAGTGCTAATCAGCAAGAATTGGAAGCAGTTTACATTCAGCTGGAATACCCGGTCCTATACACTCACAGTCTTGGCCAAACAGCTTTAACTCTACTTATCTTCACCAAGGAAGATTCCTTCAAAAAGATTCTTTCAAAAGAAATCTTTGACAATTATACAGAATACATGACTGATTCTCTATTAATGTCATCATACTAATTGGACTTGGTGAGTAGGAAGTGTCAAATATATTGGATGTCATATGCTGCAGAGAGTGCAGCATAATTTAGATTTATGGACATTGCAAACAAGGACACATTTTAGGAATTCAGCAAATTGAAGCATATCAGGACATTTCTTCCAAATAAAAGGACATGATTAACCAAGGATCATTTCACTTGATAGGCACAACTGGATTCTGGAGACAACACATAAACACTTGTGACACCATTCTCATCTATTTATTGGATATCTCCAAAGCTAGTTTTGAGTGGGCCTTGAGGAAGACAGGCTTCTGCAGCAGTTCCAGGCTGTCATGTAAATAGCCCTGCAATTTTATCTTTAAGGCAAGATGGATTCCATGATTCTATCTGGACAGAGTGTCATATGAGACCTCTGTCACAGAAGAGTATTTTACTGCAGAGAATTCTTAACCATTAAAAAAGAAGCTTCTGGAATTTACTGAGCCCTAATGCAGACTGATGGCTTAGCATCAGATCTCCAGCAACTGCACTGGTGCTAATAATCATGATTTGAGAACTACCATCTTGCCAAGTAATAAAGTTGTATGGGTACAATAGAAAATATGTGATGGCACTGACATATTCAAGATTAAGAATAGCTCAGTTTAGAGATCACAAGTAAATTGTAGATACACCAATGAAAAACTGTCCAGTCTTCAACTTACCTAATTCTCTTCCAACACCTTACATGGGGATGGAATTCCCCAAGTCTAACTTAAATACATGTGAACCTTGTCCAGATTCAGGGAGAGATTAGTTGCTTCAAATCAACATATTAATGTTAGTCAAAACTAAGCGTGGCACCAACAGAATTGAGACAGAGCTTTGAACAATGCTTTAGGTCAACAGCCTGATGTACAGGAAGGTATCTGAGCTAAGAAAATTAATAAACTCTTGGGAAGAGGTGAATGTTCCAGTTCTTTAGATGGAAATCGGTATAGAACAAAACTGTAAGAGCGGAGATTTGAGGAAAAGCATGCAAGTGTTCTATGAGAAAGTGAACAAAGTATGAGTATGTTTGTGTCTCCTGGTAGTGCCCACCTAGAATATTCATCGTAGAGAAAGAATTGACAAGTAGGACAGAATGACTGTACAGTGGTGGCTAGCCAGTTTTAGACTTCTGTTGCCTCAGGGCTTATGTAATAAGTTAATAAGGTGGGATGAAGGGAGGCTAGGCACTGGACTTCACCAGGAAATCCTCCATGCAAATAATATAACTAGTGTGGTCACTGAATTTGTGGCAGATCAGATTAGAGCAATGCTGACCCCCCTTCATACTGGCTACCAATTTATTGTCTGTAAACTCCTGCTCATTTTTCTTTGCTCTGCTCTTTGGATGATGAACATTTCTTTGCTAATTGACACAATCAGACTCTGACAATAGGGGGCATTGCAAGGAAATTACAAGGTTAGAGCAAGAGAAGTGGTTTCTATCCTTAGGACTGGTGTAGTCTTTTGTTTCTATGATTCATCTATGAGGAAACACTCTCTGATCATTTCTTTACAACACCACAGAACTTTCTTACCCAGCAGTCTGTGTCTCTATTTTCTGAACAGTTTCTTCACTGTTCTGTAAATTAGTGTGGCAATCATCCTCAAGCTAAAAGTGACTGGATCCTAATTTGGGGAGTTGGTATCTTATGTAAATTCTTAGTTCCTCTTGTTTATAGTCTCTCAATCATGTGTGTAGTAATAAGTCTTCCTTTATAAAGTCTTTTGGTAGTTAATATTTTACAGTAAATTTTTTTTTCTTTTTAAATTATCAGTTTGATTTTTGTCTCAACTGGGTCCTGATTGATAATCAGCCCTCATAGAAACTAATCAGGTACTTTTTGACTAGTCAACTGCATTAACTTCTTTCTATGGTAAAAGGACAATGATTCATCTTTACTGAAATTTTTTTTCAAAGTATAGGTTTATAATTCCCCTTTTCAGTACCTTGGACAGCAAAGAAAACATTCACAGGACAAGTTAAACAGGCAAGAAAGACTTTATTCAAGATTATTGAAACAAGTAAAAGAAACTGAATTCCATTTCTTCAAAGCAAAACTCAGGAAAGTTTTTAAGCAGTGGTGGTGTGAACTAGTAGACAGCCTTAGTGGTGAGGCTGATTAGTGTTATCAAGTCTTCTGTCTTTGTTGATTGGAATTTACTAAAATTAAGCTCTTACCCTTCCACAGTGACTAGGATTGGGGCACTATCTTCCTTACCATTTACACTTCAAAGAGATAACTCCCCTCCATAACTGTGAGGAAGACAATTCTGGATCTTACAAGGATAGAGAAGATTTACATTTTTAAAAGAGAGGAAAAGAATTTATAAGTTTTCTAAGTAAATGCTCTAGAAAAAGTGAGGGACTTGGCTGTGCATGGTGGCTCATGTCTGCAATCCCAGCTACTCAAGAGATGGCGATCAGGACAACAGTTCAAGGCTAGCCTGAGCAAAATGTTAATGAGACCCCATCTTAATAAAACTAACCTGTCATCACAGCTATGCAGGCAGTATAGGTAGGAGGAATTTAGTCTGAGGTCAGCCCAAACAAAAAATGATACTCTATCTGAAAAATAACCTAAAGCAGAAAAGTGCTGAAGGCAAGGCTCAAGTGATAGAACACCCGTCTTGGAAGCTCAACTCACTGAGTTTAAACCCCACTTCCAGAAAACAGCAACAATGATAAGAGGAATACAAAGAAAAAGGAGAAACCTATAACCAGACACAAACTTAGCTGTCAAAAGTGTAATCAAGCTAAGGGAAGGTTAAAGCCATTTTGTTCAGGGCCCACAGGTTGTCTGAATTGCTGTCATTGGATCCTACATCATGTCACTTTGGATTAAGAGATGAACATGATATTCTTCAGTCACACTTATACTTCATGACTCAGAAGTTGCCAGACTAATAGAATTTTAAAAAGCTCTCTTAAATTCATAGCTGAGACATCTACTTGGGGATGATGACATTTATTGAGTCCTGCCATTCAAGATGTGGAATATACTTGAACCAATGGCAGTTATATGATGCTACAGGTTTTATAAAATAAATCAATCTTGGAAGCAGTGTTTTTCCCACTACACTTCCTGGGATTCACACAGGGAAGTTATAATTCCTATTTCTTCAACTTTGTGGCTCTGCTGGAGAAAGCTCTAGCAGCAGAAAAGTCTAGTAATAGGTGATGCAGCAAAACTTCCACAAACTTAATTGTCAGGACACTACCTGATCATTTTTGAGCTTCTCCTACCAGCAAGTAAAACAAACAAATAAGTATTATATACACACAGGAATAATAAAAAGACCATCACGAGCAGCTAGAATTTCTGCCACCTGATGGAGGCTGGGAACATTATGTGTAAACTTCAGGATATTCCTTGGGGAGTCACATGGTGCTACTATGCTGAGTGATATCCACTAATGGGTAATTATTGCAAGTATGGCCATACAAAGCCATTCCACCCATGAACAGATCCCTGAATGATGAAGGTCTATATTTAACCATTGGGCAACACAGAGCAGTGAAAATACTTGCTGAGAGTGAGGGGAAGGTAGAATTGGTGTTTGGGGTAAGGAGATGTTAAATATCAAGTAAGGCTTCAGATTAACCACAGAAATGCAGACTGGAGTCCCACTTTTCCTTCTTATGTATTTTCCATAACAAGATGGTGGCTGGTCACCACATGAAGAAAGAGTGACTGTATTGGTTGAACTTAACATGAGACATGAGAGGCTCTTAAGTGGCTAAGGAATAGACTGAAAAAGATGTTTTGCTGCCCCATCCATATCTCTTCAGTTTTTAGCATTTAAATGCCTACTAACTGAATTTAAATTGCTATTATTATCTCTTTGCCCAAGAACCTGTCTGGAATCTTTTCTGCCCATGCACATAGTATATAGGAAGTGACAGAGAAATAACACTTCCAGGATCCATCATCAATTGTCTACACTGTGAGTGAATTTAAAGTGCTCCAGCTCCCTTGGTCCTAAAAGGAAATGTCTGTGGGTCCCATAATTCACAATGTTCCCAAACTTCTGCTTGTCTACAGGAGTAACTTCATTGATATAATGCATATTTTATTGACTCCTTTCTTTTCTTACCTTATTTTCCTACATTATTGTTTTTTTTAGAAATTGATTCCTTATATCAAGTTCTGCCATTAGAAGAAGCTAGATTAGAACACACTTTGGTATTGAACCCATCGTTTTCCTAAATTTGATTTGGAAATATTTCTTTGTAATTCCGTTCTTCTCCTCTTTCCCGCATTCTTCTCCTCTTCTTTCTTCTCCTTCTTGTTCTTCTCCTAAATTTAAGTGCTAGAACTCTTTCTAATGTATTAGCTAGAGAATTTTGCATTTGTTATGTAGTGTAATATCCTCACTTTCTTCATGTATAAAATTGGGATATAAATACTTATTTCACAAAGTGTTGATCAGCATTAGGTAGATAAAGCATACAGTTCTGTATCTGACATATACAGACTGTCTTTATAGCCTGCACTGACCCAACTGTAGGTAACTTGCTTTAAAATAGGAATATAAAGAAAAGGATTTGTACACTTATACCTGAAAAATACCAAATACAATTTGCACTCAGTGTATAGCATCCCATGATAATTTATATGGTGTACATAAAAATTA
Source organism: Castor canadensis (assembly GCF_047511655.1). NCBI lineage: Eukaryota > Metazoa > Chordata > Mammalia > Rodentia > Castoridae > Castor > Castor canadensis. The sequence goes on along the minus strand of NC_133397.1, from coordinate 29,562,895 downwards.
ATTGGTATTAGAATATATTCTCTAAAAATCATGTATTTGAATGTTCATAGCAATGTTATTGTAATAGCAGTAAATGGAAGCTGGTCAAACGATAATAATATTAGAATGATACACCAATTTTAGACTGTTTACTCATTGGAATTCTGTGCACCAATAAAAATTATTAATCCTTACTATTTGCAACAGTATAGGTCTTAGTGAAAGAGGTCAGTAACAAAAAGCAGACTAGCATAAATGCAAAACTAGACCAAATAATCTATGGGGTTAGCAGTCCAGATAGTAATTACTTTGGGAGGCAGGTAGAGATAGGAAGAGAGCATAATAAGGACTTTTGGTGTTTTAAAAATGTTGTCTTTTATAAAATCCTCATTTAGTTGTACAACAGTGTTCAGTTTGTGAAAATGTAATGAACTTTAAACTTACACCCACTTGTTTGTAAGTATTAATACAAAGTTAAGGAAAATTTAGTAGAATTAAAATTAGAAATATTATTCTAGAAGTTATCGGGCCCAACCAGTTTTCACAAACAATAGATGCATTATTTAAATACATCAAAATATTTCCTTTGACATTCATCATCACTTCAACTGAAATACTTTTTTACTGCCAGGTAATTGATTTCCATTGTGTCATCATTTCTTGGGTGGTTCTGTGGTATTTAAAACTTCAACATCCAGACAATATGCATCAGAATGCTTTCTTAACTCAGTTAAAATTCATGACAGGCTTGACAGGTTCTAATTCAAAACATTAAATGTATCCTTCAAATTAATTTCCATGATATTACTTTGAAATGCTTTAAAATAGGCTTTTAACTTTTTAATTTCTTTACATAAATCACAGCAGACAGTCAATATTTCTTGGATACTTACATTCTCATTACAGTCTCTTTCTCCTTCTTTCTCCTCTTGGCTTTTTTTCTTATAATTCAGGAAAAATGTTTTTATATCTTAACAACATAGATAAAATATTTTATTTACTATTCTGCCTTGTTAGGGATTCAGATTGTTATACTAGTAGAAAAGAGGTGGCAGTAGTAGAGAGTAAGAGAGTGATTTTTCTGTATTAGTATCAAGGTCATGTTGATATTATCAAACTTGTTGCATAAAGCAAATTTTATATGTATAGAGAAACTACTTTATTATAACTAAATAATTGAGTCTTCTCAAAATTCTTGTCTTAGTCTGTTTTTTGTGTCTAGAACAAAATACTCAAGGCTGAATACATTACACAGAAAAAAAGATTTATGTGCTCACAGTTTTGGAGGCTGAAAGTCCAAGATTGGGCAGGCCCATCTGTTTGGCCTCTGGTGAAGGCCTTCTGGTTACATCTCAATATGGTATCATGGTGGGAGCATACACAAACGAAGACATCACATGGTGACACAGGAGGAAAAAGACAGAAGAGGGACTACTCTTGCTATTTTTATAATCACCCACTCTCACAGGAGCTAATTCACTCCCCAAGACCAGCATTATTCCTTTCTGAGGGTAGTGCCCCTTTGACTTTACCATCTTCACTTACTAAGCTTCACTTTTTATAGGTTCTACCACCTCATTATTGCCACAGTGGGGAACAAGCCTCTAGCATATAAGCCTCTAGAAGATACAGTCAAACCACATCCAAACCATAGTAGAGCTCACTGTCTAGTAGAGGTGATGTACAATAAAAATTATATTATGTCTTAAGTTGTCTTACAACTCTGTGACAGAGATTTTGAAGAATTTCTAGATAAGAACTATTCAGCCTTTCCAGGTTAGTAAATGGTACAGTTATTTTATTAGGGTTTATTGGTTATTTTAGCGAATTAATGAGTATCATTTTCTACTCTTTTAAATCATTTATATTTTTAGACTCCAGGGTTTCTTCTCCACCAAAAGTCAACTCTTAGAGCATTTCATTTCCACATGAAGAAGGCAACAAGGCATGTTTATACAGTTTTCTTCACCTGTCAAAGCTGTGAATGAAAGATCCAAAATTTATTTCTTGCATTGATTTAGCAAGAGTTGACTGCCTGTTTGATATTTTAAATAATGTGTCAGGCAGTGGGCAAGCATAAAAGAGGAAAGATGTAAGGAAATATTTTCGAGTCAAAGTGATAACAACAAATTGAGCTATTATACAAAGATTATTTAAGAATCCATGAGTAGTGGTGTTATAAAAAGATATTTGGGAAGTTTTCACCAAAGTGATAAACTCGTTAGGGCAGAGCTTTCTCATCATGTGGTATTGATCTTCCTGGAAATAGCTATTGTGACACAGAGGCGTATAAGGCAAACTTTATATTCCATCAGTGGACTGTGCTTTGCAATGGAGTCTTCCTAAAATACTTTACATTCTTTTTATCAATGTGTATCTGTACCTGTCACCCAGAGCACCCACCCACTATGTTCTTAGGAAGTACAGACCACATAGAGAAGCCAGTATAAATATTCTGATCAATAGTTTCATCAAAGTGCTCAGATAGCCAGTATCACAGTTATGTAATTGAGTTAGCATTCAGATGGTTCTAGAACCGACTTCCAGCAAAGGGAACAAGGATAAGCAATTCCCTCTGAAGCCCTTCCCAAACTCCAGATGGGTGAGTATAAAGAATCTTGTTGCATGATGATTTTTTAGGTTAAGACAGGAGCCATCAGGCTGACAAGTTCTCTATAGATCTCAGGTTTGGGTTTGTATTGCTTTAAAGAAATACTTAAATTCCTAACCTCTCATAGTGTGTGCTCTGACCAGCCTTGGGACTACTTCACTACTTAGAAAATCCTAGAAATATAAGGCTATTCAAACAATAATGCCTCAGTCAGAAGGTGATTCTCCTATTGGCTTCACCTAGGAGCATTCACCAGCAATTGGGAAGCTTGAGAAGAGAAGAGTAAAATCTGTTTCTAATTCCTAACATCTTTGACTTCTACCCTTCTTTAACTAGTGAGTTCACAAATTGTTCAGATAGGGAATATTCCATATATGTAGGTTTGGGCAAGTCTATGCTGTGTAGGATTGATCTTCAAATTATGTCTGGATATTTACAGTGTTATTTAAGTGGTCTTGGTATTGGTAACAAATACACAGTTGGGCAGCTAATTGTTCTGGTAAGAGTCTAATCTAATTTCACAGGCACTTTCAGGTACCCTAGCAGTCATCCAAGCCCTGTTCAATATGTGAAACAAATACACCCTGTTTATTTCATTGCATACTCTACAGATTTTACCATAAAACTCATCTCTGGGAACTCTTTTTCTGTATGCTTTATAGAAAAAAATCTCATTTGATATGTGCTTCGCATAAATTATTTCCAAGAAAAGTTTATACTTTTATTCTTACATAAAATTTGTACTTTCATTATGATTTAATTTCTTTAAAGGAGAAAAGTACCTTTTCTTTTTTTCTCCTCTGAATTCTCAGCTGGGACCTCCATTTAAAAAGACAGAGTAACAAAAGACAGCATACAAATACATTTAATATAACTCTTCATAAGAAAATGAATAACCAAAGAAGCATTTAAATCTAAGTGTTTTTATAGTAAGTTTGATGAAGAGTGGAGAACAGTGGGAAAATGTGATGGGGAAAGGTGGATAAAATGATAAAATAAGTGCAAGAAACAGAAAACTAGCAAGGCCTATTTGTCCATCTATCATTTAAGACATGGATTTTCCTTTCCTCTAGGAATAAGAAGGGAGTCCCTCACCTGAGGGAGAATGCCAGAGTTCTTCCTATGCTAGTTGTTTCTCAATTTTTTTTCAAAATATTTTATATGTAAAGCTGCCATGTTTGGGGAGTAATTTATTCTGAACCTTTTAAGGCTATAGTGTAAGTCTGTCAAATGTAGTCTAACAAATTGTCTTTTCCAACTCTCATAAAATATTCTGTCCATATACACAAACTAATGATAAATACAAAAAAAGAGTCCCCAGAGATGAGTTTTATGGTAAAATCTATAGAGTATGCAATGAAATAAACAGGGTGTATTTGTTTCACATATTGAACAGGGCTTGGATGACTGCTAGGGTACCTGAAAGTGCCTGTGAAATTAGATTAGACTCTTACCAGAACAATTAGCTGCCCAACTGTGTATTTGTTACCAATACCAAGACCACTTAAATAACACTGTAAATATCCAGACATAATTTGAAGATCAATCCTACACAGCATAGACTTGCCCAAACCTACATATATGGAATATTCCCTATCTGAACAATTTGTGAACTCACTAGTTAAAGAAGGGTAGAAGTCAAAGATGTTAGGAATTAGAAACAGATTTTACTCTTCTCTTCTCAAGCTTCCCAATTGCTGGTGAATGCTCCTAGGTGAAGCCAATAGGAGAATCACCTTCTGACTGAGGCATTATTGTTTGAATAGCCTTATATTTCTAGGATTTTCTAAGTAGTGAAGTAGTCCCAAGGCTGGTCAGAGCACACACTATGAGAGGTTAGGAATTTAAGTATTTCTTTAAAGCAATACAAACCCAAACCTGAGATCTATAGAGAACTTGTAATGACTTGTCAGGAAAAATTTATCCCAAATAATTTTTGCAGGATTGAAATTCATTAGACAATTGTTTACTACTCAACAACAAATTAAAACAGAATTGAAATATCTAGAGAAAAATCTTAAATATTATAAATTCAGGTAAAGGACATTTGTTCCTTATTATGTTTTTGTTCTCTTCCCATGCTTTTATCAAAACACTAAAAAATCCATTGAAGAATTATGGACCCAATCTGTCCTATCACTGTAATTTGCTGACAGTTTAGCAACCAACATGACTCAGCCACATGGAAAACATGTTAGTTCTTCTGACATTATGAAAGCTAAATCCGATGCATTAGCCTGCAGAGTCTAATTTAGGATAGTCTTGCCTAAAGCCTCATATTGATTAACAGCTATACAATACATAAACAGTTTTTCCCTCTGTGGAATGAGTCATTACAAGGAGGGCTGTGATGTTTCATCAAAAGTTAAAAGCACAGACTTAACAGAATTGCAGAAAAAGAAAGACAGTAAAAGAAAAGAAGGAAGAAGAAAAGAGAAGAAAAGGAAAGAGGAGAGAGGAGCTTACAACTGTTCTTTTTTAAAATAGTCTGTTAGAATTCTCTTCTAAATGATGACAATTGAGAAATCTGCATTATGACTGGTTTTGTTTCTGCACCTGATTCTCTCTCTTCTGTAACTTCAGTGAACTAACCTTGAAAACAGATGAGTCTTTTGTATAAAAGACTAGGAAACAGATTGGGACTGAGAGTGGTAAATAAATTCCTAATTGTAAAATGACAGTTACCTTTTCAAAAGAATTCAAAAGTGGGTTTTTTGAAATCTGAACATTTTGAATTCTGATAAAGCTCATCTTATAATTTAAGGTACACAAAAGAGCTCTATATTTTAGATGTAACTTTAATAGTATTGATAAATCTCACACAATTATTCCATTATCCTCTGTAAACATTTTCACCTTCCTTCTGCAATTCAGTAACTGAATGAAAACAGGCCCTCAGGACCTCATTTACTTATTATACCTGTCTCATTTAAAAACCAATTAATTTATATTTTCAGCATTTCAATTACATGACTCTATTAATGCCCCAAATGATCTATAGAGAATAGTTTGCTAAATTCAAACTATTCTAAGACTCTAAAATTCTGAGTTTTTTGACATTTAGCTTAAATTTTAAAAAAAATCTTAATTTGACATAAGACATGCATCCACATATGATTTTTTAAAATCATGCATTTTTAGAATCCAAATGAAACAGTATATTATTATCAAACATAGTGCAGATAATAATTTTGGATCTCAAGAACAAGACTAGTGTGTTCACACACACCTGTAATTCCTGAACTCAGGAGGCTGAAGCAGAGATTGCAAGTTAGAGACACTTTCTCAAAATAAATAAAATAAAACCCACAATATTAAAACGTGTATGTTTCTCTAGATCACAGCCTTGCCCACAGCAAAACTTCAATGCACTTGTTCTACTAATGGTGCAAACTGCAACCTGTTTAGAAAGTCATACTTCTCTTCTTCCTGGGCGCCTGGCTCAACAGGTTTGTGTAGTCACATAGTGAAGATCTGCCTAATGGAATGTGAGTCAAAGAGAAATATGCACGAACACCTCCCTAGAGAGGATCTGCCTCGTCTGTTTCCCTTTTAGTTGGGAGGATTGCTGATGATCCTAGGATGACCTGAGCCCCTTTAATTTCTGCCAGAAGGACAGCTGACTAAGAACACCTACTTTGGTGAGGAGTGAAATTTCAGAGTACAACTCAGGAAGTATAAGGGCTTATCTACTTTCAACAGGAGTAGCAACTCATGTCACTCTAGCACTTTATAGGTGAAAACTTTAAGTACATTTTTTGACATACGGAGAAGCGATAAAAATCAGAGGTTTGGGAAATGTGTATGTTGACACAGACATTAATATGTATGCACATATACATACATATATGCATATATGCATATCAAAAGGCACATACATTTCCATAACTTTTTTTAACAAATATTTTTGTTTTAGTATTTATTATCATTCTCTACTACAAGTTTAACACACTTAAAACATATCTAAATTCAAGGAGCTGAGGATTAAAAGCCCTTTTTACTTCATTCTCCTTTCCACTGTGACTTTTCAAATACTCTTAATCATATAAATCTTGGACAAACACAGGAAGCAAAGATTCTTGTTTCAATCATTACACTGGCTTATTTTCTCAGCTCAGATTTTCCTTCATTCCTAATGACTCAACTTCTAGCAGTTTCACTTGATTTTTCATTCTAAATTCGTCTTGGCTGTCCTTGACTTTTCTGCCACCGCCATTCGAGAATCATAAAACTTTTACCTCAAAAGTACTAAGCATTTGACTTGTTCTAAATATCACATAAACCAGGACTATATTCATTTTGAATGTTCTCTTCGGATTAGATCAATAGGCAATATTTCAGAGACCACTAACCTGAAATCCACTTTTATAGAGAACTTTTTTTTTCATTTCAAGCATCTGAACTGAGCAAAGTGATTGTGTTCTTCTTTTATTACCTCAGAACTGTTAACCTAAGTAGTGAATATAAAAATATCAGAATTTTAAAATCATATGCAGCTTGTGACATTTCTCTTCATGATGTGAACACCATGAGTGTTCTTTTCCACTATGATAGCTTTTACAAGGTACAATGTGTCATTGGCCTTTTATTTCACTGAGAGACATACAATGTTCACAAAAAGCTGACAGCTCTCCTCTAACTAAGTGAGATTTTAGAAAAGGGGATGTATGGCTTAGCTAGGCCCCACAATGGGTTGTCTTTGCAGTGTTAACATGAAAAGTCAGAGAGCAAAAGGAAAACTGAAAAGAGTCTCGGCATAAAAGGGAAATAAAGACCTAAGGACCTGCCACATAACACTTATTTTTCTGAGTAAAAGTAACGGAGATATAATAAAGAATAATGGTTTTCAAGTCAGAAAGACCTAGATTCACATATTTTAACTTCTCTCATCACCTTTACCTGAAAAAGAGGACAAAATGATCTACATAACAGAGTCATTAGCAAGACGGTGAAAAATATATATAAATAGTGTAATTCTGCATCTACCACTCAGATGTACTGGTATTTATTGAACATTTTTATGTGCCAAGCATTGTTCTCAGTAAACAGGAAAAATTCCAGCCTTATAGGCAATACTTTCTTATGGGAGAAATTGGAACTAAAGAAAAAAATAAGTGATATTTAGATAATGAAATGGGAAGGAGGAAAAGAATATAGGGAAGAGAGATAGAAAGGGTGGCATTTAGAATAACAGATAAGGTGGTCTGAGGGGTCACAACAATCTCATCAGAAGATGACATTCTAGGAAAGTGAGAAAAAGTGAGCCATGGAGACTCTTGAGGACTCAAACTCAAATGAGAATAGACAAATGCAAAAACATTAAGGCAGAAGAAAGCTCGCCATATTCCTGGAACAGCAAAGAAGCTCTGGCTCATGCAGAGTGAACGAAAATGAAAGTAGTGAGAAATGAGTGTCAGAAACGTGTGGTCCTGTAAGCCTGTGAGTACTTTGGCATGAACTCTGATGAGAATGATATGTCTGAAGTGTATTGAGCAAAGAAGTGACATATGCTGATTTCTCTTTTCATGTGATCATGCTGCATGCTGTTTTGAGAATATGTGGAGGAGAGCCAAGTGGAGAGAAAAGCAAATGGATGAGTGTATAAACTTTTATTAATACAAGTGGCTTGGCCCCAAATGATAGTAAGAAGTGACAAGAAGAGGTTAAATGTTGTATACAATTTGAAGATGGAATGAGCAAGTATTAGATAGGTAGTCTAAGACTGGTCAACAATAATTGTCAGATTTTACATGAACAACTGGGAAGACTTAGTTCTTTTCCCTTTTTTTTCTTTCACATATTCTAGGACTTATTGGTTAACAACAAAGATCAGTTTATGTCCTAGAACCTGGATTCCCAAGAAATTGTAAGTGAAGAGTTTACTAACCAGCAAGATAATCAAAGGACTCTGTGAAAGTTTTCCACCACATCCAAAGGTCAACGCTTAAGAAATATTCATAACTATCTTTTAAAAAGTCTTACAGAGGCCGAATGATACAATGTCGATAAAAAGGATTCATCTTTTACCAACTCAAAAACACATTTTGTGATGAATCTGTCTATATTCTCTTCTACTTTTATAGGATAATTGTCACATCATTTATTAATATATTTATCCTGCAGCACCTTCTCAGGTACTTTATCAGTTAACTTGGTTAAAATAGACCCCCATTAAAAATAACAAAAATAAACTAAAGCAACAAAGGTTTACTATTTGCTTGAGAAAAGAAGGAGAGTCATTCCATCCCCTTATTATAGGCAGAGATTCACACTCAAAATATCTCAAAAAGAGAAAGTGACAGCCCCAAGGTGGTAGATATGCTCCTAACAAAAGGGTATACTCAGATCAAGCTCAAAAGGGTATACTTAGAAACACTACTTTTTCTGCCACTGGGGGCATGTTCTGAATTTTTGCCTTCCTCAAAATAAAAAAAAGTACCTGGTCCAATAGAGTCAGTGTAGAACCTTTTAATATTGTGGCAATATAAATTGTGTAAACTCTGATGAAATAAAATGGAGCTATTGAAAGAAATCATTAAAGGCAATGGTGATAGCACTAGGTAAATGGCATGGCTAGCTAGACATTCAAGACGTGAATACGATATGGAACCTCACTTATCCAAGAGGGATTCCCTTCCTGTAGATACTAGGAAGGAATTCTGGAGTTTAGCTTTTGACTTGATTTTCTCTATTATTTTTCTATTCTTTATTTCACTTATTTCCGTTCTAATATTTATTTCCGTCCTTGTGCTTACTTTAATTTCAGTATGTTCTTCTTTTATAATCATCATAAGACTGAAAGTTTCACTAGTGGAATGAAATTTTTCTTCTTTTTTAAAAAAATTGGTAGTTACAAATCTTTCTGTGAGTACTGTTTCAGATATAGCTCCATAATTTGCAGTGTTTCGTTTCTATTTTCATTTATCAATCTTTTTCTAATTTTCTTTGTAATTTCTTCTTTGCTGAGTGGTTATATAGGAAACTGCTTTTAATTTTAACATTTTAATTTTTTTAAATGTTCTTTTTATTTTTAACTTATTATGGTGGTATAAAGTACTTTATATGATTCATGTTCTTTATAAAATCTATGAAAGCTTTCTTTATAATCTAATCTACAATGAATATTGCATAATGCTTCATAACATACTTAAGAAGAATGTTTAATCTGTTTTTGGGGTTAAAGTAGTCTATAGAAATCTTCTAAATGCAGTTGATTTATAACCTTGTTCACATTCTCTGGTTCCTTATTGATCTTCTAATTGCACATACTTTTGAAAATGGGTTATTGGACTCTCTAACTGTTATTACTGAATTTTGTCTATTTCTGCAATTCTGTTACTTTCTTCTTCTTAAGTTTTGGAACTCTTTTGGTATAAACTTATAATTTTGTAATCATTATGTCTTCTAGAATGACCAACACATTTATTTTTATAATTTATCCTTTGTTTTTAGCAAACCTTATATCTTGAATTCTGCTTTGTATGATATTGGCATAACCACTTTTGCTTTCCTTTGAACCCTTTATGGATGACACAGTCTTTTTTTTCTTTCCTTTATTTTGAACCTATTTTTGTCTTTGAAGGTGATTTTATTTTCATATGTACACCATAAAGGTAGATTAGGCTTTTAATCTAATTTTTCAGTCTCTGATTTTTTAATTAGTGTTGAGTCCATTTGTTTTAATTTTTATACTGATAAGGTAGGATTTATGCAGGTAATTGCTTTTTGCACATTTTATTTTTGTTGATTTGTTTTGTTACTTCCTTCTTTTGGTTGAAAATAGACATTTTAACATTTTTTGCTATTTTCTTTACTTTTTCATTTTTAGAATATGTCCTAGTGATTACCCTAGACATTGCATTTTGCAACTTAAAACAATCTAGTTCATAGTATCAACTTAATTCAGTAGCATAATTTTTCTTGTTAACTCTTTAACTCCTGCCCTTATGTGTATTATTTTTGCAATATCAATTATATCTCTATATGTAAACCATTCCTAAATAAACTTGAAATAAGTAGTTTAAGTAAAGAGGATTTCAGAAGCAATTTTAACCATTAAGGCCATGAAAATAATGTAACATGAAAATTAATGCAACATCAAAATGTAATATCAATTAATTCAGTATCTAAAATTAATCTTGATCTGATCTGATCTAGTCTGTCCCAAAGAAGACGAGAGATTTTAGTTTGATTTAATCTACACTAAGATCCATCATTTAACCTAATAGAATTCAGTGTTAAGTCAACATAAATCATCATCCAAAGAGTCAAAAAACTTCAGAGAAGTTTAGGTGAAGGCAATGTTAAAGTGAAGCCATACAAAATAATCTCCATACACTGACCTGCTCATGCAGAAATAGTAAGACACATAACCACAGATGACCAGAAGTTTCTCTCTGTTGCCCTCTTACCATTTCAGTTCTGTGACTGAAAGTCCAAAAGGTATTGCTCAGGCTCAGAAATTTTCCAGAATGAGTTACAGAACTCAGAAAAATTATTATGCTCACATTTACAGATTATTATAGAAAAACAGGTGAAAAAGTACACAGACAAGGATCCCAGAGACACCAGGCACAAGCTTCCAATTTCTGTCTCCCAGTACAGTCACATGTATGCTTGTTTTTCCTTGAAACAACGTGTAACAAGACACACAGAACATCGTTAACTAGAAAAGCTCACTTGAAACCTTACGTGCGCTTTGGGCTAGGGTTATCAGTAGGCATGGTTGACCACCTGTGCGACTAACCTTAGCCTCAAGCCTCTCAGGAAATCAGGCTGATGCAGACTACAGATTCAAGGCCTCCACCTTAAAACACATTGTAAGCATGACTGTCTTGTGTGGCCAAGTCCTCAGGTAAGCAAAGACAATATTGCCAGGGAGAATATTCCAAGAATTTAGAGGTTACATCCCAGGAGCCAAGCAAAGGCCACACTTTTTTTGAACTGTGCAGTGTGTGATGAATCCAGACTTGCTGAATTAGTTAATCCTTTACAGCACAGCGTCTGGTAAGTTATGGGAGAGAAAGAGTTTCATGTAAAGAGCCATACCTCTGGCACAGCCTGGGATCTCATGTACATGTTAGAAGAATTCAACATTACTTTAGGACAAAAATGTCCAAGTACATTTTCATAGTCAAGAAAAAAGATGTTTTTCTTTACCCCCTAAGCAATTCTCTCCCTAAAGCAAAATAGCCTTGTAATGAACTCCACAAGTCATTAATGTAATAAATACTTATGGTATGTCTACATACTGTATGTCTGGATATAACAACGCAGCTTCTCCACTCAAAGAGGTTATAGCAAATGTAGAGAAAACCAAGAATAACCAAGCTCTTAACCCTGGGAAAGGTGGTGCTGTGAGAATGATGGAATAGGACATAATGATACAATTATGTATCCTGGACGTGGCTGGAGCTGGCAGGGATCACTGTAAACAGGAAGTGACAGAGAAGCTGAGTTTTAAAAGGGTGGGGAGACTAGCAGGAGAAAACCAGAAAAGTACATGATTGTCATATAATAATCCTGCATATTCAGGGAGGTAGGCTGTGAAAGGGAGCTCTTAGGGGAAAATTCAAGAGGATAGTTTGGAACAGAGGAAATTGGGACACCTATTTCCATCAAGATGACACTGTAAACATCAGAACCATACCTATCCAAGGCAAGGCCACTATCTGACAAACTAAACCTTTCTAACTGTATTTTTCCCTCACAAATGAAACATGGACACACAAATAAAAAAAAGCTGAGATTGTAATTGAATAATTGAATATTTTAAAGTTATTTAAGCACACTCTGTTGCCTTGTTTCTTGATATAGTCCATAGTTTTTGTTCTAGAGTATTACACTTCCTTTTTGTATATTAAGCAAATAATTACAAGAAAGATGCAGAAAGTATAAATGGAGTTTATGTAAATCAGTAATCAAACCTCAATAAAATATAGAAAGTTGATATTCAGAGGAAAAAACTAACATTCAGTAAAGTCACACCAGAGCTGTTATGAATGATTCTGTGAAAGACAACTGCAAATAAGAGAATCTCATTTCATAGCGCTCTATTGTTCCAAAGTATTGCACCTTATATTATGCACTGGGTAAGTCTTACAACACTTTACAGTCCTGGAGTCCAATAGATGCACAGTAATGCATAACTAATTGTACTCCACTCAGATCTTACTTCTTGTAAATGCATTTTTAGCTATTTGCAGTTTGGAAATGAACAAATTTGCCTTCTGGTGACAAATTGCAGGTGCGTTTCAATTGCAGCTTCTATTTCACAGACATTACATGGGGCAAAGTCAATTTCACAATTACTCCGGAAGCATCAACTCTTCAATAACATTCCCCTGATACTGTGAAAGACAGGTTAGAACTCAGGCAAGATGCTAGACTACAGATGAGGTAAATCTGATGCCACAAACATGAAGCTGTGACAGCTCTTGCAAGCCAACCATAAGACATTATAAAACTTTTACTAATAAATACTGTGGAAAATTGATGGAAGTCCTAAAATGATACATAAGAGAGTGATTTTTTTCTTTAATATCCTTTTTTTCTTTTTAAGAGATGGAAAAATGCATTATAAATTGGATTCTGCTATGTATGCACAATAATTTGAGAAATATCAACAATATTACTGGTATAATGGAAAAGTGACAGAGCAAAGAAAGCAGGACTCCTGAATGATGTAACTGGGATGTAGAGATTAAGCCCCTCGAAGTACTCTCCTCCATCATATGTTCTCAAATTATCTTTTGGAAGCCTGTTGCCTATTTCTGTGTTTACATCATATAGTTGAGCTCATTATACTCAAAATCCTAATATAAACACAAAGTAATTTTAAAAAGTTCCTTTGTTCTGATTTTTTTGTTCTGAATTTATTCTGAACTTATTTATTCTGAATTTGATCATACCAGAAACTGCAAGTCAGGGCTCTTAAACTTATTTCCTTAGCAAAAAGTTAGACTTGCTTATTATGAGATTATATGATCAGGAAATATTTTGAAAACATTCTCCGTGTCTCAAATGTAGATAATAATTAGAACAAGGTAATTGGTTTTATATACTCTGATCCAACTCCTGACATAGCTCTACAAAGATTTAAACATGATGACAAATACATTTTAACTAATATGAGTAATTCTCATTATTAGTCTTTAAATGAATATGTGTTGTCAGCTGGATTCAGTAGCTGTTTACTGTTTGTGAAAGCCAGAGATTAAAAATAGGCTACTTGAAAGAATAGATTTATTCTCTGTCCCCACTAGCCAAATAAAAATGTTAAAGGCTGAATGTTGAATTCATTGCTAACAATTAATTATCCTGAATAATGCATACTGTGAGTGAAAATGGTCAACATTCATAAGCTGTGTGAGTGATTAGAGCTTGGTTAAAACACCCCCAACATATATGGCTTGTGGAGCAGGAGACAGGTAGATGATAGAGATGGAAACAATCTCTTAACTGTAGCCACCTCAGCTGCTATTTACTTGGGAAGTAAAGAGTTTTGAATAGAGTCTATTGGATTCCCTAACAGTCAAAATTATTTCCTATCAGTCCTATACTCTCCATCTAACATTTGGAAAAGGCAATGGAAGATGATTATTATAGGAAAGCAATGAATAGCACAGGACTTAATATGAAAAACAACATGGCAAAAAATCAAATTTAATGAAAAATTTTCAAGGTTAGTTTGCAGCAACATATGCTAAATTATTTTGGAAATATGTGAATCTCTGAAACACATGGTTAAGTCATGGTGAATATGGTTGATAGAAAGGTCATTGTCATAGTTCTCGTACACAAATAAATGTCAGTAGTATAGTTGGGAGATGCTGCTATACTAGAGAACAGTAATAGACCAAAACAGATAAATTTGTATATGGTCTCTGTCTGGTTTCAAAATATTTCATGAAAAAAAATGTTGTCTAGAACAGATTTTGGCAAAAAAAAATTGAGGGGATCCCTAAGATGGTACTTAGGAGGGTGGTTTTTTTTTGTTGTTGTTGTTTAATATCCCCTTTAAATCTGTCCTACTGCCTGTTTTTGTAAATAGGTTTCCTGGAACATAGTAACATTTGTTGATTTTATATTTTACCTATGGTTGCAACATTAATGGGATACAAAAAAGACTGAATAGCCCACAAAGGCAAATATATTTACTGTCTTACCCTTTTTCTGAAAGTTTATTGGCTTAGGTCTAAAACATGGAGATGACATTGAAATGCCCCCACACATCTTCACTGTGCCCACTGATCAAAAATCAAGAGTCATGGAACCTAAGGCCAAGAATCACAGTTAAGCATCTCCAAAGTGGCAACCTTTGGGGGAGTCAATTTAAGGTACGATCATGTCTCTGTGGGGAAGAAAAGAACTTCTGCTCCCTATCTGAATAACTGGGTCTTCTTCATAAGGTAGCAGTAGGCAGACTAACATGAAAAAGAAGTATGAAAACTTGTAACATCCTTAGCTCTAGAGGAACAGGGTGTGGAATCAGAAGAGAATTTTTACCTGATAACCCAAGGAGATGCTTAACCTTATGCATGCGTCTTCACAAGGGAGATGGAAAGGAGGGTTATAGACTATCTAGAAGGATAATGAATAATATTTAGGGGAAATGCACAGAAAATAATCTGTGACCTCCCAGTGATCTCTAAAAGCTTCAGGGAAAAGGGTAAATGAAAAATCTATATGGGATGACTAGCATTCCTTATTATTTGATGAGATTCATAAGGAGGAGATTGAAGATAATTGGATCTCTTTAGAAGACGTTTCCTCAATAAATAAGGTAAGTTCAGAGAAAAACCCTGAGAGGAGGGGGTAACTCTCATCCTCCCAGAAAAGATAATCTAGAACTCAGGCACATGAAAGAGGCTTTTATAGAGAAAGAAAGGAGGTACTTGTTGGGGATGGGGGAAGGCAATGGGCAGAAATACTACATTGTGGGAGGGTTCTTCACAAAGTACGGCATGTATCTTTTCTCCCTCCATCTAGAACATCACAATCAAACTTCACCCCGGGCTACTCAGAACTATGCATTATCTTTCTGCAAGCTTAAACTCACAACAATTTATATGCTTCATGTTAGCTGATGTACAGAACTAAAGAATAAGGAAGGGTATTGTACCTTCTGATGTTATCAGAAGGTCAGTAGATTTTCTAGGTTCTGTAAGTCTAAGGAAAGATTATTTAGTAGTTAACATCCTAGTCACTTAGGTGTTACTTTCCTTTGGAATTTAGAATGCTGAGCAAAGGGAAAGGATGCAAAAGTAAATTTGCCAAGAACAATTCCTAAAGGGGGAGCAACTCTCAGGAAAAGAACATTGCCTGAAGGATGAGCAGGGTCAACTTGGGGGGTTGAGTCAGACAGAGAAAAGTCAACATGCATGAGGCACTCAGATGAAAGAAGTTTGATAATTTCAAAGAAGATGATTGTGTATCACACAGTTGGAAAATGTAAGAATAGAAAGAGAAGGATATTAAAAACATGACCACACAAATCTAAAAATAAAAATCTCTAAAAATATACCCCCTTAGTGAGATCTCCTAAACTTTAGTAATATGTCAGTATGCCTTCTGGTTCTGAGTAGGACAAAAACAGCTCAACAGTATGAAGACTGGTCCAAAAGAGGCAGAGATGAAGGAGTGGTGAACATTCGCCACTGATGACTAGCTTACCCTGCACTCAAAGACAATTTTTATGGTGGTGTTGAAATACTAGGAATAGAGTTTTGATTTGCTGTTCATTGGTTTGACCTACATGCTTATCCACAGCAGAAATTTCATTATAGATTTAAAGTAAACAAAGCTCTCTGGAGACTGTGGAGAAGGAAGTGGGCTTAAAAACCCTGTGTGGACTTCCTGATGGAAACTGAAGACTAATTGTACAATGAAAACTCTTCCAACATAGCCCCTTTTTAATCTTTAAGGGAAATTCAGGAATTAAAATATTCCCAATTGTGCTGTTAGGTGCTGATGTGAAATGTTGTGGGCAGGTGTTGAGGGTTCACAGGCCAGAGAACTGGTTCATGAGACAGCTGATTGACTCGTGAGACAAGGCTGGTACACAGAGTAGGATTTATTAGAGAGAAAGGAAAGGCTTCAGCTCCAGCAGTGCAATGGAGCCTGGAAACCAGTAGCTCCCTGCTCAGGTGAAGGCTGGGGCTTTTTATGGATGCTTTAACTTTGGGTTAGGATAAGGGTTAGGTGAGTTTTTTCCATTGGCCGTGGATTTGTGTGGGCTGTCTTCAATGAGCTGGAGTGTTTGCCCTTTATAGGGGGAAACAACCTTGAGAGTGTTCTGTTTGTTAACCCTGTGGCAGATTTATGAGACCAAGTATGTCCTCTTTAAGGTTCAGGAATGCAAATTTATAAGTCCTAGTGCTCTAGGGGCTGACCAGATATGCCCCAAAAGATAACTTTGTTATTGGGCTGGGGAGCAGGAGAGAATGGGAAGGTAGAGAAACGGGCTCCACTGTCTCGGAGGAAGATGTCTTTTCACTTCTCTACTATTATGGTTACCTGAGGTTCCTTAACATTGATGCTAAGAAGTGGAGTGTGGACAGGAGGTCCTAGGACCCATCAATCCATAGGAAATGGCACCCTACCTTCCACCTGGAGACAGGTGCACTTAGACCTCCGGTGGTTACCTTTGCAGAGCGGACGAGATCCCGGTGGGGGCCAGGCTATCTAGTGGGCTGTCCTGCTTTTGGGCATTCACTGTGGGAATGCCCCTCCTGTCCACAATGGTAGCAAGCTCAAGATGTAGGCCCCTGTTAGGTGGGGTACTCCCCGAGACCTGAGATTAGGTCATGATATTTCTTATCCTTTCTTTCTTTCTAGTGAGGTCCTGATTATAGTATACAGATATGGCTAGTTGTATTAGTTGGTCCAGTGATTTTTTTCCCCTTCAGCCACAGACTTTTGGAGTTTCCTATAAATATCTAGGGCTGACTGAGTTAGAAATTTGTCTTTGAGGAGAACCTCTCCCACTTGTGACTCTGGGTGCACTATGATATGCTTTTGGATAGCATCCTTAAGACACTGTAGAAAGGTAAGGGGATTTTATCAGGGCCTTGTTGTACTACAGTCATGAAGGAATAGTTTAGAGGTTTAGCTTTCACCCTTTTTATCCCTTCCACTATAAGATGGATGAAGTAGCATTGATGTCATTCTTCCCTCCATCATTTTGATCCCCATGTGGATCTACCAAGGGGACTGCCTATGGCCTCATAGGCATGTGCACATTTATTTCCTCACTTCCAGGTGCCACAGGTATTGGGGCTTGTTGTTGATAGAAATCGTCTCCAACCTGAGTGGCCTGGGCCAGGACCCACTGTTTTTCTAATGAGAAAAGAGTCTGGTCCAATAGAAGCACAATATCCTTTTATGCCAATTTAAAAGTTTGGATCAATGAAATAAAAGCCTTGATATATTGGTCTGGGGCATCAGTATAGCTACCTAGACCCTTTTTAATCTCCCTTAGATCTGATAACTGGGAGAGGCATAGACTCGCCCTCTTCCTGCCACTTCCTGTTGAAGGGGGAGACATCCATTAGGAGGTTCTGAATATTGGAGTGGCTTACAAGGTGGGGCAGAAGGTGGAGCAGTAGAAGAGAAGTAAGGACGGGGGCCTTGTCACTGGTAAGGGGCTTTTCTGCTCCTCCTTCCCCATGTTTATCCTGTGGTTTACAAAGAACAGCCAGAGTTTGAGTATCTAGAAAGCAATTATGGAGCCATTCTGGGTGGTCCTGGAGATAAAAGAAAAACTGCATGTAGGGGATCTCAGTCCACTTTTCCTCCCTTTTGCAGAAAAGGTCTAATTGGAGTATGATATTATAATTTAAGGATCCCTCTGAAAACCACTTCTCTTGGTCATCCAAGGGATATTGAAGCCAGGCCTCAGTACAAAGAAAGATGAGGGGATTTTTTGTTTTGAGATTATTAAGGTCAGTAGACAGACGGGCAGAGATCACTTGGGTACTGAGGCTGAAAGACGAGGGGGCAGGTCCCATCTAGAAGAACTTTTCAGACTCCCCTTTTGTCAGTGTCCTGACTGCAGATTGACCTGATGAGAGCAGGCATCCTTGTCTCATGATTTCCTTCTGCCATCTGTGGCTAAGGCCAAAGGAAATGTAGTGGCTGGTAGGACTGCAGCCACCCTTACCTACGCAGTGAAAAACCTCTAGGATCCTTATGTCACCAAAAGCAGGCAGCCTCTTTAACAAGGGATGATCACCTGGAGAAGTGCCTGTAGAGTTAGAGAACGGTAGTCAGAGGGAGTCCCAGGGCAACCACAGTGTCACAAAGGGATGACTAGTGTCAATATTTGGAGGAAATTTTATGCTGAGACTGAAAATGTGAGAAGTTTTAAATGAGAAGTCTAGAGACCAAAGCAAGCCCTGTTTTTTGGCTGTTACCAGAAGGTTACATTAGTGCTTTTTTGGGGGACCATAACTTTGAGATAAGAATTGGCTGCAAGGGGTGGGTTAATCAAGCTCTGGCACCAAATGGGGCTGCGTGTGGGGCTTGAGCAAGGCCCCGCCACCCTCCGCCATGCCCAGGATGAGCGATCCTGTCTGCCCAGGCCCAGCCCTGTGGCCTGTAGTTCCTCTTCTTGTGTACGCACGCCTGTCCACGTTCATTTTTCCTCTCATCCCTTTTTAGAGGAGTGGCAGTGGGTCTCAGTCACTGCTGTGTATGGATGCATGCTGGGCCTTTTTTATGGATTGCCTTAGCTCTGGCAGGTTTCACCATTTGCCTGGGGAGTCTGGCAGGATTGGCCACACCCCCATGCGCATGGGGGTTTCTCCCGTTGTGGGGGTGGAGTTAGGGCATGTGTGTGGCATGGCAAGAGACCCATGTCAGTCCTAAACTCTGCCAGGTCCACCCCTGAGGCCTGCCACTCCTCCTTCCATACACATATGTGCACACATTTAGTTCCTTTTTTATCTCTTTTTGGGCGAGTGAACAGCAGGTCACGGTCAACACCATGCAACTGTTGGTGGCAGCGAGGCTCTGGACACCAGTCAGGACCTTCCCATGGATTGTCTTAACTGCAGCAGGGGCTGCACCTGGGGGGTAGACTTTGGGACTCATGTGGTACAGAAGCCTGTGTCAGTCCTCACCCCCACCGAGTCCACTCCCCAGGCTGCAGTTTTGTAAGGCACCCAGCCAGAGGCTGATTTAAAGTTGGTGCAGACAAAGGGGCATGACAAACTATGTGCAGGAGTAACTCAAGAAAGTCCTAAGGTACCGTGGTATACGTTTCCTATGGGAGGCCAGGGTTCCAGTAAGCACAGGGAGGGGAAGGCAGACAGAGATGAAGGACAAGGTGGTGGGACCAGGGAGGGAGCATGTGAGTAAAAATATATCTACTGCTTCTAGGAAAGGGAGACCTGACATCCTAGATGGGGGAGGGGGAACAGAGCCAAGAGACAGGACACATGCTTAAAGGATTAAAGATTAGGTGTACTTTCAGGTCACTCCCACTCAGTCACACAAACTCTCCACTCTAGGTCACTACCTCCAGCAAAAGGAGGTATTGACAAGTGGGAGAAGATGAAAACCTCCAGGTGCCAAAACCAATCAGGTCTTCTCCAACATAGCATAAGGCATACCAGAATAAACCCTGGGCTTGTTCTTGGCTCTCAGGGAGGGAGCCAAAAGCACCCCTCTAGAGCCAGAATCACTGTGAGGCCAAAGTTGGCAGGGAGCTGTTGGTTTGATATCATGACAGGAAGGTCCCTCAGGAAGACAGGAACAGAGAAAGAGAGAGAGGGGAACAGCACAGGGAAGTCTGCTTTTGGCTAGTCCTCAGCAGGGGTTTCCCCCAGCAGGAGTATCAAGCAGAGGCCCATGGCTGCACCTTAGGCAAACTCTTGCTGGTTTGGTGCTCAGTTATACTGACCTTGGTCCAGGAGAGATGTCCCTTCATGGATGCCAGAAATGTTACATGCCAGTGTCGAGGGTTCTTGCCTTCACAGGTGAAAGAATTGGCTCCTGAGGCAGCTGATTGACTCGTGAGACAAGGCTGGTGCACAAAGTGGGATTTATTAGAGAGAAACAAAAGGCCACAGCTAGAGCAGTGCAGTAGAGCCCGGAAACTGGTGGCTACCTGCTCAGGTGAAGGCTGGGGCTTTTTATGGATGCTTAACTCTGGTTAGGGTAAGGGTTAGGTGGGTTCTTTCCTTTGGACATGGATATGTGCACATGGGCTCTCTTTGATGAGCTGGTCTGTTTGTTCCTTATGGGGGGAAGAACCTTGAGAGCATTCTATTTATCAGCCCTGTGGCCAATTTATGAGACCATGTATCTCTTCCTCAGGGTGAAGGAATACAGATTTATAAGTCCTTCTCATGGTGCAGGGCTCATAGTGCTCCCCATGGGGGATGGGATACTCACTCACCTATCCCTTAGGTTCCTAGACCCAATTGTGCCTCCTATCTCTTCTTTGCAGATTCGTTGCCTGAAATATTTGCTTGCAATAATTCAATGGATGAGTTGCTAATACAATCCTAGAAATCAATGAGGAACAAGGGAATAATAACTGTACGGTAATGCTAGCAATTTCTCTGTAGTCTGTTCTTACTTCCAAGATAAGTGATCTTATCTGTTGTACTTGGAGGGAAATCTTTCAAAATGATTGTATTCTTCAGGCAATCATGTTCTTTGTTAGAAAGTTTATATTTCTCCTTGCACCAGAGCTCTCTCCTGGCCTGGAATAGTGAGTTTTCCAGATATCTCCTCCACTCTAGAAAGGTGAGTCAGCACAGAATTAAGGATTGGTAACTGAAAGGTCATGAGTGCCAGCAATCCTGACACTCAGAAGGCAAATACAGATGAATGGCAAGTTCAAGTTCAGCCTGGGCTACATATCAGGACCATGTCCAAAAAAAAAAAAAAGACAAATATGTTGATTAAATTGGTTTGGACTTTGGCGAAGCATGTATATTTCTGATTGCTAGGTTGCACACAATAAATATCTTCAAGTTTAAATTTTATAAAAAAATTCAAGATAAGAAAATTCTAATTCAAGTACAGTTAATCCTCATAGTAAACTCTACCAGTTTTGGACTCTTACTGCAGATAGCTCCAAAGAAATTTTCTTTGCCATATGATTTTATTCAACTACTAATCTAGTTATCTTTGCCATATGATTTTATTCAACTACTAATCTAGGATCTCTCTTACTTTTTACTTCCTTCATTCTCCTTTTTTTTTTCTTTTTCCCCATTTCTCCAAGTACCCTGCATTCTGCATTCTAGGTTTTAACATAGGAATATTTAAAAGATGACATATCTAGTTGTTTGGCTTGCTCTGTCCGATAAAGCTGATGTCAAAGATACTAAATGTTACTGGATTCTCTGTTGATATGGTCTAAGACAAGGTGGTCAACATTAGTCCAAAATTCTTGGACTGTCTCCCTAGACACAGGAAAGGCAATGAAAGGAAACTCCAAATCCATGCCTTCTAGGAGCCCCATTGCACTAACAACAGGTTCAATGGCATGTTCTATATATTCATGTTTGTTAAAGACACCGAGGAAAACTTTTTCAAGGGGGCTGTATTAGTGCATTTTTTATTACTATAATGAAATTCTTAGGGCAGACTTTTATAAAGAAAAGAGGTTTATTTGGCTCTCAGTTCTAGGGGTTTATAATGATTAATCTGATTGAATTGAGAAACACGTAGGAGATTAGTAACACACACTTCTCTGTCTGTAAGTGTGTTTCCAGAGAAGATAAACTAAGGGAGGAAGACTCACCCTGAATGTGGGCAGCACTATCCCTTAGGCTGAGGGCCCAGATTAAAGAACGAGAAGAAAGGAGAGAGCTGGCTAGTGTGGGCATTCTCTCTGCTTCCTGGTTGCCATGATGTGAGTTTCTCTGCTTCACCACAACTTCCCTGCTGTGAAGGACTGAAACCTTTAAAACCATGACCCAAAATAAATTTTCCCTCCTTTTAAGTTGTTTTGTCAGGTATTTTGTCACAGTGACACATAGAGTACGGGTTCAAGAGCAAGGTCCATTGGCCACATACAGTGGTGGCCTTCTTGCTGACACAGTCCCAAGGAAGCACAGGACATTGCATGGCCAGAGACAGGAACTATGCATATGTACATGTGTCTGATCTCCCCGCTCTTTTTATAAAGCCACCAGGTTTCAATCATGGGGGGCACCACCCCAATAACTTCGTGTAATTCTTATTATTTCTCAAAGTCCTCATTTCTAAGTGCCATAGTCAGATTAAGTTTCCACCTTCTTAATGATACTCATTAACATCTGATGCTAATGACAGCATGAGTTCAGGGGGAAAACATACCCAAACAGTAACAGGAATCTACTAAAATGGTATTTTTTAGTTAAAATAAATTGATCTTAATTTCCACTATATCAAGGAAAAGCAGTAATTTGTAACCAAAGAGTGGGGTTGAAGGGGTCAGTAAATGAAAAGTAATAAAAGGAAACTTCAGAGAAAAGCTAGAGGAATTCTTCTACGACAAACTACAGGACGATGAGACTTTGAGGTTGGGAAGTAAAGAATTTGATCAGATATCCAGCACAGGGAATTTTCACTAAAATGGCACAGCATGATTCTTGCTAAAATTAGATGAAATGAGTCAAGGTCAGAGCTCAATATGGGGTAATTTTTCTTTTGTTGGTACTGAGGTTTGAACACAAGACATCATGATTGCTAAGCAGCACTCTATCACTTGAGCTACTTTGGTAGCCCAAGGTGGGATTTTTTTGAAAAGAGAACTCTGAGGAGCCTGACTCAAACATTTGATCAAAGGAGAGGGTCTTCATCAACCACATTCAAGAAATGTTTCTCAAAGACATGAATTTGCTAAGAATTATAGACATGGAGGGACCTCAAGGGCCTGCCTTATGTCTGTTCTCCTATCTAAAGTGAGGTACATTCATAACTTCTGAAACTGATTTCCCTGATTGAACAAAAGGGAAAAGGTAACAGAAGAGTCAACAAGGTCTGCTTCAGATGCTAAGCAAATGTAATTGTACGTATGTTCACACATGGAGAACCCTCCAAAATACATACGCACACACTTCTTAACATCTGCTGTGCTGAATGTAGAGAGTAGCAAATAAAGAAGGGTCTATCTCTGATTATCCAGCTCTGGTTAAACTGATGAGATAACATAGTAAAAACTTAAAAGCTATTTTTCTGAATCCTTTGTTCTCTAAACTCTCTTGTGAGGACAATATATTTTGTATGTGGTAGCCACGAATCTCATGCTTACTTTGTTTTAATTTCATGCTATTGCCTCATTATTCTTCTTTATTAATGGTTGGAACCTGGAGGAGTAATCACATCCCTTGCTTGAATAAACCAATGAGTATTGGCCTTGTGGAAAATCTTGAGATTTAGTCTCTAAAATCTATATAACTACAGATGCAGTATGAGTTGTTGGTCCGAGATGAAAAGTTATATGAGACTGCTTCACAGAACACCGGTCTCTCAGGACCATTCCTTGAATTTACCCTGGAGATTGAATTTGGCAATTCTTTAGCAAATGCAGCAAGAAGATGGGCTGGAAATCTGCTCAATCCACCAAATGATACGCATATTTTTCAGAATCAAGTAATATACCCATGTTCAAGCAAGAACAAGTAAGTTTAAATAAGCACTGTAAATACCTTTTTATTGAATCAAGTGAAACTGGTCTTGTTATTTTAATTTCTAGCAAGTTCATAGGGAAAATTTCAAATTCCCACACTTCTGAGCTAATGCCTAAAAGATAAGACATTTCCCATTACAAGTCTTTTGTTAGGTAAACAAACTTATCATGGTGCTAATATGGTTGAGATAAATCAAAGCTATCAAAATTGTATAAGCAAGAGAACATGATTTAATGAGAGACAATAAACATGAATCTTTAATTGGATGGACTTCAAAAGCCATAGCCTCTTTTAAAGATAATGAGTCTAAATAATGGACAACACCACATTTCATGCTTCGGAGAATATAGTATCATCTATGTATTTACAGGTAACAGTAGGAACACTTTCAGTACCCTAGAAGGAAATTTGCAATAATATTTGGAGAATATTTTCTAAGGGCTATGGAAGTAGACTTATAGGTATGCTACTAACCACTGATATTCTTGCTAGAAAATGATAAATTGTAAATCAATAAATAGGTTGGATGTATCAAATTAATAAGCATGCTGTCTTCCTAGAAGAATGAGTTCACCTGTCAAAATGCATTCAAACCACTAAATTTCCTTGTGAGGAAATTTTTCACAGGAGTACATTTGAAAATTCAATCTTTTTCTTGAGGGCCTAATATATAGAAGACACATCGTGAAGATTTGGAGGCCATAAACAAAGTTACTGCATTTGCTCACAGGGACCTTAAGACATAGTAAAGAAACTTTCACTCACATAAAGTAAGAGAATTACATAAGTCACCTCTACAACAGAGTCAAGAACAGGAAGTAATAAGAGCATAGCCCATGGAGCTCTATATCTGATGGAGGGGGTGAGGAAAGGATTACCAGAAGATAGAGTAGAAGCACCACAGGGGTTTTTTAAGAAGCAATAGGTAGAAAATAGAGTAAGTAGAAAATAGAGATAAACACACACACTCAAGTGATATTATTTTGCAACTGCCTTATACACACAAAGGACACAGATGGTGATTTTTTTTAGAACAAGTAGAAAGTTGATTTAAAGGTAAGGCATTGAAATCTTCCTATTTACCTGAATTCAAAATTTTTTTTAAAATGTGATATTTGATATGTATGAAAATGAATGAAGTAGAAAAAATTTAAACTGAACCACTCAGTGAAAGTATATATCTATATCTCTATCTTACTATCTAGCTAGAAAGAGAAAATATTGGAAATTAAAAAGAATATGAACTATAAATAGGGTTATGATTATTTTTGAAATCCTACACAAGTACATGGAATGAGTTAATGCCAATAAATTATACAATGTAATTTCCTTAGAAGAATAAATAAGCATAAGACCAGATTATGTGATGAAGAAACAGGAACTCTGAATGTATCAATAGGATTTCATTAAATTGGATAGATAGTCAGAATTTCCTACTTTTCCCTACTTTTTTTTGATGCCAATAGATGTTATTACAGGCAAGTTTTAGCAAACTTCCCCCAAAAGTTTATAAAGGACTTTCATAAACTTTTCTAGAAAATAGAAATTGAGGGAAAGTTATGCAACTTATTTTTTAGATTCATAAAATTAAAGTGCCAAAAGTAGACAATGGCAGTACAAGAAAAGTATAGGTCATTCTAATCTTAAATATAAAGTCAAAAACTTACAAAAATTAAATTTCATTCATAAATTCATTCCAACAATGTATATAAAGTTTGTATGTTAGGCATGAAAAGCCATTTTCCACATAGTGCTTTAAGAGTAAAGAATGCAGATTGTCATCATAAAAGAGATAGAAAAATCTAAAAATAAATTGTGTTCCTAATAATTAACAATTGAAAAATGTAATGCCTTTTGGAAATTAATAATAGGAAGAAAACTTATTGAAGTTATTTCCTAAAGCCTTATATACATAAGTAAGATAACATACTTAGTGGGGAATATTTAGAAGCTTTCATATTAACAATGAGAATAGGGTAATTGGGAAATACTTCTGCTTTTCATTCTGTACTTGAGCCTTTAAATTTTGCTATTTCACATTTTCTTTCTCTCCTGAAATTCCTATTAGACATAGGATAAAACTTTGCCTTATAACCCTTGTTTTTTATCCTTCTCTTTAATTTTACTTGTACTGCAGAAATACAGAAATCTACAGGCACAATTATTTTTTTTATGGTTTATCATTCTCTTGTTCAACCTATCTTTGAAATGTATTGCATTTTATAATATTTGCTTTATGATTTGTAAAGTATATATTTGTCTTTTGTTTCCAGTTTTTTTATTCATAAAATACTTCCTTTATTCTAGGGTCTTTATTTGTATCCTTTGGATATTTCACTTTTCATTCAGATTATTCTAGTGTCTCAAGATTATGGGCTTCACATTTTCTCATGAGTTTCTGATACTGAGTTTTCATTATGTTTGATTCTTTCCTTTAATGGTTGGCAAGTTTTGCGTATTTGATTGGAGCAACAATTAACTTTTCTGGAGAGTCTATATGTCCATTTTGTGAGAGAATCCCTATAGTACCAACTTGTGATGCCTTTGTCTAACATCACAGATCTCACTGAAGGTTTTTGTCTCTTTTGTTATTATTTCTTACAGTGCTTGAAACACATAATTGGTATGAATTTGGGTTCCATTTCCAAGGGTAATCTGGCCAGAGTGGTGGGTGTCTTATGGATGGATATCTTGAGTCCTGAGTTTGGGGTGGGATGGTGTCTATGCTGTTCCCTAAGACTGTTGAGTATTATTACCAACCTATCAGATAAATATTTTGAGTTTATTCCCCTCTTCGTTTCAATCATAAGTCAATTTTCTTTTGTTCATTTCTATTTGGATGTTGAATCTGATTTTTCTACTGTGTCTGTGTATCATCTTATAAACACTTTTGAACCAGCTCTGTCATGTTGAACAAATAATATACGATAGACTGTTTGAAGTCACTTTCAAAATGTCACTTTACTGATCAGTAAAGGCAAGTACAGTTCTCTGACTAGACTTTGAAAGGGCATAGCTTGAAGCATGCTAACCTTGACCTTAAAATATATCAAACTTCTGAGGATTCTCTTTTTCATAGATAGCTTTCACAGTCCTCAAAATTCAAACAAAAATTTAAAAAGTAAAATTAAAACTTGAGGATCAGGAGTGCAGTTTGGTGGTACAGTGGTAGAGCACTTAATTAGCATGTGCAAGGCTCTGGGTTTAATAAATACCAACACAAAAAGAGAAGGTAAGATATTGTTGTTGCTATTTTCTTAAAGAAAAGGCTTCTTTTTGTACCCAATTATATAAGCTTCCATTCCCATGAAGCCTGAAACTTTCCCTGGGCACAGTTGTTTGTTTTTTGTTTTTTTTTTTTGGTTTTTTTTTTTTTGAGATTGTAGATTCAAAAAAGAATTTTTAAAATTAAAAATATTAACCAGTGTTCACCAGCAATACAAGTATAGAGAGTGCCCACCACAGTGAAGATGATGTCAGAATTTCATACTCTTTGTAAAATGGAAATAGAAACACACAGTCTGAAAGGAATTCTAAAACGGTGTCATGGTCCAATAGAATCATTTAGGCAAAGTCTCCAAAAATGAGTTGAAGTCTCAAGAAGTGTATCAACAGAGAGAGAGAGAGAGAGAGAGAGGGAGAATATGTGTGTGTGTGTGTGTGTGTGTGTATACACATGTAATATAGAATAGAAAGCCAGCAGCCTAAGGGGAAGACACTCCTGCACAAATCCAATTTTAGTTCAGTTTTCTAGAGTCAGGAAAATTATTTTTGGTATAGAAATATATTTGAGGCCCCAAACAAATGACAAAATAATTTAATTTCCAGTGAGAAGTCAGGAAGGAAGGAATACATAGTAAGATATTAAGGAGACTGCAAATGCATTATTACAGTCTGAACCATTAAGAAAATGGAGGAGAGAGAGCTCAGAAAATGTTCTGATATTTTGAAACTAGGAGAGAAAGGACACTAATTTGAGGAAATTACAATCTGGGGATGAGAAACTATTCCAGAGAAACTAGATAATCAAAGACTCTAAAAGGTCTCTTTAAAGAATACGGTAATCCCTGTGATCCAGCTGAACTCAACTGCAGCACAAAATGGCAAATTTGCCTCATTCTTATTTCAGATGAAATTTCTAAAGCTTCTCAGGTACCACTAGATTCACTGTACTAGATTCAGCTTCAAGGTACAAGGAAGACAGAGGTCACGGCACACACCTGCAATCCCAGCACTTAGGAGACAGCGAGTTTGAGGCCAGCCTGAGTTGTGTAGTGAGACTTTCTCAAACTTGTCCCCCACTTCAAAGAAAAGAAAATGAAAGAAACAGGGAAATCATGGAACTTAGGGAACTTCTATTCAAGGAAAAAGGTAAGACAGGTTTTGAAGAAAACTATTGTTATTTAAGTTTGTTAATACCTGGTGAAGCTGCTGATTAGAATTCCATGAGGCTATGTCTTGTTTTATAATGATATTTTGAATATTTGGGGTTTATTGTGGTGTTTATTCTGCTTTTTTTTCCACTTTAAAAACATTCGAGGCAGTTTTCAAATAGGTAAGTGAAATAGGCTGGAGGAAAAGCTATGCTAATAGGCAACAAGATCAACAAAACTTAAGGGACAGAATTTTTACAAGATGACGGGAAATGTCCCTTTGATATCCATGAATAGGCTAATTGTGCGACACTCACCTTTTACAACATTGTCAAAATTATGTCTTGTGGGTACTCCAACAAAATAACCATGCTATTGGAATAAACTCAAATATGTGAAAAAAATGCCCTAATTTAAGTGAATGTAGTTTTTTTATTGTTGTTATGGGCAAATTGCATTCATAAAGTAGGTTTATTAATGTTGTTGACATTAATAGGACACCAAAGAACTGGGAAATAATAGATGGATAAGAACATAATTTTCTTTTGTTTAGATGTGGATGCCACAAATAATATTTAGAGAATTATTCTAATTGATCATTAGTCTAAAGAAGACTGAGAAGAGAATAAAAATGTATAGAAAAATTTTTTGTAAAAAGTATCAGGAAAATTATGGAGTAGGAAACTTCTTCCTACAACATTTCTCTGTCTGAATAAATTGCTAGACCCCACAGATGATGGCAAAGAGCAAGGTGCCATTCTTGGAGCTTTCCCACAATCGCAGGAATTTGTTCTTATGCCAGCTGTTATTTACAGTTTGTATGGTCTTTACTACAAGTTTTGTTGCTTGTCTATTTGCATTACGTGTTTATGGCTGCATTCCTCTCTAGACTTGAGAGTAGAGACCATACTTTATTCAAATTGATAGGGAATCAAATTTCATTTTAACTGAATCCAGAACTGTCATGTAATTAAAGCTCTTTAATAATATAATGGAATATTGTATTTTGACAGAAAGTAAGTGAAAATGCATCTTTCAGTGGCAAATTGAGAGGGTTTTTTAAAAAAAAATTAAACTGGATTGGGAAAGAAGTTGATATTGACCAAATGACCACAAAGTTTTCTTTCAACCCCCAAAATTTAAAATTTAGTTGTTTCCTTTCCATACCTTACCCTTCTTTTTTTTTATAGCATGTTTTGGCATCCTGTTCCCTTTCCACTATCTACATAATTGTCTTAGTTCATTTGGGTTGTTGAAGCAAAATACCATCAAGTAGGTAGCTTTAAAACAACAAAAATTAATTTCTTCAGTTCTGGAAGAATTGTAAGAAATGGACTGGGAAGTCAAAGATCAAAGTGCCAGCAGACTCTGTGTCCACTAAGGGTCAGCTTTCGAGCTCATAGGCAGCACTCGCTTGCTATCTCCTCATATGTGTTGTCACACTTCCAGCATTGCCCTTTTTGCTCAGGATTATGTTGGATATTTGGGGGTTTTAATGCTTCCATGTGAACTTTTGGGTTGATTTTTCTAGTTCTGTAAAGAATGACATTTTGGCATTTTAAGGGGGATTGTATTGACTATGTAGATCACTTTCAGTAATATATCCATTTTCACAATATTAATTCTGCCATGGCAGGTTCCACCATCTTCTAATGTCTTCTTCACCTTCATTGTTTAATGTTTTATAGTTCATCACAGAGATTTTCCTGTCCATAGTTAAGCTTATTCCTAAGTATTTTATTTTAATGCTTTTGCTAATACATAGAAAAATTAGTGAATTTTGAATGTTGAACTTTTTCCTGCTACTTTGCCAAAAGTGTTTAGCAAATCAAAGAGTGTTTAGGTGGAGTCTTTAGGGTCTTTTAAGTATAGATCATTTAGGGATAATTTGACCCCTTCCTTTCCTATTGGTAGTCCTTTTATTTATTTCTCTTGCCTTGTTGCTCTGGTAGTAATTCTAGCACTATAATGAATAGGAGTAGAGACAGTGAGCTTCCTTGTCTTGTTCCTGACTTTAGAGGAAAGGGTTTCAGTTTTTCCCCTTTTAGTATAATGTTGGATATAAGTTTGTCATATATAGCTTTTATTATTGAGGTACATTCCTTCTAGTCTTAGTTTCTTCAGAGCTTTTATGATAAAGGGATATTGAATTTTGTCAAAGACTTTTTCTGTATCTGTTGAGATGGTCATATGCTTTTTGTCCTTTATTCTGTTATGTTTTGTATTATACATATTGATTTGCATAAATTGAACCATCCTTGCATCCCTAGAATGAAACTAACTCAACCATGGTGTATGATTTTTTTTAATGTGTCTTTGGATTAAGTTTGCAAGTGTTTTATTGTTCATCAAGGAAATTGGTCTTTAGTTTTCTTTGTTGTGTCCTTACCTGATTTTGGTTTCAAGGTAATACTATCTTTATGGAATGAATTTGGTAAAGATCTTTCCTTTTCTATCTTATGGGATAGTTTGAGGAACATTTGTGCTAATTCTCCTTTAAATGTCTGGGAGAATTAAGCAGTGAATCCATCCAATCCCAAACTCTTTTTTTGTAAACTCTATTACTGTTTCATTCTGATTGTTTGTTACAGATTTGTTTAAGTGGTTAATATCCTCTTGGATCAATTTAGGCAGGCCATTTGAGTCTAGAAATTTATCCATTTCTTCCAGATTTTCCATTTTATTAGAAAATAAATTTTCAGAGTACACCTTAGTGATCTTTAGAATTTCATTGGTGTTTGTTGTGATATCTCTTTTTTATCTCTAAATTTATGAATTTGAGTCTTCACCTTCTTTCTCTTCTTTAGTGTGGCTAAAAGTTTGTCAGTGCTGTTTATCTTTTCAAAAAACCAACTTTTTGTTGCATTGGTTCTTTGTATTACCTTTTTTAGTGCCTATTCATTAATTTCTTCTCTGATATTTATTTTTCTTTCTGCCTACTAATTTAGGGTTTGGCTTCTCCCTGTTTTTCTAAGAGTTTGAGGTGCATAATTGGGTCACTTATTTGAGATCTCCTTGATTTCTTAATATAGGCATTCACAGTTATAAACTTTCCTTTACAGTGTCCCAAAGGTTTTGATAAATTGTGTTTTTATTTTCATTTGGTTCTAGGAATATTTTTATTTCTTCCCTTATTTCTTTGATGACCCACTGGATGGATCTTATTTATCCTTCAATTTTGGAGGATAGCTTTGACAGATACAGTAATCTGGGCTGGCAATTATTTTCTTTGAGGGACTGAAATAAAATGTTCAGTTCCCTCCTTGCTCTTAGAGTTTCTGTTGAGACCTCTTATGTTATTCTGATGGGTTTGACATATGTTGTAAGTATTGAAATGGCATGTTTCTTTTTTCAAAAACTTGTACCCATAGAAATTCTGTATCTTAACTAAAAGCAACAAAAATTACACCATTAATCAGTAGTGCTGCTACCATCTGAAAATATTTTATGTGACACGTGACCTAGCTTCATTCATTCAACACTTACTAAGAAGATGCCATATACTGAAGACTGTGCTAAGAATTTTAATATGACTATCAATGAGAATTTTCAGGTAAATATAATCTGCTTTCTCTTCCCTTAGGACAACTAACATTTCTTATATCCTAAAAAAATGTTAGCAAATTCAAATGGGTTGAAAATCTAACAGATGCTTACCAAAATTAGTCTGTATCTGTTAAAATGTTAACATGCACAGTAATGTATTAGATGAATTTTAACAAAATAAACAGAACTTAATGCTAATAATTCTTTTTAAAACATTTTTATTAGTATATGACATTTATACAGGGGATTTTGTTGTGATATTCCAGATACACATATGTTATACCCTGATTTGATTCATCCCTTCCATTATTCTCCCTCCTACCTCATTCCCCTTCTTAAAATAACTTCAACAGATTTCAATGTTCCACAGTCATATATGTATAGAAAGTACATCAGCCATATTCACCCTTCTTTACCTCCTCCTCCCACTATCCCCCTCACCCTAACATGACCTGTTTTACATTCTTGTCCTTCAATGTTTAAGTGTCAATTTGATGTTCATTGGGTTTTGCCTTGGTATTTACCTGTAAATATATTGTGCCTAAATCAGTGTAACCACTTCCACTGCTCTTCCTCTTCCTCCCCCCACTGCATATATATATCACAATATGTATCACTTTCTTTTTCTGTAACTTAGCTATTGTGAATAATGCTGCAATAAACATGGGTATGCAAATTTTAATAAGCATAGGAATACATTAGGTGAAGTTTAATAAAATAAACGGAACTTTATATTAACAATTTTTTATAGTTTAAGAAATGTGATTATTTTCTTCTAATTGCAATGCATACTTACTTGTTTGTTTGTCTACAGATCAACTTCTTCTGCCTATGATTTAGTCATAAATCATAGGAAATAATTACTGATAACTATTATAGATGACTGTAGAAGTTTGTGAGCTTAGACACATTTCTACTTCCTTTATAAAGCTTTAAGCTCAAAAATGACAGCTGTTGTCTTTGAAATTCTCATTTCCATTTTGGAAATAAAACACAATGTTTTAAAACTAAAATAATTTCTTTAACTATTTTCAAACTGTCTTTAAAGATAGTGGTCCAAAGTGTTTTTGAATTGCATTTATTGTTTGTATGTATTGAAAATTTGATTAAGGTATGATGTATTTATTTCTCCATTCTGATTTTTGTTGCTACCACTCCTAAAGACACTTGAAAATTCAGTAGATAAGCTCACAGAAGAGAAAAGCCTGGCTTTATTACCTAGAGCCACAATACCTATAATCTGTGTATCTGCAGTGATGGTGGCTAACACCTGATAATACTTCAGGGAGTCCAGCTTCAGAGAAAGCAACACCTTTGAAAACTCTAATATCTGCCTTACAATGAGACTTTTCTCTGTTAATGAATGTTCCCTTTATCTTTCACCAGATTCCCAAGGCTCTTGGCATTCCTAGTGCCCCTCCAGTCACCTAGCACACCCAACAGTACCTGTGTAATATCCCTTTCCTCAAAATCTAGTTATTTTCTTTCATTAACAAACTATATAGAAAGCGTTAAGCTTAGAGTCCAACCCTTTCAAATGACATTTACATTGTAACTGAGGCTTCTAAAATGTGATATTGTATCAGTCACCAAGATACGATCCTTAGAGGTTTTTGAGAAAGAAGGTTTTGAAAATTGTGTCATTTAAGGCTGAGAACAAGAAAGTTCTTTTTTTTTTCTTGTTCTATATCATCATATTTTAAAACTCATCATTTCTTTAAAAAGGAAGAAGAAATAAAAGAAAGAAGGGAAAGTTAGAGAAGTTAGAAAAGAAAGGAGGGAGGGAAGGAGAGAGAGAAACAGATATGAAAGTAAGGATGATTTCCTCAGAGAAATACATTTTTGACATACACACATCCTACAATTACACATAGTAAATATTCTACCTTCCCTAAACCATCCCTCCAATGTTTTCATTAGCTGTTTTAGTATATCCAGAATAAATTTTGGTAGGAAATAATTTTTCTTCTCTTGGACTTCTCTTTCCTAAGAGATAGATTTTTTTCTTTGTATTGTATAGAATTTAGGGAGATATTTTTCCGTGTTTTTTTATCAAGGACAAAAGAATATTCTGCACCTTTTTGATAAGAATAAAAGTATATTAATTATTATTTTTATTTCAAGAATGTAGTTTTGTGTTTTCTAAATTGGAAGACTAACTGGATGACAAGTTGGTTTGTGCTTCTCCCTGAGAGGTCTGGTGTAACAGAATTCCCACCGCAGAGGAATTTACAGTCAATGTTGACTTGGCCTATATGTCCTTATCAGAAATGTGTGGAAATGTTGAGGCATAATTTTTTTTCTCATTCTGCCAATGGCAGTTTCTTATCTGCAGTGAACCATGTTGCAGGTATTTTGGTCAAATCTACTTCTTTCCTGCAATACAAAAGAAACAATCACAGTGCACCAAGGCTCTCTTGCTGGGCTTCCCTCTGCCCCTAACACAGTGAGTAGAAACCTACACACAGGAATGAGAATTGAGCTTCTTAGCCCACAGCTGGCAAGCTAAGGCAGTACTGGCCTATCTTGTGTTCCATTAGAGAAGAGTTCTCTCTCAGCAGAGACAGGAATAAAATTCCTGGCCATGAAATACTGTTTTCTTTTGTATCACTATTCACTTCCCTACTCTTGACTCTCAGGTCTATGTCTGCCATGCAGTAATAATTGTTACATGCGAAGGACTTCACAAAACATCATCAGTGTTTCACCCAACAAGAGATCTAAGAGAAAAAATTCTAAGATGACTAATTTGAGTTTTATGTAATCAAAGGTTATGCTTGAATATGAAATGTTCTCTTCAGGCTCATGTACTGAACACCTAGACCCCAGCTGGTGTTGCTATTTTTGGAGGTGGTAGAAACTTTGGGAGGTGAGACCTTGGAGGAGAAGGATTACCTGCAGTGTGCCTTTAGAGATTGTCTCTGGTCTCTTGTCCCTTCATCTTTCTCCTGTTTCCTGTCCTCTTTGAGGAGAAGAAATCTCTCTACTACATGGTCCCCTCTCCATCCCATTCCCTACCTCCTGTCATGATTTTCTGTCTATGCTCATGGGATCAAGCAACCATAAACTGAACACTCTGAAGCTACGAGCAAAAAAATTCCTATTCCCCTAAGATGTTCTCTCAGGTGCTTTGGTCACACAGTTATACAGAAGTAAGTAATACATCAGTTTTCACATATTGACTTTTAATGCAATGTCTAAATAACCTATTAGTTATTGAAAGTTGAGAAGAATAAAATGGGAAAAAACTGTTTTGGATGACTGAGAAATGGTTGTGGAACTTTTAATATGCTTATATGATTTAATCAACAATAATGTCCCAGTAAAGCATCAACCTGAAATACACTCTAATAATTTAGTGAAGAAGAAAAAACAGAAGAATGGTTTTTCATAACTCCATAGTCAATAGAGATGTTTCGTTCCTAAAAAGCACTTCAGAGGACAGCAACAAAAGTAAATGAGATTGCCCTCTGATTTCCTCTCAAATGTATTTGGTGGGAAAACAACATGGTGTATAAATAGTTTAGCTATTCCTAAGTACCTCCTCATTGTTATGTATCTGACTGTGGGTCTTATTTTCATAGCTTTTAAATCAGTACAGCATTGAACTAATGTTTAATTTGCTAGATATTCTCACAACACATTTTGTCTAACAACATACAGATCTTGCTGATACCATTTACCATCAAGAAAACTTCAACCTAAAAATTATTTCCTTGTGGATTCTGAAATTCTTCAGTTAGTAATTGTTTTTCTTTGCTTTAGTTCATCCCCCTTTGCCAACACATTTTTATTGAAAAAACAAGATATTTTTAAATGTAATCCAACTAAATGACAGTGTGAATTCAATCACACAGACTACTAAGTAAAAATTTAAATTCTTCTCCATTATTTTGTCCTTAGAGTAAGAAACCTGAAGGGACTACAGCCTAAGAGCTATATCTGATCTTTCTCTGGTTTAGCACAATTGCATGTATTTCTTCCTCTAACAAGAAGATGTTCTACATTTTTTTTAAGTAAAAAGAGTTTCCAGCATGGGAATAGTCCATGAAAGTATTTATCCACTTCTCAGTGTTCATTTAACTTTGTGTATTTACATGATACTATGCTTGAGATAAATGAAGTATACTCATTTCTTTTTCTATGTCCTTCACCATTTAAAAAAAATCTTAGTTTTTCCCCTTCTATGTGTTTTTCTATGTATTGTTGAATAACACAAATAGGAAGTATGTTTTACTTATTAAAAAGGCATATTCATATTCTTCTATAAATATCATATTTTGGACCATTTTATTCTCATAATGATCTGTGGCTTTTTACTTACTGATTCTCATCAGTCACATTGCTGCGTTGTTACTGATCAGGTAAATAAAGACTTTGTTCATCTCCACAGCACACTCATAAAACCCAGTGTCAAGACTCCATACACAGGATTCTTCTAAGATTGTTTATATCAGTAGTTCAAAATTAGCCTCCAAAGAAAGTTTTTGCTTTATCTGCTTTATTTAATTAGTAAAATCTGTTGATGCTTCAGTATTATTTTGGTGGATTCATTTAAGAATGATTGGTAGATAGTTAATGATAGATCATATATTCAAATACATAATTTGATAAGGTTTAGCCTAAAGATACACATTCACTATAATTATTGCTACATCCATTAATCCCCAAAGTTTACTGTTCTCCTTGTCAATCCCTCCTTCCAGCTTTCTGTCCTTGTTCACCACTGATCTTCCTTCTGTACTAATAATTTATTCTAGAATGTTACAAAATGGAATCGTTCAGTATGAACTCTTTTGGTGGCTCCTCTCCAGCTCAAAGGCAAGATATTTGCCAGTTCCTTGCTGTATGCTTTCCCAGGTCTTCTGCCTTGCTTCCTTTGCACACCTTGGTAGGCAAGAAGCAGGAAGAGGCAGAAAGAGTACCTCAGACTCAGGTTATGCTCAAGATGAGGTCTTTTGTGCAAGCATAATTATTTTGAAATTTATCCTTGTTGTTTCTTATATCAACAGTTTGTTTTTACTACTGAGTCATATTCCATTGTAGTATACAATAGTAACTTATTCAGTGTGATGGGGCTCGCCTACACATCATATTGAAATTATGGTACATCTCCACTAACCTACCAGGTAATTTTTTCAAATGTATAAACTGCTTCAAAATATCTATCAGGCAAAAAAAATTTCTTTTCACATGCTTTCTAAACAGAAACTATCTAAAAATACTGCAGAGAAAAATCTAAGTGCTCATCAGAATTTCATTCTTCAAAATATGGAGATGTCTAAAATTATGGTTTTAATACACGAAGTTCATAAAGTTTTTAAGTGAAAAATGTACAACCTCTGTGTAACTGGTTTCTTTCCTGCATCAGAAGGGTGAAAATTGGTGAGTCAGAGGATGTTCTGGAAAATGTAGGAATATGATATAGCAAGGATTAATATATTATGATAGTGTCAACAAGGACAGTGCTCTTCCCCTTTTTAGTCCTGTTAAAAATTATTACCCGGGAACTTTTTTCTAAGCGGACAGCAGAGTAAAAGCCCTATGTGACAGTATCAGGGCATGGCACAAAAGGCTCCATGCTGACCATCCTGACTGCAACCTGATTCTGAAGTACCCTGCTTCTGCCTCCCACCTAGGTGTACAGGTGAAACAATGCCGGAGATAAGAGAAAGCATCCAGCAATGCGCTGGCAATTTCTTGACTCTGAGCCCAGAGAAGTTGTGCAATTGAGCCTATTTATCAGAAAGGCAACCTGTCGCCTCTCCTCCCATGATATCAAACAACATTTGACCATAGCTTTTTCTCTGTGTACTATTTGTTTATTTCTTTGTTTTCCTTCACAAGAATGGCATAGGAGAAACCAACAAGTGTATATCTTGAAACCTGTATTGTAGCCTAGGAAACTCGTTCTAGCAAAATGCAACAAGAGCCACATCCTTCTCTAAAATCTACTATGATAACAGCAGAGAACTATCCATCCCAAAGATGGAAGGGCCCCTGAAACACATTTACTCTCCAGCAGTACTTTTCCTTTAGGCAGTTCCCAAAATGGTGCCTTGGATAAGGAAATACTAATAACTTTTATTCATGGATAATATACTATCTATACATCATTATCTACCATACCCTAACAGATATTCATATTGATACAATGTGTATAAACTTGCCTTTTTCAACCTTTGTTTATAATCATGATCAGTTAGTTTAATTTTTATAGTCTGCAATTTACAAAGCATGGATACCTACTTACAATTTAAGGAAAAAAATTAGGGAATCTTGGCAATCAGGCACATAACACACCAATAAAATGTTCCCCAAGAGATTAATAGCTCAAATGCTACTTTCTGACAAGATTTCCTGCTTAAAAGAAAGGCACCTCTTCTATTTTACTGAACGAATATTTATTTTTTCCTAGCAATTGCTGGGTTTACTAGGTTCAGCAGAAACAGACACCTGGGTAATTAGTCATTAATCCCAGTAAAGGAACAGCTTTGCCTGCCCTTGACCCCATCAGCACACATCAGGAAGACTGTTACTTTTTGGGGAGACATGTGCTCTGTTTCTTTTCTTGCTCTGTAGCTTGTCAAGTTGAAGAAACCCAGTGTTACCTTGATTAGGTCTGCTCTGTAGGGGTGCTTTGATCCATAGTCATGGGAATAGTTGAAGATACAAAGAAATCCAGACACAAAATGCTACTACTTTCACAGAAAAAACCCTGTGGAGCTATGACATTGATTATTCCCGGGGACTTTTTAAGAAGGTTTAATTACGGCACTTGGAACATCTTTCCTTTTCATTTTGTGTCCTACATGAACAGAAGTGAAAGAGCTTTCACAAAGCAAACCCTATGTGAACAACACAAAAGACTTAATTGAATATATGTGTTTCAGAAGAGATCATTGACTATATTGCTACAAAGCAAAAAAAATTAATTAGCACATACTACATGAAAGATACAAAATAAATATAATCACTATATTATGCCTGATAACCTGAGTTTTTAATTCAAGTAGAGAGGCAGATACATACTTATATGGTTAGAAGAGGGTAACTACCAATGATTACATAATAAAATCACAACTGTTCTGTTGCATATTGAATTCTGAATCTCCAAATATTGCTAAAACAACCTTCACCAAAAGAAACTATTGTTAATTCAAAGCTGAATTCCCTGCAGGTGAGAGTGAATGTTATAGCCACAGAATTTACTCATGTCTCAGTGTGGAGAAGGCAAGATCAGAAGTTATTGAGAATTAATGTTTGGCTTAAAGGGGACTTTCAGATCTGTTGATAATTTCCATGAACAATTGGTTCCTTTGGTAAAGTGCCTGTAATGAGCAATGAAGCTACTTGCCTTGGCAGGAGTAGCTTGGAAAGTAATGTCATGCTAATGAAGACAATGGAAAATAAACTATTATTAATGCCAATCAGGGAACTGCAAACTCAGCCTGGGGCTTAGATCAAGTCCTGTGGGCAAAACTGAAAGTTCCTTACAATTTAAAGAGTTGTTAAAAAATTATGCAAAAGAGATATTATGTAGCCCGCAAAGCTTTTGGCATTTACTACCTGGTACTTTACAAAAAATTTTGCCAAATTCTGACGTAGACAGTCAGTTGGCTAAACAGGAAGATAGCTTTCATAGTTAGCCTGCAAGCATTGGGTGGAGGTTGATGGTATTGATTCTCAATACACAAGAAAGGAGGAAAATGGGTGATGAAAATTTGGATTTGGCCTGGGAACTCTGAATGGGAGATTAGGAGATGAAGTTAGGAGTTGTAGATTTAGGAACAACAGCAGCAACACCAAAGGAGCAATTTATTAAAAGGCAAACATAGAAGGAATATGGCATTTTTCTCTTTTTTAATGATAATCACCCAAGAAGTAGTTATTCATACCCTGATTTTTAACAAATTTTGTAATAAGCAAGCCAATCAGCATCATCCCTGTGCTACATGAACCATTTTCTAAAACAACAGAGTGACTGAAACTGAAAACTTAAAGAAGTGAATCCCCTCAGGAAATCACTCGTGTCACAACAATGGCATTTTTTTTTTATTGTATAAACAGTAAATTCCAAACAAGCCTTTTCCTTTAGGAAATATTGCCATAGTATTTCCTTTTTATGAATGAGTACAAAACTAACTAGAATTGAATAGCCTAATGGACCATTCGGAATCTATTAGAAGACTTAGGTCCATTTGATATGACACAAATAAATAATCGATGAAGTGGTACAAATAAATCCTTGATGGCATAAGTAAAATCTATTTTTGGCTTGAGAAGTAGATAATACATGAGTTTTTAACAAGTTCCAAGAAAAACTATATTGTTTTATTTCACAATCTTTTTCTTCTTTGAAGACACACCACAATGATCATTGTTCAATACAAATCAGTATATCATGATGAATCGTATTGATTGCAAACATGTGTGGAAAAACATGTAGTAATATTCCGTGGGGCCAAGTGAAATGTACATGATTCAGAAGGTATTCATTTATAGTTCATTCCCAGCCCACATCATCCTCACACTAATCCAAGTCTTTTGGATTAATCTGTCAGAGTACCTAAACACCAATGCATGAATATTACAAATAGAGAAAGCTGATATCCAGATAAAGCTGAAAACCAGTTTTAAAAACCTTCATTGGTTAGTTTTATGTCAACTTGACTGGCCAAGGGATACCTAGAGATCTGGTAAAACATTACTTGTGGATGTGTTTATGGGGCTGTTTCTGGAAGAGATTAGTATTTGAATCAACAGACTGAGCAATGGAATCACTGAGTCTGATGCCTCCCAAAATGTGGGCAGGCATCATTCCATTCATTGAGGACCCTAATATGGTTAAAAAAAAAAGGGGTGAATTTTCTCTCCCTTTGAACTGGAATGTCCATCTTCTCCTGCTCTTAGACACCAGCGCTTCTGTTTCTCAGACCGAGAATTGTATCCTTGGCTGGACTGTTTCTCAGACCTTCGGAGTCAGATGGAATTATTCTACCTGCTTTATGATTCTCCACATCAAGGATGTCTTCACTTCCATAGTCACATGACTCAGTTTCAATAATAAACCTCTTGTGAAGGTATATCTGTATCTATACATCTGTATCTATGTCTATTGATATCCTATTGCTCATTTCTCTGGAGAACCATGGCTAATACAAGACCAAATGATGAAGGTAAACTCCAGTTCTTGAAACTAAAATAAGAGAAAGGTGACTTTTTCCAACAATGTCAAAAAAAAAAGTGTAGGGGAGACAGACAGACAGTTAGACCCACTGACAGAGAAACTATTTCATCAAGAATGAAGAAATTTAAAGAAGTCCTTGAAATTGGAGTAGTAGGCATTAACAGAATGAAAATTAAAATCTCAGTTTTGTCATTTAAATAATTCTCTGGAACATTTAGAAAAAGAGAAAATACACAAAGGATACCATCCGGTCTACTTCTATAAAGGATGTAAGTATATTTTTTCAGGGAAATATTAGAGAAGAAAGTTATTCTCATGATGACTAAGTCCATCTGTTATAGACCATTAAGAATTTGATCTGTTTATGTTATTTGAAATGTAACACTGTGCCAGAATTTTGTCCTACTAATCAAATGCAAGGAATAGAACAAAATAAATGTCCTTATGGATTGAACCCTGTTGATTATAGACGTCTGATAAACTAGATCATTTCATAGATTGTTTGCCTCCTTTAGCAAGGTATGTC
The DNA here is from genome assembly GCF_047511655.1 of Castor canadensis. Lineage (NCBI taxonomy): Eukaryota > Metazoa > Chordata > Mammalia > Rodentia > Castoridae > Castor > Castor canadensis. The sequence goes on along the minus strand of NC_133397.1, from coordinate 29,521,035 downwards.
TTTGGTCTTTAGTCTTTTCCTGTGATAGCTACAACAGAGAAGGAATAGAGAAGGATAACAAAAGATAGACATAATATGTAGGTGGTAGAGCATTATGTGTATATTTGAATGATCTGTTAAAAGCTCATTTCTATGTCCTAGTAAGTTTATAGTTACCTTTATAAAATAATCTGAGAACTAGACAAGGCTATAGATTAATTCAAATACTTCAGGGAAAGCAGAAAGTGAGTCTAGAAAGGTCAGGTTTTCATATTTCTACATTAAGATCACTTCCTAGAAGCATGAGGCCTTGAATTTAAACCCCAGTATTGATTTTATATATGTATCCATTTTCTTAGATTATGCATCATAATTCTCCATTTTCATCTTGGTTCTGGATGTTTTTTAGTTACCTGATTTACCCCTTCAGCTGCTTTCTTAATCCCAGATAAACTTATGTTCTACCACCTGTTGGATTAACTAGAAGCATGTTACATTTACATGGAAGCAGCTCAAAATGTTAGCCAAAATAAATATTAAATGCCATTGGGAAAACAGTGCTATACTGTGACTGGAGGATAATCCAATACTAGAAAGGACTTCAAGCAGCTAGATGATTGTTAATGTCTTTGGTGACTTCCCCTTTATGCCCCTCGGTGACTGCCCAAATACTACCAACACTTCTCAAAATACCAAACAATGACTTTTTAACACTGCATTGCAACTCTGTATTGCTTTAACTGTCTTCACCATTTGATCATATATCACTTAGCAAGTTGGCATTTCTCATTTAATATTGTATCTCTGATGACTAGTTTGCAGAAAGATCTAGCATAAATAAATAGATACTTATTTATTCCTCTATTCTCTGTTCATACCCTTCTTGATGGGATTTCTTCTACCCATACCTCTCCCCATCTTCCCATGATCCTTCCAATTCATCACTGAACTGTTTCTGAATTTATTTTGTAATGTACCATTTATATATCCACTTTGGAAAGACTCACTTGAATTTTCCTATTTTGGGCTATTTATGTTGACATGTGCTCACAAAATATCAGTGATGATACCATTATGGCTATTACTGTATTGCTTGTAGTAATTAAATTATATACTTTTAGCTTAAAAATAAAATAACACAAGAAGATAGGAAACTAACATTAAATATCATTTATTGCTCCACTTCCTTGAAGGACAATGTTAGGGTTAAATAGTTTATATTTCCTCCAACTATACCAATTATTCAAAATCAGGAATCACATACATTCTTTTTGAATTAGAATTATGGCTTTCAAAATTTTCTTTCTCCTTCTTCTTCTTGAAGATTTGAATGTCTTTCTTTTTGCTTGGGTCTGGAAGAATCATATGCCTTCAGCCTGACTCTTATATCATCTAAGTGCTCATTCATAATACTTCTTTATAATGAAGCCTCTGACTTCTTTTTATTTAGAGCTAGCTATCCTCTAACTTTGTAGTGTAGCTCTCACTATGGATTTCCAAATGAAGTGCACTTTTAAATACTGCACATTATTCTTTCTTGAATTCTTTCATTTTAAGAATCTACTCAATGAGTTAAAAAATTGCACATCATGAATGGATTGAAGAAAATATAAAATTCTGTCTATAACGTTTAGTTTTTTTGGTGCAAATCTGACTGCCATTTATTTGTCTCCAAACTGACATTCTCTCTGAATCACCTTGAAGACCACTCTTCATCTTTGATATTTTGAGATTTCATGAGAATGTGCTTTAGGGATAGCAATTTTTGCATTTCCATTCCAGGTACTCCATGGATCCTCTAAATCTGATAGTTGATAGTAAATGTTGGGCAAAAATCTCAATTAGTTACTCGACTAAATTCTAGCTTCCATTTTCTGCTACTATTTCTAAAATACTTACTGATTCCGTAATGGAATTCAATCATCCATACATCTGATGTTTCCTACACAAATTTTCTTTTTACTTTCTGCTCTGTTTTTCAACATATTCCCTTGATTTCATGTTCTAGCATTTTAAAAAATGTTTTTCTTTCCATAAACATTTTCTTATTCTCTAATAGCTTCTTTTGATATAAACTTGATTTTGCTTTATTGATGTAGAAACTTCTGAAATCTTTGTGGGTATTAATCATAGATTTTAAAGGACATTTTTCTAGTTCTTCAGATCTGTTACTTTGGGCATCATTTCTGTTTGTTATGATGCTTATTGACTTTTTTCTTGGATTCTTGAAATTTCTGTGGTACATTCTTCTTTCGTATATGAATGGCATTTTTTATTGAACCTGATTTCCTGTGGCATTGTGTCTGTCTCTGTTATTCTGTTCAGAGTACACTGAGAGTTTTATTTCATAGGTAGAGATAGGTCAACTGATAGCCTTGGTTTAGTTTACATGAGTGGGGAGCATAAGGCTCCCCAAACCTCCTTTCTTGTGCCAAAATAAGATGTTTACTCTGAGTCTTTGCCCATTCTATAAATAAATCATAGACTGCTTTTGACAGCACATCACCAGTCTCGCTTGAGGGACTATTCTCTCCCAATGTGCACTGTGAGGGCATGTGGTTACTTGCCCTTAAATTATGAGTATAAACAAACAAATGACTGATGGGTAGCCCACTCTTGTCCTCTCATATTGAAGATGTAGTAGGGCTCTGCTGGGAAGTACACTTTTCCTTTTACCTATAGTCTCCTCCTATCCATGTTCCTAGACTACCACTATATTCCTCTGCAGCTCTTTATATTCCCAAGTGTCCATGCACATTTCAATATCTAATCAACTGATGAACCCCTCTCATTACAACAGCAGTATTAGCCATTTCCTTTCATACAACCTCAGTGTCATTTCATGAAAAAAGAGTTGAGATGAATGTATGTACTTAGTCACCTTGAACTATAACTCAGTCAGCACACTGCTTTAACAATGTCCACTTGCCAAGGTTGCAATAGGTTAAGAGTTAGCATTACAATCTGTGTGGTTAACAGGTTTCTAACTTCCTGCCTGAAATCAATTCTATTTTTGCCAACTGTAAATGTCAGTAGTAGCATTGATAATATCTATGCACAGATGTTATGTATCTCTCTCTCTGTACTGAAGAGTTGAATCCATAGATATGTGATTACAATCACATTATTTTATTTTTTGACTAGATAGATGTTCAACTTGTTTGTGAAGATTGCTAGCTTTAAGTGTTTCTTTCTTTCTTCTTTCATCTCTCTCTCACTTTCTTATGCTCTATTGCTTCCTTTCTCTGTCTCTGTCTCTCTTTTTTTCTTTTTATTATTTTGGATATTTTTTATTCTTGTCTTTTTTTTCCCTTATTGTTGTGCTTGGTGGCTGTACACTGCAGCATTTACAAAGGTTCTTACAATGTATCAGGAAATCATTGTCTTGTTATGTAGCACAGCATATCCTTGAATTCATTATTCTGCTACTTTTACCTAAGGAGTGCTGAGATTGTAGGCATGTAACACCATGCCCAGCTGACTGCTGCTTTTGGGTTTTATTTTTGTTGTTGTTATTGTTGTTGTTGTTGTTGTTGTTGTTTTTTAAAGAGGAAAAAGGATGTAGACCTATTTTGTGAAGCTATGGAAGAAAGGCCTAGGTTCAATCGATAAAAGCTATAGAAGTATATACAAGGGTAGATTACCAAATAATTGTGTTCAGCAATGAAATTCACCTCAGAGTTAGTGAGTTCTTGGCCACTAACAAAATCAGTCAGGGGTCAGATGACCACCTGTCATGAAACATTCCTGCATTGGGAGTGAGGTTCATTTAAATATTCTCCAGTTCTAAGTCTTAGGTTTTAATGTCCCATCCAACTGTTGCCTGAAAATGAGAAAGAGTTATGCCACAAAATGAAAGCAAAACACCCGTCAAGTTGCTAGCCAAAGTGCATGCCTCTCAGGCTGAACGAGCCCTCTGATGATCAAAACATGTTCTCTGGACTCTCACAGGAACCACAGCTCCCTGCTAATGAGCCTCTTCTGTAATGAGCACAATTGCATCTGTCCATTGAAGTTTTTGCTTACTTTAAATGTGGCTTCCTTTAAAACCATCCTAATTTATTCAATGTTAGTGCTAATTTGCCAAGCCAAAGGGAATACATTTTAAGTACAACAATTATTAATAAAGTGATGTTAATTTATAAGAAAAATAATTATTAATTTATAAGAAAAATTATTTCTTGAGCAACAGCATTTATTGATGCCATTACAAAAGAGTTTCAAAGCAGTTTAAAGCCATTTCAGACTGCACGTCTGATCTTCAATTTCACAGATCTTTTCACTCAGTCAGCTATTTCTGCACTGGTTTTGTATAATCACAAGACAACTTTCTAATCTCAAGATGCAGGAAATTGTCTTGTATTTATTATAAATGTGATGTAAACTATGTGCACAGTATCTCCTCTGTACTAGTAGTGACAAGTATTTATAAACTCAAATACCTACAGGGTGCTAAGCAAGTAAAGTAAATGAGTGTTTGGGGTTTTTATTAAAAAATAAACTGGTGGCTCACGCCTGTAATCCTAGCTACTCAGGAGGCAGAGATCAGGAGGATCACAGTTTGAAGCCAGCCCAGGCAAATAGTTCACAAGACCCTATCTAGAAAAAGCCCATCACAAGAAAAGGCTGGTGGAATGGCCCAAGGTATGGACCCTGAGTTCAAATCCCAGCACCATAAAAAATAAACTAGATTTCAGAAATAAATATTTTATTCTCTCTTCAGTACCACATTAAGGAAAAGCAATAGTCCAAGTGTGCTTATCTCAACCTCAGTATCAGAATAGGCAGCAGTAGGTCACTGGTGAGGTTTAAAGTAGAAACCTGGTGCATTATTTTTGTTTTAAAAGTCATTGTGATGACACAGCAAACTAAAAAAAATGTTTAAGGAGCTGGAAATGCTAGCTACCCTAATCTGATCATTGCACATCACATACATATAACAAAATATCACACTGTACCTCATATCTATGTAAAATTTAAGTAATAATACACAAATTTAAACCATTTTTTTGAATTATTGTGGAGAGCAAATCATGAGAAACCTTTGAGAACGGGACATAAGCAAGGCGAAATGCAGCTCAGTTACTTTACCTAAGATGTTTATCTATAGGAAGAGATTGGCACAGCCTGGGCCACAGAAGAGAAATATGCAGAACAGTTGCTTCTCCTAAGTTGTTTATGTTCAGAGAAGCAGGAATGCAGGTTTCTCCTGTTACAATGTCACACTTCCTCCCTGAGAACCACTGCTCCACCCAGTTTACCACTGTGTATAAACGACTCACTGAAGGAGGATACAAGGCTTTTTGCTTTGGGCATTTGCTTTGGGCTTCTGGCTTTTTGATTAGGAAGGCTTTTTGGGTTTTTGGATGTAGGAGGCTTTTGGAAGGGAAGATTGCTGGAGGAACATTGCTGAAGGGGGAAAATGAATTGAAGGGAGGATTGCTGAAGGGAAAAGAATTGCTGAAGGAGAATTACTAAAGAAGAATTGCTAAAAGGGAATTACTAGCAAGTCTGAAGGCTGAGACTTTAAGAAAGCTAAAGAGAGAACACGGGACAGTGCAGGTCTGCACTGAGAACTTTATACATAGGCTTTAGAAAAGCTAAGCTAAAGAGAACATGGGACAGTGAAGGTCTAAGAACCGGGACTGTAAGAGTTATGCTAATTCAGTTTTTAGGCACAACTGTTGTTGTTCCAAGTCTGAGCACAGAGGCTTTAAGAAAGCTAAAGAGAGAACATGGGACAGTGCAGTCTGGAGGCAAAAACTTTAAAAGAGATTATTCTAAAGAAAAGCTAAGAAAAAAACTTGGGACAGAGTGAGTCTAAGGAAAGAGACTTTAAAGAACAGAAAAGAAGACTTTAAAAGCAAGGTTTTAAGGGAAGACTTTAGAAACAAGGTTTTAAAGAACTGTAAAGGAGTAAGGCCTTAAAGAATAAAGATAGAGGAAAGAAGCAGAGTAAAATGAAGAGAATGATAGAGAAAAGCAATGAGGGTGTTGGAGCCAATGTGGCTATTTTTCTGGGATTTACTGTGTGTCTAGAATTTACCTTGAATTTACTACTCTGGGGGATACAAACAGCTTTCTGCAAGCTCAAAAGTGTCACAGACCTTCAGCTAGGCTCTGCAAGGTTTCCTGTGACTGTGACCACATTCTGTAGGGGGGTTGAGGAGAAACTCTGTACCAGCTTGTTTCTCTGTAACTGACTTGTCTTTCTGACCAGCTGTGAACCATCTACTACAAAAACCCCTGGTTACATAAACCACCTGGGGGGGTATACAACTCATCTCCTGACACTAATCGGGGCTCAAGGCTTTAAGAAAGCTCTCCCCTGTGTCTGCTAGCATAATAAAATTCCTGCTTCCTGCAAAGTGGTCTTGGTGACTTTGTTTCCCTTGCCATTTCCCACAACATTTCTGGTGCATTGACTGGGACAGAGAGAGACCAAAGTTGGCATTTTTGTCACCCTGGCTGTCAGGCTGTGACCCAAATCCTGGAGATGCAACTCAGCTGAGATGCACTGGACACTTAGTCCAGACAGCTAGTGAAGCCTCCCATGGAGACTGAGGCCAAAGGTCTGTGCATGCCAACAGAACCTGGGTAGAGACCTCAGCAACTAGGAACTGTCTAGAACAGGTAAGGCCCAGGTCCATGAGAATAGGCCCATCCATGAGAGGACAGAAGAGGGGCATGATCAACCCTTAAGGTTCCCACCAGTGCTCCTGAATCTGGTTTTTGATTTTTGTGATTATTCAGGAGGAAGCTGGGATACTTTCCCAACTAGGTTTGTTGGGTTGGATGTATGTGTGATGTGCAATTAAGAGCATGAAAGGAGTGTGACTTTGGTCACCACATGGTGTACAGAGTCCATTTCCAGAAGCCAGAGGCGTTTTCATATGGTCTAGGGTGACCCCCCCCTTGGGGCACCAGTCCGGGGTTTGTACAGGCTCACTATGGCTATGAGTTGTCTGAAATATCTCTGGAGGAGAGCAGTTAGGGACGGACAAAGCAAAAATTATCTGTCTTCCCTTTGTGTCAGAAACTGAGTACCCCGTACCTCATTTCCAAACTCCCTGATCCTCTTGTATCTTGTCTCAATATGAGTGGGAGCCAAAGTAAAAAGACTCCTTTGCAATTTATGTTTGATGACTTCAAGAGAAGGTACACAGGAGATTATCGTGTGGAATTCATACCCCAGAAACTTTGGAGATTCTGTAAAATAGGTTGGGTGTCCTTTAAGGTTGGATGGCCTTCCAAAGGATCTCTAGATCAAGAAACCAGTCATAGGGTCTGTCAGGCAGTGACAGGGATGCCTGGTCATCCTGACCCGTTCCCCTACATAGACATATGGCAGACATTGCAGCTCATCCTCCTTGGCTTAAGAATTTACATAGACATAAAGAGGCTCTGAGGGAGCTAAGAGAGGCTCTGATGGCAGGTCTAAAAGAAGGGGGAAGAAAGGCCATAAACATGAACAAAGTCACAGAGATCTTACAGAAGTCTGATAGGAGCCCAGCACAGTTCTATGAGAGACTATGTAAAAAGCATACCATCTATATTCTCCCTTCAGTCTTGAGGCCTCTGCAAATCAGCAAATGATCAATGTCACCTTTGTGGAGTAAGCCCAGGGAGACATAAGAAGAAAGTTACAAAAATTAGAAGGCTTTGCAGGCATGAATGCATCACAGCTTCTAGAAGTGGCTACCAAGGTGTTTGTTAACTGAGACCAGGAAACTCAAAAGGAGGCAGAATGAAAGATGAAAAAGAAAGTAGATCTCCTGGCAATAGCATTAAATGGACAGGGAGGACACAGTTACATTCATGGTAGATGCTGAGGAAGAGGCATAGAGAAGCCCCCTACAAAACTCCCCACAAGTATGGCCCCAGGGTGCAGAGCCCCCAAAGAAAAATCAATGTGCCTTCTGTCACCAAGAGGGCCACTGGAGAAATGAGTGCTCACAGCTCCAGGACAGACACAGAGTAACAAAAAAGAAAGAGGACTTTGTGGGTCTGGCAAGCATTGAGCAGGCTGAGGATTAGGGCTGACCCAGCTCTTTCCTCCTCAGCCCCCAAGAGCCCATGGTCCTTTTGTCAGTAGGAACAACCTGTAGATTTCATGGTGGACACTGGCACTGAACATTCGGTGGTGACCCAATGGGTAGCACCAATTTCAAAAAGACACCAGACAATTGTGAGGGCCATAGAGATCCAAGCCCACCACCCTTTTCTCCAGCCCTGAAAATGTATTCTGTGAGGACATCTCATGACTCATGAGGTTCTCTATATACCAGAACGTCCTGTGGCACTGATGGTCTGAGATCTGCTAAGCAAGTTGGAGGCCCAGCTTAGTTTTCAGGAGGATAGGTAAGCAGCTTTGAGCTCTGGCTCAGGGCCCCCTACAGTCCTAGCCCTTATCACTCCCTGAGAAGAAGAATGGAGATTACATTCAGTAGAGACTCCCTTAAAGGGGACAGAAATGCCTTTTAAGGTTCCAGAAGTATGGGCTGAAGACAATCTTCCAGGGCTAGGTATCAACATTCCTCCATTGGTAATAGAGATAAAGTCTAGAGTCACTCTAGTAAGAGTGAGACAATACCCAATCCCAATGAGGGCACAAGAAGAGATATCTCATCACCTCCAGAGACTTTTAAACTATGGAATCCTAACACCTTGTCAATCTGCCTGGAACACTCCCTTGCTGCCATTTCAGAAGCCAGGCACCAATGATTATTGCCCAGTGCAAGGTCTCAGAGCAATAAACCAAGCAGCAGTGACTATTCACCTGGTGGTTGCTAACCCTTACACTTTGCTGGCCCTGATAACAGCAGAGGCAACCTGCTTCTCATGCTTCTACTTAAAAGATGCATTCTTCTGCATTCAATTGGCACCCACGAGCCAACCCATCTTTGCTTCCTAATAGGAGGACCACCAGTCAGGGGGGCAACAACAGTTAAGCTGGACTTGTCTCCCACCAGGTTTTAAGAACTCCCCAACCATCTTTGGAACTGCTCTGGCTTCAGATTTGCAAGCATACCCAGCATAGGAAGCTGGCTGCACACTCTTACCTCCTTCTTGCAACGGCTAACCACCAAGACTATCTTAAAGGGACAGAGCTCCTACTCCATCTCTTATGTGAAGCTGGATACAAGGTATCTCCAAAAAAGGACCAGATATGTCAAGACCAGGTCAAATATTTGTGGTTTCACATCTCCCCAGGCCAGTGGAACCTTGGCACAGAGAGAAAACAAGCTGTCTATTCAATCCCAACCCCAACTTCAGGAAGAGAAATCCGTGAGTTTTTGGGAGTGGCTGGATTCTGCCAGATTTGGATACCTAATTTCTCATTAATAGCAAAACCTTTGTATGAAGCCACAAAGGGGGACAAAAGGGAGCCCCTAATCTGGGAATCTGACCAGAAACAGGCTTTTCGAGCCATCAAGGAGGCATTAGTCAGTGCCTCTGCTCTGGGACTCCCAGATGTGAGAGAAAGCCTTTCTTCCTCTATGTGCATGAGAGAAGTGGCATGGCAATTGGAGTCCTGACCCAATACCTGGGCTCATGGCACTGGCCGGTGGCTTATCTCTCCAAGCAGTTGGGTTCAGTGGCAAAGAGATGGCCTCCTTGCTTGCAAGCTCTCATGGCCACACCCTTCCTGGTATCAGAGGCAGAAAAGTTAGTACTGGGAGGGGAAATATCTGTTGGGGTCCCACGTTCTATAGTGACTCTAATGGAATTCAAGAGACAGTATTGGCTGACAAATGCCAGGATGGTCAGGTACCAGAGTATGCTCTATGAAAATCCACAAGTGAAACTGGAAACTTCTAGACTTTAAACCCGGTGACCTTCCTCCTGTCGGGTGCAGGGCCTCCGGACCATAACTGTGTTGAGGCTATTAATGAGGTTTTCTCAAGCCGCCCTGATCTTGGTAACCAGCTGCCTCACCAGCCGAGCCAGCAATATTTTTAAGCAATATGAAACATGTGCCAAAAATAACCCCAAACAGGGGCCCCCTCCCTAAACCAGGAGACCAGCATGTAGGTAAATCTCCTTTTGAAGACTTGGAAGTAGACTTCACTGAGCTGCCTCTAACCAGAGGCTACAAATATCTTCTGGTGACTGTGTGCACATTCTCTGGGTGGGTAAAGGCTTTCCCCACCCGAACAGAGAAGGCCCAAGAAGTGGTCCATGCTTTACTAAAGGAAATAATTCCCAGATATGGGATCCTCATCTTCATTGGTTTGGACAATGGACCATCTTTTGTGGCAGCAGTTGTTAAACAACTGGCAAAGGGACTAAAAATAACCTGGAACTTTCATACAGCATACTGGCCTCATACTTCAGGCAAAGTTGAAAGAACGAATTGGACACTAAAAATTCAGATGAATCAACTCTGTCAGGAAACACACCTCACATGGAAACAGGTCTTGCCATTAGTCTTACTTAGGGTCAGATGTAGTCCCACCAAACAGACTGGGTTTTCACCCTATGAGATTCTCTATGGAAGGCCACCCCCACTAATAAAGGACATTAAGGGAGATCTAAAAGAGATAGGAAATCTAACTTTGCTCAATGACCTACAACCACCATATTCAAGAAAGACTCCCTATTAGCCTAACCAATGTTGTACATTCCTTTAAGCTAGGTGACCAAGTTTGGATAAAGGAGTGGAATCTTCAGCCTCTCCTGCCTCCATGGAGAGGGCCCTATTTGGTAATCTTAACCACTCCCACAGCAACCAAGGTGGCAGAGATCACCCCATGGATCTACCACACTCGAGTGAAGAAGGCAACTCCTGAGTGGAAGAGTCAACTGGACTCCAGAGATCCGGTCAAACTGACCCTGAGGAGGGGACCTTCAGCCTTGCCCTGGTCACAAACTGGAAGCTGACTAGTCTACAAATGCAGAAGCTTGAGGAGTCAACTGGACAGACAGTTAATGGACTGTTGCTTCTCATGGGCAGCGTTCTGTGGTGATGTTTGCGAGTTCTGCCATCCCTCACCCATCTCTCTTTCTGGTATTGTAACCTTGTTTTAGTCAGTAGCAGTAACAGTAACTGCCCCACCAGGACCAAGCCAAATCAAGAGGCTCTTTCTGACAGTCTTTCTCCTGCTGACAAGACATGGTTACTTCTATTCTGGGTCCCTTTTGCAAAGCTCAACCCCTCATTATAGTTCTCTACAAGAGAAAGATTTAAAACAGTGTTTGGGGCTGTATTAATTATGATGTTGAGCTGCCTTATACTCCTACGTGTACTGGCATTGGTCATGTGGTCCATATTGACCCTGTTGAAAGACATGATGGAACAAAAAACAGCTGCACAATTATATCAGTTACAAGGTTACCAAAGAGTAAATCACATCCCTGAGGATGAAAAAGATGATGCACTTTGACAAACAAAATGTCATAGCATCAAAGGTGGGCATGTTGGAGCCAACATGGCTATTTTTCTGGGATTTACTGTGTGTCTAGAATTTACCTCGAATTCCCTACTCTGGGGGCTACAAGCAACTTTCTGCAAGCTCAAAAGTGTCACAGACCTTCAGCTAGGCTCTGCAAGGTTTCCTGTGTCTGTGACCACATTCTGTAGAGGGGCTGAGGAGAAACTCTGTAACCAACTTGTTTCTCTGTAACTGACTTGTCTTTCTGACCACCTGTGAACCATCTACTGCAAAAACCACTGGTTACATAAACCACCTAGGGGGTGTATAACTCATCTCCTGACTCTGATCAGGGCTCAAGGCTTTGAGAATTTATCTCCCCTGAGTCTGCTTGCGTAATAAAATTCCTGCTTCTTGCAAAGTGGTCTTGGTGACTTTGTTTCCCTTGCCTTTTCCCACAGCAAGGGTTGTGTGTCCCAACACACCTGATCCCACTTTCTGTCTGTCTGTTCTGTGTCCTTTCTGAATCTCCCATTGTCGCCCAGTTAAGCCCAGTTAGGTTCGGTAATAACCAGAAGCAAGAAGAAGCTCACTCCAACAAGGGAGCAAGAGAAAAAACTCACTCCAAATTATTTCAAATACAAGAAATTATAAACGTTTAAATATTCATGTGGTCATTATTTAGCTTTACAAATAAAGCATCACAGGTGTGTGGACACTCCTTTCCTTCTTCTCCTTACCCATCTGCCTGCAAGAGTATTCACTAAATCAATTCAGTCTTAGTCATTCTATTCATTTCTGCATGTATTTATATATGCATACAAGTCCATGTATTTATTATGTTATTATTTAATCTTTAAAAAAGGAATTTTATGTACATGGCAATATACTACATTATTCTTTTGGCAGCAGTTTTTTCAACCAAATTATGTCTGTAATAGTCATCCATTTTAGAACATGTAACTCCTACCCATTCCTGTTCATTGCCATATAATAGTCCATTGGATTACATGCTAACACTTTTTTACCAATCTATTATTTTTTCTGGCTTAATTTTTGTGATATATATTAAGGATGATATTCTTTATTACCCTAAATCTGTATGCATATTCCTCTGTTCATGTGGTTTTTTTTTGGATTTATTTTTTATATGAATGGTTATTAAACCACCACTTTTGTAAATCAGATTTCCATTAGTCTGCATGGATATGCTTGATCAATATCACACTATTTTAATATTATTATTATATTATAACATTACATATTATACATTATATTATATTATTATATGTTATATAATTATTATTTTTAAATATGGAAGTGATAGAATTCAATTTACCTAATATTTTTCTCTCTGTCTTATGTGTTTATGTCTCTGCACTTTCTGTGTGTTTATAGTTTAACCCTTCCTCTAAACATGAATATTTTAAGCTTTTATATTTTCCTTCAAATATTGCTTTAGTGGTATACTTTAAGATTTGACATGAAATATTTCTATTACTCTTTATTTCTACAAATATTCTAGTTTGCAATGATATTTTTTTCACATGGATATTTGAATGTATTTTAGTTTATTAAATAAAGGAGTTGTTATTTTTATTTAAATATTGAGTTTTCAGGCAGTCAAATTAGAGCTTTGATTTGATGATTTATATTGCTTGAAATTTGTCAAGACTTTAAGGTGTATCACACAGTTTTCTCAAAAGCTCCATGTATACAATTAAAGGATTTGTATTCTATAATGGTTGTATATAGATTTAATATGGTCATTAAATCAAGTTTTTTAAGTTGTACAAACATTCTATTTCTTGTCTCATTTTTATCTCTTTGTTTTACCCCTTATAAAATCAAGTATATTCAGTACACACATAGATTTCTGATTTGAAATGTTTATACTGCTTTCTTTTTCCCTATCTCTTCTTCTGTCTTTCTTCCCTGCTTCCCTCCTTTTTTTCATTTTTTAAATTTTTCTCTCTTTTTTCCTCTCATGTTTTTTATACCTTTTATACTTACCTATAATTACAGAAAAATTGCCACTTGGGAATTCTCTCACAAGAGTCTATTGCCTGTGTATGATTCTTAACACTTTCATTTTGAAATAACTATAACTGCCAGGAAGTTGCAAAAATGTCCAGGTTAGTGTCAGGCCCCATTCTCCAGTCTCCCTATAATAACATGTTGCATTACTATTGTACACTGTCAAAACATCGGTGCAATTATATTGATAAAAATTAACATTGGTCTAATCAACAGAGCTTACTCAAATTTCCCCCATTTTATAAGCACTAATTTGGGTGTGTGAATATCCTTTTATGCAATTTTATACAGCTTCATATAACCACAACCACATTCAAAACAAATGTTATCACCTCAGGTCTCTCTCTTATGGCCCTGTGTTTGTCTTATAGTTTTTAAAAAAGCCATATCTAGGTTTTATATAAAATATCATATTTTTCAAATGTTCAAAATGTTTAAGCTACTATACCTTCCAACTCTGTGCCTGCACCAAAAAATATGTCTATTGCCTCAAGTCATCCCAGAGTTGTTTGCCATCTGATCAACATTAATACTTAGATAAATAAAAATGTGCCTCTGATAATCTATCATATTTGTTCACCTAATCTTGGGTATTCATGTATCTGGAGATGTGGGAATATGTATTATATGTTGACTCCTTACTATTTAGATATTTTTAAGACTGAGCTTGTTTCTAAGCCCACAAATTGTTTGCTACATAGAACATTTAGAGTTGATCACAGTAAGTCAGTGGTCATTCCTTTCCTTCTGGCAATCAGCACATGCCATCCTTAAATCTCCTTTCTGCTAAGTTCTTGTCAATTTGTCAGTGCATATGAACTTAAACTGCAATTTCACCACTAAAAAAAGGTCTAATATCTATTGTTCAAATACAGTGAACATATTATGGCCTGAACATCTTCCCAGGGGACTGTTCAGCAAGTGAGAAAGCCTGTGTGCTGATTAGTTTATATCCCAATGTTAAAAGCACTTCTGGAAACAATGTATTTATTTAGTTTTCTCACTCTACATTGCTAAAGTATCTTAATCCTTTTAGAGAGATCTCCTTTCACATTTCCAAGTTAATAATAACAAAAGTGACAGAAAACCTGTTCTGATTCCTTACTGTATGTGTAACTCTGTGATCCACTTAACACATTGTTCATTTCATTCTCACAGCAAGCCTGTGGAGTACATTAGCATCCATATTTTGCCCATGAGGAAATTAAGGCCCTTGGCTGTTCATTGGTTTGATGATGGTTTTTCCTTATATCCTGAAATCTTAAATGCACTGCGAACATAAATAATCTTGTTCCCTGTTATGCTCTGGCTACCTAGTTTTTAGATCCCATATAATCAAAACCAGAAAAACAACTGAATATGTGATAAAATAGCAAATTCAAGCCATGTGTATCTAGGAGATAAGTAGCACACATTCTTTTTTCTGGTCAAGTTTATATAGAGCTACTTTTTAATTAAAAAGATAATGAAAGTCTGCACATCAAATTGTCTTTGAAGTGTGAATATTTGAAAAAAAATGAGCTATATGAAAAAATGTGCCTTTTTCATTAAAATTAAAGTGTAGAGACTAGCCATTGTAGTCCACTGTAGCTAAACATAAGGAGGTAACACAGTTTGGGATGGCTACAGCACCATATCATTAGGCTGGACAAAAATTGACAGTGATAAAGACCAGAGTCCTTTTAGTGAATAAGTCTGAGCAATTTATTGATTTATTTGTAACAGTGAATTAAAGAAAGCAAATTTCATATTATACCCAGTGAAGGTGTGAAGAAGAAACTAATGAACAGCCTGACGGTTGGCTAATGGAGTCTTTCATGAGATCAGAGATGAGGTCAGGCTCATTATGTGATGTCTACTTAGAGTCCACTTTTAAAAGTGCTGATGTGGCAGGAGGTTTTCTTGCTAGATTCACTCATTGTTATTCCTTGTCACGGAGGAAGAATGGAGTGGCTGACAATGATGGACAGCACAGCAGCAGCCTTGCTGCGTGGAAATTAATTTGAAGTCCTCTTCTGGAGAACTGCTAAATTCTGTTACTACACAGAAACTTGATTGGGCTAATAGTGTGTGTCCAACTCCATAAGAGACATGCTTCAGGGCATAAGCCTGGGTTTTCCAGATACAAACATAAACATTGCTGAAAATTATTAAAGAGGATTGTTTTAGGGAAATGACTTAGTTAGCCCTAGCTACTATAACAAATTGCCATAGACTGGTTTGTTTAAACAACAAATATTTATTTCTTAGCATCTGCAGGCTAGGAAGTCCAAGATCTAGGTACCAGCAACCAAACTGTTTCTGAAGCCTGGCTATCTGGTTTGCAGATGACCCACTTCTCCTTGTGTCCTCAAACATCAGAACACAAAGAGATAAAAAGCAAACTCTCTGGCCTCTTCTTACACAGGCACCAACCTTGTTCATGGAGGCTTTTTCCTCATTATCTAATGTCTTCCCCAAGGTTCACACTCTAATACCATCACTGTGGGGTTTCTGCCTTCAATATATGAATTTTAAGGAGATGTGAACATTAGTCCACAGCAATAACTAAATTTTCATGTCACAGTATTGATGAATATTCTGTAGCTATACTTTAAATCACAATAATCAGCTTCAAATGACATATGATACTGAATATAAAGAATGTATATTCTACATTAGGAAAACTGTCATATGTGCTTAATATAAAATTTAAGACTAGTGCTACATAAAACAGGGCAGATATTTATTAAGATTAATTTAATAGTAAACTGTTCATAGCAATAAAAGATGCCTATAGTTAGCCATCTCTTAGCATATGCAATGTAATTTGACTGGCATGTCATAGGTATTGGATCTCTTAATAGATCTTCACAATAACCCCACTAAGGGCAGTAATGGATACTGTATTCATAGTTGACAGTTATCTCAGTTTTGCAAGTGAACTGACAGTCTTTTAAAAGGTTGTCTAACTTCCACAAGGCAATCTAACTTCAGAGTCTATACCTTTAATCAGTACAGTATAAGCTCTCTAGTCTCCCTATCTGAATTACAAGTCCATTGACAGCCAAAAATATTGAGCAAGTATTAGTAGACACTTGGAGCTCTTATATGTGCATATGAAAAACATTTAAAAATATGTGCATATATCTTAAAATATCTAGGCATATATAAACATCTACAAATGTTTTACTTTAAGCATATAGTGAATGTTATATGTAGTATTAATATAATTATATACATATATACATATATTAAGCAAGTAGGTATATAGTCTTGATTTAACCTGCCTATGAGGTAGAAATTCATTTATTTATTTATTTTATTAACTATGTTACAGATGAGAAAACTGAGACACAGAGAGATTGATCATGAAGTTACATTGATCTGGTTCTGTTTTACTTCTCCAGGGCCTAGGGCTGGCTGAGTCCAGAGCTGTAACCATTTCCATAATACCTTCCTACCTTTGCTAAGAAAAGGGTGCAAAAATGTATTGAGAATGAGCAAGCAATGTGTTGTATGAGATTTTAAAATCAATGTCAGTTTTTGCCCCAGTTTCAACATTCTTTCTCATTCTCTCTTTTCCATTTTCATAAATAAATCAGATATTAGGCTGACAGATAAAAAACTAAAGCTATTGACACATAAAATGAAACTCACTCAGGATCAATGAAACATAACAAGAAACAAAAGAGAGAAGAAAAGAAGTGTGGATGTATAGAACTGTCATCGGTGCCTTGTTTCTGTAAAGCTGTGTACGCTTTTTGAAGGAATAATATAAATAATTATTTAAAATAACATTATATATGATATATACAGGGAGAGAGAATATATATGTATACCCATATATATGTGTGCCCATATAGAATACATATGTATTCCCATAAATGAACATTTAAGGATGAGTGTGGTATATAGCATGTATAACACATATACTTATTCTTATGACATACATTTTTGGTTTTCAGAAAAAAATATAAATACCCCAGTTTTTCTAGAAGACCTAATACTCTTTTTAAAATTAAATACAATAGCCTTGAATTTGTTGATAATAAAATTTCCCCCTATTTATATTTTGCTTCTAGAAAAACTATGTTAGATTGAAGAGCTTAGGAAATATGACACTGATATATTTGGAATGTTATCTAACGATAGCATCAGTTTTGCCTCAATAGTAGCCGCCAGCTCATATTTGCCGAAAGTGAATGTTATCAAGGTAGACCTAAACAAAGTATCTCATGTGAAAGTATTTGATATTGCTAATATGACACCATGGCACCAGGAACACAAGCCAGCATCCGAATAGATTTTGAAAAGTGCAGGAAGAATGGGAAAAGGTCTTGTATTGTATTGTTGTGTCTGGTAGTAGTACTGATAGAAGCTTAAAGCTTAATAATTAAGAGCAAGGAAGCAGTCTGGATTTCACCTCTTGTTTCCTTTGGCTTGTATACCTTTTCTATGTCTTAACTTCTTTGAGGGATAGAAGTAGTTTTTACTCAGATTTGTTATGAGAATTAAATCAATTAATATTTTTATAAAGCTCTTAACATAGGAATTTATAACACTTTATTCACACACGTGTATAAATGTATGCTGAAAATCACTGGAAATACCAGTTTTTCTTTTGGTTTTTAAGAGAATAAGGAATACTGGAAACATCCCTCAGAAAATCAAGCATTTAATTACAGGAATTTAATCTTGTAGAACTAATGAGTACACAAACAGGTATCCCTAGAACTTCATTTGCAAAGCTGTCTGGAGTCTTGTCTTTTTTTTTTTCCAAGAAATGGTGAGAATTCAGGCAGATGTGCCTTTCTATACCACACACTCAGTTATTATGAACTTATATACAGTAAATTACTTAGGCAAAACATCCTTAGGAAAATAAAAGTCTGGGTAAATTTTGTTTTCAGGGTGAAAGAACAACTACAGTCTTTACTCTTTTCCCCTTCTGGGTTACCCCAGTCTCTCTGAGCCATGGTTCTGACTATGCCATATAGGGTGCCCAACATCATGCTCCAGACCTCTTCACCCCACTCTGCTTTCCTGAGTGTGTGACAAAGTCGTCTCTTCACCCTAAACTTTACCCAGGCAGGTTTTCCTTAGAGACGTGTTTTATTTAAGTGACTATGGAATAACAAAATCTGTTTGTAAGGTAAATATTGCCAACTAGTTATCACGTGATATTTTCCAAAAATACTTTTAGAGCTATCACCTGCTTTTATTCAGAGAATAAATGTCCCATGCTTATTCTAGAGGCAAGAGTTCATTTAATGGTGGGTAGGTGAATGAGTGATTTTCATCAAGTAACACCAACCCCTTTGACTCACTGTCTACTATAGGGACAGTAGCCTCTATGATCCCATTTGCTAATAAGTACTAGAGCATAATTATTAAAATCATTAGTTACTGCTTCTTGTATTCCAGGCACTGTACTGTGTATATGCACTGCACGTCTTCATTTCATTCTCATAACAGTAGCTCTGTGGGGGTAGTAATTAGGGTTATTTTTATATATATAAGTGAGGAAACTGAGGTTTAAAGCAGGAAAGGATTTTATCAATGGTGCATACTTAATAAATTGGGGAGCCAGGAATCTTATCCAATCTGTTTGAGTAAAACTATGTGTAAGAGCAACATTATTCTGTTATTTCCAGGTTGAGAGACAAAGTGTTTTTAAGACACATAATTCTTTGCTTAGCGCATGTCATTTACACATGGAGTACCAACATAATAGGTGAAATGGGTGATGTTAAAATAGAGCACAAGTGCTTCACACCTTTCTGGAAAAAGAGGCATTTTTCTATCATAATGGTTAGTTTAATGCCAAAAAGTCATGACTACACACAATCACATATATTGTTCACATGCTTGACTTTCTAAAGTGAATAAGTAATTCTATGACTGAGGCAGCCCTGCAGTCATAGCCTACCCTGCTCTGTTCCTGCATTCCAACCCTCCAGTTGAGCTTTCAGACTCTTCCTATGTCCTTCATCTCTCTTTGTTCAATATCCACCTCTTATCCAAGGCTAACATCCATACAGACTTATCTAATTCCTTCATTGAAAAACAAACTCACATAAACCTCTCTCCCCTCCGGCTACCAACATCAGTGAAGTATGCGCTGATAGCTGGAGTAATTAGTCTGCTAGGGGTCTCACAAAAAATACTACAGACTATGAAGCAATGGAAACTTTATTTCTTATAATACTGGAGACTATGAGTACAGGATCAAGGTGATGTTAGGGCTGTTTTCTCTTGAGACCTCTTTTCTTATTTGTCAGATGACTGCTTTCTTTCTGTGTCCTCACTGGCATTTCTCTGTGTAGGTACTCTGGTATGTCTTCCTCTTTTTAAAAATACACAGTCCTATTAGATATGAACCTGTGTTAGTCAGCTTTCTGTTCTCAACTTACAAAGAACAAAAGTATTGGCTGCTTCACAATTTCAGAGGTTATATTTCATGAATAGTGGCCCCATTGCTTTTAGGTGTGTAGCTAGGCAGTGCATCCTGGTAGGAGCAAAACTGCTCATTCACTTCATGCCCAGACAGTAAACAGCAGAGAAAAAAAAAAGAGACTTGGACACTACAATCCCTTTCAAGGGCATACCCCCAGTGACCTAAGAACCTCCCACTAGGCCCTGTATCTTAAAGTTTCTATCACTCCCCAATAGCACCAATCTGGGGACCTAGCTATCAACACATGAGTCTTTCGGCACATCTAAGCTATACTGGGGCACTACTTTTGTGACTTCATTTAATTTTAATTCCCTCCTTAAAGGCCCTATCTCCATATATATTCCTCTTGTGTGTTAGGGCTCAGCATATGCATTTTAGATAGTGAGGGAAAAATTTGCTTCATAATGTCAGGTTTTTCTTGATATTTGGAATTGTAGTTGCTTTAGCATGAGTTTAATTTACTATTAATGTGTAAGCATCTTGCAGAAAGTAAGTCTACTGAATTCATCTCTGTAATTCCTAAACATTTAATGCAGTGCTCTGAGAATAGTGCTAATAGCAATCATTTCCTGAACATGGTGTATTTACACCCTTATGCACTTCAGACACACTTTATAGAATCCCAGAAATTGCACTGCAAAGTAAATAGTATTATCCAAGCACAAGATGACAAAACTGAAGTCCAGATAGATCAGTCCTCTTAGCAAAGCTCCTGTGACTGATAATAAATAGAACTATAACAAACCTTAATCTACTTTAAATCAAAGTTCAGGCTATTTTCCTCTAAAATACCTCCTGATATTGTTGAACCAAATATATGTCATAAGACAGGACCTTGGTGCTACTATTTTAGTTTTTATACTCTCTATGAGAAGGAGAATTGAAGGGATCTTCTTTGGTTACCTTTGTTTAGGTGGGCAGAGAAGTAAAGCATAGAAATTTCAGTAGAGAAGAAGTCAAAGAAAGTCCTTCCTTGCCAGACTGTTTTGTACAGGATACAATATTGATTAATAAAAGAAGATGGCAGAAAGAAGGTACCTGACATAACAATGATGTATATTTCAATTCCATAATAAAACAGTGAAATATGAGATATTCTTTGGATTTATCAAGCATCCAGTTTTGTTCACTGACTCTTGGGGGAGGTATGTTTTATAAGCAATCAGGGGATCAACTGCCCTACAATTCTCCTTCATTATCCAGCCATGGTGCCTTAAATTACGCCACTATTGTAATTTGTGGTTTAAGATTTTAGAAGCTATCAGTCATGATTGCACCCTATCTCCACTAAAATGTAAAATTCTAACCTGTGAGATAATGAGTTAACCCATTAATGTGCTAACATGCCACATTTAATTCAGGTAACAAAATGATTTTTTTAAACTCTGCTTTTTTTTTTAATGGCAGTAAATCATGCATAATGATAGAGCAGTGCAACTCACAAAGAAGAAATTTCCATGCAAAACATAAAACATTGGGAGAGCAGGGAAGGACCTGCCCCTAGGTAAGAACTGACAGGAAAAGGAACTGGGAGGAATGAACAGGAGAGAAAACAAACTGAAGATGAACGCTACTGAAAGCTACCTTCCAATCCATCACCATATTGCACCACTAATAGACCCCAAGACATTGGATCAGGTAATGACTGAGAGTTTCGTGGATCTAAGCTTTCTCACACAGACAAAGCAGAAAATAAGACAAAAAGTTGGAGACTGGAAGGTCTGAATTGAGTAAGATAAATGAGTGGCATTTGTCATTTCCTGTCTTTTATGCCATTTACAATCAGGGAAATTGTTTGTACAGTGTTTTACAGAACAAGAGCTGAACTGTGATGTGAATTGATGTTTTCAATTTTTCACGTGTTAATTTTCTATTTGGCTAATATGTCCAAAAACCTTTCCCTGCCTTTTCCTAAACTGTCTGGATAATTGCTTCAATTCTCTGCTTTGCTTTAGCTGTAATAACCTAGCCCATTTAGGACATTTTTCTTTCACATCACACTCACTTGACTAAGGTGCTTCTATTGAAGCAATGAAGCTAAGATGTGTAGTTAAGACCTGACAATTCAGATTGCCTTAGTTTCTGACTGCAAGTGACTTGAGGTTTGAAAGGAGAGAAAAATAGCAGGGATCTTATTCTTCTCAGCTGCTTTAAAGTATAAATAATTAACCACATAAAAGTTAGTGGCAATTGACTCTGTCTTTCTGTCACACCATTCCTCCTTGTGATTGCATTATGCAATCTGAGAAGCTGAATCTGAGAGTGGGTAGATGTTCTGTCGATGGTACATTTTCTAATCTTCTCATGGCAAATGCTCTCCAGAGCTGCACAATGGAATTAGTGCCAATGTTCTGCTTCAGTTCAGAATAGTTATTTGATTGTGGCAATCAAAATTATGAAGTCAGATTAGGGGACTGGGATGGAGCCTTAAAGCCAGTACTCTATGTGAGCATTTACCGTTAGCTTCAAACATATGGGAGTATGTACTCTTTATGCACAAGAAAGTACTGAGAATAAAGAGTTGGGACCTACCCAAAAGGAACTCAATTTTTATAAACGAAAAATGAAGCCTGAACTTCAACATCATTGCATATAAGTCATCATTTCAGAGTTAGAAAGTCTTTCACACTCTTAAGAATAAAAAGTTAAAAACTATGTTAATTGTGTAACACTCCCAAAAGTGACACAGAAATTTAAAAAATGAAAAGAATGTCTCAGAGTATTAGAGAAAAATTCCAATGTTAGTTCAAATTTTATATATATCTTCCTTGTTGCCATTCAAGACATTTTTGTGACACTGCTTGGGATCCAGAAGGTAAGACACAAACACAGCATGTGGTATTGCATGCTACATGGTATATGAATAGTCCAAAAATAAGAGCCACTAAAGTTCCAAGGCAGAAACTATCACTTCTGGTTACAGTTGGAGAGGAATGGGGAGACTAGTTTTGAAAATTTGGTCTTCAAATCATGAGAATCATTTAGTTTTTGAAGATGTTGACTAGAACATTTAAGGTTGGGAAAATTGCATGAGAAAAATATCCAGAGGTAGAAAAAACTACAAGTCAATCTGTTATTTGGCTAGAGAAAGTAAAAAAGCATGCTTGAGCATCAAAGGCAAGATCAGCTTAGTAAGGTGGGTGGCAGCTCCTTTTGATCAGTACATATGTATATATAAATTTGCTGAAATTTGGGAATTAACATATTTAAAATCAGTTTGGAATATGATTTGAAATGTTACATATTTTCTTCAACATCTATGATTTTATTACTTTTATGAAAGTATTGTTTATGCATTATAATAAAGTTAAACAACAGTGAAAAGGCACTTAGAATGCCTTAATAATAATTATAGAATTTAATAACTACTCATGTTTAGTTATATAACAATACAAAGAGCAGAAAGTGATAGGAAAGTTTGAAATTGAATCAAGAAATACAAATAATATTCTTGACTCATGTTGCCTCTATGCAGCACCAGTAATTTGGTCTAAAACAGAAAGGAATTAGTTTTGATTTTGTATTTGTCTGTGTGTCTGCATATAGAAGTTTAAGCCCTTTGCTTTTCCAATATCAGTTTTTAATATATACTTATGTATGTACATATATATGAGTATATTTAAAATATGATCTCTGTGTTTTAACTTTATGATCTATAAAAATGTTGGGTGTTTTTGGACATGGCAAAGTACAAAGGAAGTAGTTTTCTTTGGGGCCCTCTCATTCTGATCTAATAGGTATACCATCAGAAGTTGTGCATATTCAACTCAGTATTATCATCTAGTAAAAGGGGGCCACAGAGTTTAGAATTTTTTAGGGTCTCTCAAATATTTAGAAATATCTGGATAGTCATAGCCAGGAAGTTCTGACCTGAAATACTAAGATCTTTTAAGTACAACGCAGCACTCATTATCTTTCACTTTCCTTTTGATACTTTAATTCATGTAGTCATTAGAACTTCAAAAGATTATTAAAGGATTATAAGTATTTACCCTTGATATGAGAATGTGTATACAGATGAGGGCATTTATGAGAAGTAATACACTGATATCTGTGCATAGCACTAGGAGACATTGTAAGCATATCTTTTCTTTAATGCTATTCCAGCATCCCCAGCTCATCAGACTGAAAGTTTTCTCTCTGTTGGAAGTGATTGTGTGCTGCCACCTGAGTCTGACTGATTTGATTGAACAGGTGATTTGTGTAGCCATGAAGTAGGACTCTGGTTTTCTGTAGCCTGAAATAAGCCTCATCAGAAACCAAAATTGCCTGAGCAAGTAGGAAGGATCTGGGGGAAGGCAGGTGTGAGCCTGTGTGACTGGGTGACAAGCTATATTGGCACCAATGATACAAGATGTCACTTTAAGGTAATGGAAACCTCTAGTTACATGTTTAAAATACTTCCTGTGGCTTATGATAGGTATACCAAGTTACAAGAAAGCTTTTTATGATATTGTTATTGTCACAAGGGAAATGAATGTAAGTAGCTCATCGCTGCCTCCCAGAAAGGTTGGCTCTGTGATTGCAGGAAGTGAGAAAATTCTTCAGTTACAGAACACTGGGCCCTGCTTTCAGAACAGATGCTGAACAGCACAGTGAGAAGAAAGCCCTGAGAGCCACAGGTGAGCATATGGCTTCTCTATGGTGACTCACATCTTTTGAAGAACCTCCAGATCAGTTTGTTCCATCTCTCAAGTCATCTTCTTTCTCCATCCCAAAGAGGACTGGAAATTAAAGGATTAATCCAGCCCTCTGCCCAAACCTGAAAACTAAGCCTCCTAACTTTTAAAACAGTATGTAGCTATCATACTCTGAGACCGACAATTAACATGAAATAAGAAATTCCACAATACAGAACTAAGCAGGATGTCCTCCATCATGATGTACCTCGGTGTTGATAAAGCATGTACATTAAAGGCTATTTCCTACAAGTCCCTGAGCCTGTCATTTGGAAAATGACTGCTAGGTTATAAGTGGTACCTGAGGAAAGTCTTTGTAGCCTTACAGTTTATTTAGTTGTGGAATGGACCTCAGAAGAGTGTAATCTTAGAATGATTGAAGTGGAACTTTGAATTAATTATTTTACAAAATAAATATAGTAGACAATTTGATGACTAATATAGAAAATTAAAACAATTTAATGAAAAATTTAAAGTTTGCTCATCCTTTTCCTCTGTACAACCTTGATTTTCCCTATGGCCTTGGTTAGAAAATAAGCATTCCCTCCCCTGTTCTGGCGCTGTCCGCGGTGCTGAAAGTTTTCATGCTATAATAATGGAGCTTAACGGCAGAATTCTTTTCAAGTGATTCTGATATTATTTGCTTTAATTTTCTTCCAAGCAAGAAAGTTGCCTATAATAGCTAAACGTTGCATATAACTGATATGTTTTCTTATTACACTCAGTTTAGTGTATTAAGAGCACACTATGCTCTTTCCTTCATTCCGGAGTTTTATAAATCAAAGACAAAGATTGCCACTAGATAATTAACAAAGAGAGAAACATAATAGACTGGACATGGTAGTACACACCTGTAATCTCGTCTACTCAGGAGGTGAAGGCCTGAGGATCGTGAGTTTGATGTCAGTTTAGGGAGTTAGGAAGACTCATCCTCAAACAAAATATACACCAGGTACAGTGACTTATGTCTCTGATCCCAGCTACTTGGGAGGAAGAGATTGGAAGATAGTTGTCCAAGGTCAGCACAGACAAAGAGGTAGTAAGACCTTGTCTCAATAAAAAAGCTTGGTATGGTGGCCCACATCTGGAGTCCCAGCTACATGGGAGGCAGATGTAGAAAGATTGCAATCCATGGCTGGGCATGAGCAAAAATGCAAGACCCTATCTAGAAAATGGTTAAGGAAAAAAGAGCTGGGGACATGGCTCAAGTGGTATAGCATCTGCCTAACAAGCACAAAAATTTCTGAGTTCAAACACCACTACCATCAAAAACAAAAAAATAAAAAATAAAAATGTTGGGATGTGGCTCAAGTGGTAAAGGCCTAGGGTTCATGAGATTCTGGGTTCAATCTCCAATACTAAAAAAAATGAAGAAGAAATATAACACACCATTTAAAATAAAGTTATTAGCCAGGCACTGGTGGCTCATGCTACTTGGAAGGCTGAGATTGGGAGGATTGTGGTTTGAGACCAGCCCAGGCAAGTATTTTATGAGACCCCCCCATCTCCAAAATAACCAGAGAAAAATGCACTGGAGGTATGGCTCAAGCAGTAAAACATCTGCTTTGCAAGTATGAACCCCTGAGTTCAAACCTCAGTCACAACCCCAAAAAATGAAATTATTAAAAAAAAAGCCATGTTACTTTAGCAAGAAGTAAAATTTATAGCTATTTCCTCAGTCCATTTATGCTGCTAAAGAATTTATCTCAAACTGGGTAATTTATGAAGAAGAGAAATTTATTTCTTTCAGTTCTAGAGGATGGGAAGCCTATGATCAAGTTATCTGTAGACGCAGTGTCTGGGGAGGTATACTCTCCACTCCTACGATTGTGTCTTGTTGCTGCATTCTCACAAAGGAACTGATGCTGTATGCTTACATGCCAAAGGGGTTGGAAGGGCAAAAATATACATATATTAAAAGAGTGTGATGCCTCTTTTTATAGACTTTATTCACCTCCATATTTCCTTCCTTTTATTACACCATTACATGAATCTTGGAGAAATTCAGATCATATCATCTACCACATCAAAAATTTCAATCCCAGCCTTGGTGAAGATATGGAAAAGTAGTCTTTCATTTACCTGCACTGTAAACAAGCATATTATTTTGAGGTAGAAATTTGACAACATGTAGTAATGATTTCAACCATTAATGAAATCAATCAAACTAATCAACTCTCAAGAGAAGAAGTAATGCCTTCTTTCTCATACCTGATACAAGATTTCAAACAAAATTGCTCCCATGACTATTGCATGAGTTTACATATTAATCATGTCACCTAAGAGCTGGTGATCATACAATCAGAATTTGATGAAAACTGGCTTTCTTCAATGCATATATTTTAAAAAATCTAAGAAACTCAATCTGGACTGTAAACCTAAAGCTCAAGTGCTCTGTTGATTGGTTTTGTTTTGTTTTTCCATAAACAAGAAACACACAATTATAACTGGAATTTTAAGTTAAAAAATGGAGGAGTCCAATTAAAACTGATGGTATCAAATGCCCAGTGCCAATCATATCCTCACTTGTGTATAATAATCTCCCACTAATTCTTGTCTTGTGAATGAGTGTAGGCTTGGGTGGGGGTTTCTGCTCTTCCCCCTTACCTCAGTATTAGCAGACTGGTTACTGTGTAAGTGTGCCATCCATCCTGGAGCATACAGTTTTCTATCCCATCACCAGAATAATCACACTTTCTAGTGCCATATTCATTGCCACAACAGGTCTTATCTGTGTCCTGACCATAGCAGATTTGGCTCCCTCTCCCTGAAACTTGAGGGTTTTGTTCTGCATGAGAAAAATGTCTAGGCAGGGACAAGGCTCTCAAGACTTTTTCAGATAGTGCAGTTGATCCCCTCCTGTATACCTGCATCACCAAGGACCATTTTTCCAGGCAGTTACCCTTCTTCTATCATGTGTACAGCAGTAGTATTATGGGAAGGATTCTACAAGGGAGTGTAAGTCTCTCCTGTGTTTATAATCCTCAACTATTTCTGTCTGATACACAAGCCCCACACTATTATTTAATAATTTGCTGAAATTTTGGTGCTTTCTCCTTGACTACTTGGGTGGCTGTCATTTCCTCTTCTTGTGCTCCCCACAGAAATTTCTGTCCATCATTGACTTTCAGGTTGCTTGCTTGCCCTATGATTTCAGTTCTTGATTGGCTTGAAAACAATTGTGATTTTGCTTCTCTTCACTGTTAGATACTTAAATGTATGGGATTTCTGTGAAAAGAAGTACTCATCTTGCATCATTTTCTTCCTTATAGCATTCTTTAACCTGCTCTGCTATCATATGCCTTCTTTGATCCATCCCTACCCATTTTCCTACTTGTTTTCTTATCATCCTTAAATCTTAGCTCATATTTTCTTTCTCAGCTATTATTTTGAATATTCTTGGTGGTTCTACTGTATGATTTCATGGTACCCTGTATACTTGCTTCATACTTTTTCATAGTATTTATACCATTTTGTAATTGTAATTTATTTTTTAAATTTGAGTTTATCTGTTGTCTCAAATTTTTGTCAGCTTTTACCACAAATACAAACCAGAACTATCTCAAATATATAGGAATGTAATATTATCTACCAAAATGGACTAAATGTTCAATCCCCCTCACTCAAATTCATTACAGCTCTTATCCCTAATGTGATTGCACTTGGAGGTACTACTTAGGAGGAGGTGATAAAGGTTAAATATGTGCAGAGGATGAGGGCCTAATCTGATAAGGTTGGCATCCTTACAAGAAGGATATGTGGGATGGACACAACAAGAAAGCAGCTTTCTATAAACCAGGAAAGCATCATCTACCTGGTGGATATAACAGGAAAAAGTCAATTTGAGACTTACCTCAAAGTTATTATTTAATTATTTGGAGAAATGTATCCATATGATATGATTTCCAACACCAAGAAAATGTAACAGTGTTCTTGAGAAACTTTGCTTTGACCAGAAGGAAGAAACACCAAGGAAACAGAGATAAAATAAGAGAGGCGCAGCATTTAAGAGCCAAAAAGAGTGCTGCAATAGTACTGAGTGGAGCTATGGTAATCAGAGTTCTAGGCCAGAGATCCAATTCCATGAGTTCCAACATGTGAAGTCTAGCCTCTGGCCTCATTCCACCAAACAGACAAGTAGTGATGAAGGGCAGAGAAAGAACATCATTGTTCAGCACAGACAAGTCATAGGAAGAAGCAAAGTAAACATTTTAGCCTATCTTTGGGGTACCTACATGACCTTTTGTTTAAGTAGAAGAAGAATTGATGCAGGGGGTAAGAGGTGTGCATAATTAAACATTCCCTGGCAAAGCATAGCCTGGTTAATCATTATCTTAGCACTAGTTCTGCAAGGGTTTTCAGAGAAGTTGTTATTGCCGACATCACTGCAAGGGAACAATCTGTCTCTGAAAGATGATTATTTCTGCTTCAGGTGCAACCTAATTTGGTGGGTGGTCTGTCCTGTGAAGCTGCTGTTTCTTAGAGGTAGTTGCAGTCCCTTGTTATAAACATGTCATTGATCAGTTTTGTCCTCCCTAGAACTCAAGATGATTGCAAGAGAGATACAGAGCAAAGGTGACAGAAGCAAAAAATGGAGTCAGGGATGTTAATATTTTCTCCTGCTTTTTGTTAACATGTGGGCCCAAATAACACATGGGCTCCATTGCATTTTAGCAAATGGAGTTTCTAAGTACCTGATACATTATCACAAAAGACATAACAAGGTTTTTTATTGAGTAAAAATATGACTTCAACAAAAAGTACCTTCAGGTACCATAGGATGAAAATGCTAGGTGAGAGAAGGAATTTGAGGACCAGTAGAAGGTCCTCAAACCTTAAACCAGCCTAAATAGAAATTCTAGGAAACTACAATTGAAAGGCTTCAGCAGAAAAATCTCTAAGAACATATGAAAGTATTCCACCAGAATCTGCCACAATTCAAAGGTTCTAGCTCTCTAAATTTTATCAGTTAAATAGATCTTTTCTATACTTTCTTTTTCCTCCACTTACCCACACAAACCTAGCCTCCCACCATAGAGGTTCCTACTTAGAGGAGAAGAGAAGAGAAATCTGAATCTTTCTTAACCTCTGAGAGTCTCTGAGACAAAAAGAAGCCTGTGACGTTTGTAAGAGAAGACTTAAATTCATCATTTATTTTGGGTTTTAGTTTTCATTTTGGACTAAGCTGGAATTTTTATTATATAAACAAAAAAGACCATTTACTAATTAAAGAAATGAGAATAAAAGTCCTGAGTCCCTCCAGAGATCACAACCAGTGTTAGGGAAGAACATCAAGAAAATGGTTTTGAAAGGAAATTTTAAGAAGGGATAAAGATTTTAATGCTTGCACAGTATGAGTACAGCTGATACCTGGACTTTTACATATTTATAATTGATTTTTGTCATTGTTTGATGTCTTTTCTTTCTTTCTTGATTCCAAGTCAGAGCAGAGACAGTATCTGATTCTTCCTGTAGCACTGCCCCTGACATGTAGTTGTTCTGTATAAATATTACTAAATAATTGTGTAAGAAGGTCCAATTATCCATCCTTATACATCACTATTAAATTGGATATGATGTCTTTTCCAAATATATAGGCTGTTAAAAATATATACATTTTTATAGTTTTAAAGCATACATAACAAAATTTACCACATTTACCATTTAAGTAGAGTCCTGTGCCATTAAGTATATTCACATTGTCATGCAACCATCATATTCTATTTATCAGTTCCCCATCCATCTACACTTCAGTTGATTATTGTGAGTAATGCTGCAATGAACTTCACTGTACAAGTATCTCCTTAAGTTCTTACTTTCGTTTCTTTTGGATTTGTTCTAGAGGTGGACTTGCTAGATCGTATGATATTAACAAGTTTACTTTTTTAAACAATCGCTATATTGTTCTCCCTTGTGGGCACATCATTTTACATTCTACAAAGCAATATCCACGGGTTCCAATCTCTGTGTGCTTAGCAACCTTTATTTTGTTTGTTGACAACACCCACCCTACAAGGTATGAAGGGTATCTCTTATGGGTTTGGCTAGCACTTAATAAGTCACGATATTGAACATTTTATCATGTGTTTATTGTCCCTTTGGATATCTTCTTTGGAGACTTCTTTGGTTATTGTTATTGTTTCTGAGTTGTAGGACTTCTTTATATATTCTGAATATTAATCTCTTATCACAATAATATGACTAGTAAATTTTTCTCCCATTCTGTTTGTTGTCCTTTTATTTCTGTTGAGAGTGTCCTTTGATGCACAAATATTTTTAATTTTGATGGAATCTAATTATCAATCTTTCTTTTGTTGCCTGTGTTTTCAGTGCCCTATTTAAAAAATTAATGCTAAATACCTATTATGTTTTCTTCTTAGACTTTTAAAGTTTTAGCTCTTGCATTTTGGTGTTTGATCTACATGGGTTAACTTTTGCGTATGGTAAAAGTAAGTACCCAGCTTCATTTTTGCATGTGGTTGTCTAAGATCATTTGTTGAAAATACTGTCATTTTTCCATTGAATAGTCTTGGGAACCTTATCAAAAATCATTTGACCATACATGAAAGGGCTTATTTCAAAACTATTTATTTTATTCAATCAAAACATGTGTTTGTAAATTAAAGCATACTGTGGCTTGAAAGTGTGTCTCCTAAAAATCTTGTTGAAACTTCAAAATTCTTGTTGAAACTTAATCCTCATTGTGGTGTTACTGTGAGATGATTGGGTCTTTAGGGAAGTGATATAATCATGAGCGTTTATGAGTGGATTAATGCTTTATAAATAGGTTGGAGAGAACTACATTATTCCATATTTTGCTTTCCATCTATGGGCATATGAGAACACAGAATTCACCTCATTGCCATTGAGGATGCACCAACAAAGTGCTATTGATGAGGAATGGGAACTTAGTATCTACTGAACCTACTGGTGTCTTGAGTTTCTTAGCTTCTACAACTATGACACATCAATTTCTATTACTTACAAAATACTCAGTCTTTTTAAATTTTTTATTATGATATATTCATTACACAGGAGGAGATTCATAATGAAAATTCCAATTAGGCTTATATTGTACATTAGTTAAATTGCTCCCATCAACTGTCCCCTCAACCCCTCCCCATCCCACTTAAAACAATTGCAAGAGGTTTCTTCGTTCTATTTCATATATGTATATGAAGTCCATCAACCATATACCCTCATGTTAATCCACTTCATTCCCCGTCCTCCCTCACATTTGTACCCCCTCATCCACTGTACCTATTTTGTCGGCCTATTTTTCGTTATTAATATTTGAGTTGATGTTCAGAGGGGTGTCTCAACATATCCCCAATGTGAGTATACTTAACTTTGATCCATTCAACCCCTTCCATTACTCTCCCTTACCTCTTTACCTCCCACCCCCCATTTTTCAACAGCTTTCAATACATATTCTTCTATCCTCTACCTTCACAGATGCAATGTTTTACAATATTATTGATGCTCTATCATTATCTTTTATTTTCCCTCTTTCCCTGAGTTCCATAGAGTTGTTGCACTTTTGAAAACATGTTCTGCATATGAATTTGTATATTATCATGCTTATTTTTGTGTATATGCTTGTCTTTTCAATCTAGCTTCCACATATGAGAAAAAACATGAGTTTCCTGAGCCTGGCTTACTTAATTTAACATGATGTCCTTCAACTGCATCCATTTACCTTCAAACCACATTCCTTACAGTTGAGTAAAACCTCATTGTGTATGTATACTACATTTTATTGATCCATTTATCAGTTATAGGACACCTGGGTTGTTTCCAAAGCTTAGCTATTGTGAATAGTGCTGCAATGAACACCGGTATACAGGTATCTCTACTGTATCTGTCTTACATTCCTTTGGATAGATACCTAGGATCAGTATTACTGAATCATATGGTTGTTCCATCTTTAGCTTACTGAGGAACCTCCATACCATATTCCATAGTGGTTGTAAGTGGTTGTACTAATTTGCATTCCCACCAACACTGTATAAACATTCCTGTTTCACTACATCTTCACCAACATTTGTTGATGCTATTGCCCTTGAATATGGCCATTCTAACTGGGGTGAGATGAAATCTTAGTTTTGATTCACATCTCTTTTATAACCAAGAAAGTTGAATGCTTCTTCATGTATTTACTGGTCATTTGTAATTATTCCTTTAAGAATTCCCTATTTAATTTATGTGCCCATTTTTTCATTGGGATGTTGATTCTTTGGGGTTTGAGTTTTTTTGAGTTCCCTATAGATTCTGGATATTAGTCCCTTGTTAGATCAGTAGCTGGCAATGATTTTTTCCCATCCTGTGGGCTATTTCTTGATTCTTGTGATTGATTCTTTTGCTGTGAAGAAGCTCTTTAGTTTGACACAGTCCCATTTCTTCATTCTTTCTTTTAGATGCTGAGCTTTTTGAGTTCTACGTAGGAAGTTGTTCCCTCTACCTATATGTTCCAGTGTATTTCCTACAACTTCCTGGAGTTGTTTCAAAGTTTCAGACATTGTATTAAGGTTTTTGATCCACACTGAGTTGATTTTGGTACATGGTGAAACACAGGGATCGAGTTTCAGTCTTCTACATGTGGCTGTCCAGTGTTCGCAGCAACTTTTGGTGAAGAGGCTGTCTTTTCTCCATCATGTATTTTGGGCTCCTTTCTCAAAGATCAGTTGGCTATAGATTTGTGGGTTTATGTCTGGGTCTTCCCTTCAAGTACATTGGTCTTCCTGTCTGTGGTTTTTATTGTTGTGGCTCCATAGTATAGGTTGAAGTCAGGTATTATGATGCCTCCAGCATTGGACATTTTGCTAAGAATTGCTTTGACTATTCAAAGTCTTTTGTATTTCCATATGAATTTCAGGATTGATGGTTTTATCTCTGTGCAGAATGTCATTGGAATTTTGATAAGGATTGCACTGAACATGTAGATTGCTCTTGGCAGTATGACCATTTTCACTATGTTGATTCTACTGATCCACAAACATGGGAGATTTTTCCATCTTCTGGTACCATCTTCAATTTTTCTCTTCAGTGGTGTATAGTTTTCATAAAAAAGGTCTTTGGTTTCCTTCATTAAATTTATTCCAAGGTATGTTATTGATTTTGAGGCTACTGTAAATGGGATTATTTCCTTTATTTCTTTGTCAGTCTGTTTGTTGCTGACATATAGGAAGGCTACTGATTTCTGTATGTTAATTTTTTAACCTGTTATTTTGTCAAAAGAGTTTATGATTTCTAATAGTTTGTTGGGGTTTTTTGGTAGAGTTTTTAGGGTCTTTTAGATATAGGATTATGTCATCTGCAAATAGGGATTGTTTGATTTTTTCCTTCCCCATTTGAATGCCTTTTATTTTTTGTTCTTGTCTTATTGCTGTGGTTAGGAATATCAAAACTATATTGAATAGGAATGGGGAAAGTGGACATCCCTTTCCTGTTCCTGACTTCAGCAGGAATGGTTTCAGTTCTGCATTTAGGATAATGTTAGATATTGGTTTGGGATAATGTTGGATATTGGTTTGTCATATATAGCCTATATTATGTTGAGGAACATTCCTTCTATTCCTAGTTTCTTCACAGCTTTTATCATGAAAGGGTGGTGAATTTTGTTAAAGGCTTTTTCTGCATCTATTGAGAAGATCATGTGGCTTTTGTCCTTCCTTCGGTTTATATGCTATATTACATTTATATATTTACATATATTGAATCATCCTTACATCCCTGGAATGAAACTGACTTGGTCATGGTGTATGATCTTTTTGATGTATGGTTGAATTCAGTGTGCCAGTATTTTGTTGAGCATCCTTACAACTATATTCGTTAAAGATATTGGTCTATAATTTTCTTTTTTGGTTGCATCTTTTTAGGTTTTGGAATGAATGTAATGCTGGTTTCATAGAATGAGTTTGATAATGTTCCTCCTTTTCTAGTTCTTGGAAAAGCTTAAAGAGTATTAGTGTTAGTTCATATTTGTTTGATAAAATACGGCCATGAATCCATCAAGTCCTGGGCTCTTCTTTGTAGGGTGTCTCTTTATTATTGCTTTGATTTCATTGCTTGTAATAGGTCTATTTAGATGGCTTATATCTTCTTGGTTCAATTTGGTTGGATAGATACATCTAGAAATTTACCCATTTCCTCTAGATTTTCCAGTTTACTTGAATGTAAGTGTTCAACATACTCTAATGATCCTCTGGATTTTGCTAGTATTTGTGGTTATAACCCCTTTTTCATCTCTGATTTTATTAATTTGGGTCTTTTCCCTCCTTCATTTTGTCAGGTTGACTAGGGGTTTGTCAATGTTGTTTATTTCTTCAAAGAACCTAATTTTTGTTTCATTGTTGCTATGTATAGTTTTTTGGGTTTTTTATTGTTGTTGTTTTTGGGTTTTTTGGGGTTTTTTTTGTCTCAATCTCATTGATCTCGGCCCTGATCTTTATTATTTCTCTCCATATGCTGGTTTAAGTTTGGTTTGTTCTTGTTTTTCTAGACATTTAAGATACATCATTAGGTTGTTTATTTTAATGTAGGCACTAATAGCTATAAACATTCCTCTTAGCATAGCCTTTGCTGTCTCCCACAGGTTCTCATAGGTATTTTCATTTTCATTAGATTCTAAGAACTTTTTGATTTATTTCCTTATTTCTTTGGTCACCTGCTGGTCTTTCAACTGTGTGTTGTTCAGTATCCATTTGTTTGAATATTTTCTGTAGTTTCTTTTGTTGCTGAAGTCCAGTTTTATTCCATTGTGATCTGATATAATATAAGGGTTTTTTTCAATTTTCTTGAGTTTGTTGAGACTTGCTTTGTGTCCTAAAACATGAACTATTTTGGAGAATGTTACATGAGCTGCAGAAAAGAATGTGTATTACCTGGTTGTTGGGTGAAAAACCCTGTAGCCATCAAATATGCCCATTTGGTCTAAAGTGTGAAGTAGCTCTGAAGTTTCTTTGTTGATCTTTTGCCTAAATGATATATCTGTTGGTGACAGTAGTGTATTCAGTTCTCCCACTATCACTGTGTTAAGGTCTATCTGTCTCCTAGGTACATTAGAGTTGTTTTTTTTTTTTTTTAATGTAGGTGGTTGCCCCTATGTTTGGTGTATGTATGTTAAGAATTGCTATTAATTAATATCAAGTGACCTCATTTTTCCCTTCTGAGTAATTTTAGTCTGAAGTCTACTTTGTCAGATATGAGTGTAGCAACTCCTGCCTGTTTATGGGGTCTGTTTGCTTGGAAAATTTTTTCCACCCTATGACTCTAAGCTAGTGTTTGTTTTTTTCAGTGAGATAAGTAAGCAACATATGGTTGGATCTTGTTTTTGTAGTCTAGTTTGCTATTCTGTGTCTTTTGACTGGGGTAGTGAGGCCATTTACATACAGTGTTTATATTGAGAGGGGTTTGGTGATTCCCATCAACTTTTATTTTCATGTTGTTTACTTTTACCTTTTCCTTGTTTATTGGTCTGCTTGGTCAAAAGGATTTATTCTTTCTTGCATCTTCCTGTCTCAGTACAATTTTTTCCAATGTGTTTAAAAAACCTTTAAGAATTTTCTGCAGTGCTGGCTTGGTAGTCATGAATTCCTTTAGTTTTTCCTTGTGGAAGCCTTTAATTTCTCCTTCAATTAAGAAGGCTAGTTTTGCTGGATAGACTAGTCTAGGGCCTGAATTATAACTTTCCATGACCTTCTTGAATTTAGAGTTTGTGTTGAGAAATCTGTTATTCTAATGTGTTTGCCTTTATATGTGACTTCTCTTTTCTCTTTTGCAGCTTTTGGTATTCTTTCTTTGTTCTGTATGTTAAGTGTTTTGATTATTATATATCTAGGGATGTTTCTTTTTTGGTCCTGACGGTTTGGTGTTCTGTAAGCTTTCTGCACCTGGATGTTCTTCTCTTTCTCAAGGTTGAGGAAGTTTTCAGCTGTTATTTTATTGAATAGGTTATCTGTGCCTTTAGTTTGTATGTCTTCTTCTTCTTCTACAAACATAATTCATAGATTTGGTCTTTTCATGGTATCCCAGATGTTCTATTCATGCTTTCTTAGGATTTTTCTCCTGTTCTTCTACTGCTTGACATAATTCCTTTACTTTGTCTTCTGTTCCTAATGCTCTATTTTCAACTTATTCCACTCTATTCAACAAGCTTTAGATTGAGATCTTTACTTGGGGTATTGAGCTGTTAATTTCAGATTGATTCTTTTTCAGGATTTCTATATCTTTATTGAATTCCTCTTTCATATTTTACATGGTCTTCTTAACTTCATTCATCTGTTTGTTTGAATTCTCTTTGAGCTTTATTAGTTGTTTATTCATATCCTCTTTGAGAACATACACAAGTTTTTTGTCTCTTCTTTGAACTCATTAGTTTTTATTATTTTTGGAATTCAATATTTGATAATCCTTCTTTTCACTGTTGTTTAGCTCCTTAATGGTGGAGTTGACTTTTCAGGGGAGGCAGTTGTCTCATTTCTTTATTTTTATTGTGTTGAGATTTATGCAAATGGGTTTTTTGTTTGTTTGCTTGTGGTTCCAGTCCTTTGTGCCCCCATGATTGAGGTTTTATGGTAAGATTGTACAGGACTTGGGTGGTGGTAGAGCTCTGGTGTGTCTTCTTCTCTCAAAATGGGGGAGGGGTAGTGGGTTAATATCAGTCCCTTCAGCTTCTTATTCCCAAGATTTTTAATTCTATCCCCTGTTCTATGTAGGGAAAGAAGGTATTACTACTATAGCTGTCTCAGTAGTTGAACTTCAGCCTTCAAGTTGCAGTAATCCCTGATGGAGATTGGTTATTGCTTCAGTTCAGTATGTTTGGTTTTCAATTGGAGCAAAAATGAACTTTCATGATCCTGGAAGGACTCTATAGTTATGTGCCAATTATAGGGTTTTGTTCAGGTGTCCTTCAACCTCTGATGGGGTTGGAGGTGTCACTCCCTGATGGTGGTGCTGCCACAAAGTGACCCATTCCCTGTGACCTCTATGGGCTGCTGATGGATCCCCAGTAATTTTCCCTGTTGGGTACCTGATCCTTACAGGTCTTCCACTGGTGGTCATGTGAACTCAGGTGGGGGTTTTGCTGGCCATGGCTGTGGGAGTTTCTCAGGCTCTAAGGGGTAGGTGTGAGGTACACAACCCTGAGAAGTTCTCTGAAGCTCCAGAGAAGGCTTTTATTCTGGGCCACTCCATGGTATGGTTTTACTTTTGCTCACCAGTGCCACAGCTCTCCTCAGCAGATTGCCCACTGGGCACCTTTGTTTCTAGGGTGGAGATCTCCTCCATGCGGTTCTTGTGCTGAAGCTTTCAAGTCTGTCAGCCTTGTTGGGGGAGCCAGAGATTAGCCATCTGTCTGGCTCCTGCCCTCGGTTCTGCTGCTGGTGCTGTGAGAAGTGTAAGTCTGCAAACATTTCTCCATGTATTCTGTTCCTTCAATCAGTTTAGGTTCCAGCAGAGTTCTTGTGGTGAAGGTTTCGGCTCTCACACTCATGGTAGGGGAGCCAGAGCTCCAATCCACAGGATCAACTCTGGTGCTCAGCTCCAGCACAGTAGGAAGTGTAAACTTGAAAATGTTTCTCTGTGTATTCTGTTGCTTCATTAGTTTAGGTTCAGGTAGGTTTCTGTTCTGTCCCTATGGGGCTTGGGACCTAACTTTCAAGGACAGTTTCCACTTTCCTTGGGGTTTGTGGAGGTCTGGAATATGCAGCAATCAACAAACTACCATCTTGTATCCTTCCAAATACTTAGTCTTATGCATTTTGTTTTAGCAACACAAATGGACCAAAACAAAGTGAGAAATAAAATAGTTACCAATGTTAAGGTGAAGGTGTTTAATTCACTTTTCTCTGGAGCTGCAGGAATGAAGACAGCTTCACTGTGATCATGTCCCTGAGATACTGCTTGGATGGGTAGCCTTAATTAGTAATGAGTTGGAAGGTAAAAGTTTCTTCATATTGTTATGTCCTCTCCACTTCCAATTCTCTTTTACATTTATCATTGAAATATTGGTACTAAGGCAGGTTACAGAGACAGCTCCAGGTTAGCAATGTGAACCAATTTGTTCTTCCAGCTCTCCTGCTTCCCATTTTCTGTGCAGTCCAGTGATCTTTTCCTTTTATCTCAAAGTCATATACATATATACCTAGGTGAGAAAACAAAAGAACAAACTACCTGTTAGTTGTTTTTTGAAGGAAAAATAAAAATTTGAAAGGCTATATATTGGGTTTTGTGATAGTAATTCAGAATATTGTGTAGTTTTTACATGAATGTGAATTACTTTGAAATCTGCTAAAAGTTCAGTAGCTGTGGCTTGTGGGAGATTGAATATCTTTTTTTCTGCTTAAAGTAGTCAGAGTGTCACTTATGCCCTTGATTACAGCAGTGAGAGTTGATAGAGAATGAAAATACAAAAGCGGTTGGCAGCTGAGGTGCCTTAGGTTAGAATGGTGCCCCACACCATGACAGTGATAGAGTTCTAGCTGTCAACCAATGGCTCAACATCCCCAGCAGGCTTATGGATGGAGGAATCTGAGGCAAATGAATGTGAGACTATCAGGAAAATATATGAGAAAGATGTGTTAAAAAATTCAACCAAAATAATTTGTGTAAATCCTTTAAACTAATTAAATTTGCAATTTTCTTTAGCCATATAAATGGTCATTAAAAGATATATAGCTTGGGTCAATTTTAAGACATTGGAGAAATTTGGGATAAGTAATTTTCACATAAAAATGTTTAACTGATCCTGGTTAAAATATGTAAGGATATAATTAAGGAAAATAGTTTTTCCTGCTGATGCAGAACAATTAGAAATCAAATAGTTGAAAGGTAAAGACATTTTATTTAAATGTGTAAATAAATCTCAAGATTTAGTGACAATTTTAAGCAGCTGTACAGTACATTTTTTGAAAAATGGTGGGCCACACATATGCATTTACCTGCCTTCTTTACAGTATGGTTTCAATGAATGAAATTACAAAGAATATAAATATTATAAATCTCTATCTTAGCAAATAAGACATTTTGTTGAATTGTGTCTACTTGGTAGAAATAGAAAGCAGGACAGAGAAAAATACCACCTAGAACATGCAGAAGGCCTATAGATAAAATACACCAAGCAGAGTTCCTGAACTGTTCCAACCCTTGTATACAAAGAAGACAGAAGCAGGCAGACCCTGTCAGTAGAGCTGAAAGCAAATGAGTCATTGAAGCTGTTCTCTCACTAGAAGAATGCAATCAGCAAAACTAGAGAAGATATGTCAAAGCAATTGTACAGATTTTAAACAAATTCAATAAGACATGGTTTAGAAAAATTGTCAGGTTGAAGTGGAGAAAGAGTAGCAAGCAGATCGTCTTTCTTTTAATAAGGAAGATTATATAAATAAGAATTCTGGGATTTTAAAGAATAAAAAGAAATAAATCCATGAAGATAATAGGAAAAAATATAGAATATGGCTAGGACTTTGAGATAAGAAAGGCAGTCCTAAAAGCAAAATACAAAGCAAAAGTCAACAATTGGTTAATTAAACTAGGTTAAAATTGAGAGGAAACTTTTTTTTGCTTTATTTTGTTTTGCTTTTTTATTATATTATTGTCATACTGGGGGTACATTGTGACGTTTACAAAAGTTCTTACACTATATCTTAGCTGGATTCACCCCTGCCATTAATCTCCTTTAACTTTGAACTGGAGAAATAACATGGAAAATTGAGATGATAGTGGAAGTTCAGTTGAAAATATTGATATTTATGAAGCAAAAGATGAATATTTAAAATTGACTCAGAGCTCTTAAAAACAACATAAGACAAATATAACAAAAAAAATAA
Source organism: Castor canadensis (assembly GCF_047511655.1). Classification (NCBI taxonomy): domain Eukaryota; kingdom Metazoa; phylum Chordata; class Mammalia; order Rodentia; family Castoridae; genus Castor; species Castor canadensis. The sequence goes on along the minus strand of NC_133397.1, from coordinate 29,480,699 downwards.
GAGCAAAGATTATGAACAGGTTACTTGTAGAAGATGAGCATTGAAGTTGCTTCCAGTTTTCCTTGGTACAAATTTTGCCACAATAAGCACCCTAATTCATCCCCATGTGTTCACGTGCAAGTGCATTGTGTCTTTTGGATTAATGCTGAGGAATGATGGAGATTGGAATATGCATGCACATGTTTTATTTTGCCCTCCGATGTGGACCTGTTAATTTGTACTCCTTACAACACTGCAAGTGAGTGTTCATTTCCCTGAATCTAGTCTAATGGTTGATAATGAGGCTTCACTAATAGGATTTTGCATTTCTTTGATTAATAATGGTGGTTAGAATAGTTTCTAACATTGATTAGACAACTGTATTTCCTCTTCAAAGGTTTTTTTTTTTCCTTCAGGGTTATATGCTACATGAATTTATATTGTTCTTCTTTGTCAGTATGCTGAATTTATTCTTAGCTTTTCTTTATTCCTGGTTGGAAGAAGAATGGCTACTTATGGCTTTTAAGAAGAATGGCTAACTATTGCTGATAATCCATCAAGAGAGAGTGACATACAGATATTATGTAGCGAAATGGAAAAAACCATGGAATAACTACAAAGAGAAATTATTAAGAATGACTGCCTCAAGGACAGGAAGATTAGGGCAGAAGATTCATTTTTATTATAAAACCTATTGGATTATTGGATCTTAAAAAATCATATGTGTGCTTTTCTTTGGATTTATAAATTTGTTATTTAGTGGAAAGGACAATCTTTAATATTTGACAAATCCTGGATCTACATTTTATTACCTATAAGAAAATTAACACCATGTAATCCTCAATTTCCTCATGTGTAAAATAAGAGCTATAATACCCACCTCATACCTGTGTTCTGGTGATTAACTTATTAAAAATGTCTACCACTATTAGCTTTTGTTCCCTCTCTTCTCCTTTTAGTGTCTTCATACTTTCCCTTTGAGTAATCTGCTAGATTGTTTCTAAAATTTATTAAATCAAGGTTGAATCAATACATTTATTATTACTTAATGTGTACAAGTTAATAATTTTAACTTGTACATTTCCCATCAGAAAACTTATGATGAAGTCAAAGATAAATGATAAAGTTACATTACGTATTAGACACAGTACTTTGAACCAACAGTAAGAAAAATGCTCTAAGAAAAATGATTATGTCTATATTTATTAATCACTACAACTTACAGGAACTTGTGTTCCACATTAGAGGAGCTGTTGAGATGAGTAAGTCATAGCATGTGCCACCAAAGCACTCACATCTATGAAGATGGTACAAGGCAAACTTTGAAAAGGAAATGACTTGTTTGTAGAGATATTGAAATGATAACAAAGCACTGTTTGAGTAGGGCCTGTATAGACAGGAAGGCTTTTATAAAATGATTAAATATAGAAGAATCAAAAATTCAAAAAGGAACAGTGGCCTGAAAGGCTTACTGATAGCATTAGGGGTAATGGAGAGAATTTCTGGGTTGTGCAATAGGAAGAAGCAGCTGATAATAACATGGGAAGGACCACAGCTGAGTACTTGCATGTGAACACCTGTCTTTGATGCTGACAAATAATTCTGTTTCCTTCTGTAGGTAACTGTGGTGTAGTTTTCCTCACTCTTCTTATCATATGATCCTGTCAGTGCTGTCAGTGATGTTGTTCTCCCCTCTATCTCCCTCTCCCTGCCAAGAGGCTGACATGTAACCCAAACTAAGCCAGCCACTCTGTCACCTGGAAATTAGAGTCCTGACCAAGGAGACACATGGAGCATGTTGCTGCTGAAGCTGAGTAAATTAACTACAACAGCCTTTGTGTAAAGGCTTGTGGGTCCCTCCATCAGGAGCAACTCACATTCTTGTCCATCCCAAGTCCTGTTTCTCCTTTACTTTAGTGAGTTCCTTATAATCCTGTCAGTAAGCAAGCTTGTTTGTGTGTCTTTGTGTGTGTGTGTGTGTGTGCTTGTGTGTGTAGTTTTTTTACTTCATTTCATCTAATCAGAGTCAACATCTATTGACAATAGCAAAGACCTCGATCTCTAGCTGATGACCCTGTCTAAGGGATTTGTATATACTTTGTCAACAACAGAAAGCAATTAAAATTTATTAAAGACTCATATGATAAAGATGTCATTTAGGAAAATTTGAAGCAATAAGGAATTAGAGTCAGAGTATAGGCAAGAACAGATACACTATTATTTGTATCTACAAGGATTTAAAGGAGTAGAGGGATGTAAGGCATAGTAAGAAAAATGATATAGCTCAGTGGAATGAACACCAGACTTTGTAGTAAAAAAATGGATTTGAATCTCAGCTTCTGCCCAGATTCTGATGTGTTTAGGCAAGTTATTTACATATATGAAGTGCTTATTCCCAAATTTTCATAATGTAGATATTAATAACCCACTCACTGTCATATTTTGAATCTCTACATAGTAATATATTCAAAGTGCTAAAGATACTCTCTATCATATGCAGTAGATGCAGAATTAATGTTCTGTATTTGTTCATAAATTCAGTGGTCAATGGACTGAACCTTACACATAAGCTATAATGCAAAATTAATGTTGACTTTAAACTTTTGAAGTAGGGAGTTACCAATGGTAGATAATAATAGCCTTTAGATAGGTAAGGGAAGTCAATTTATAAATGGGTGGATAATGTGGTCCTGAATGTTTGGGTGCTTGCAAAGTTTGTAAATTCAAACCTAATCTCCACTGTCTTGAACCTACTGATTGAGGCCATTGTGTGGTGACTAGGTCATGAACATGAAGACCTCATGACTAGGACTTCTTTGATTGTCTGAAAGAACTTGTTTGTCCCTTCTGCCATGTGAGAACCCAAAGAAGATAGCAACTCTGAAAAATAGGCTTTCACCAAACACTGAATCTGATTATGGTCTTCACTCCAGAACTGTAATCTACACATTTCTTTTAATTTTAAATTAGTCAAAGGTATTCTGTTTAGCAGCCTGAATGAGCTAACACAGTGGGAAAAAAAATTGGGCTGGTTAAAAAATGGAGTTTTTGACATCCATGCTTTGAAAATTTTTCTTAAGTTTGAAGAGAATGGTAGGATTTAAAAAGAACTTTTCTTTATAGTATGGAAAATTTAAAGCTGTGTAACCAAGTTAGTGACTACAAAAAATATTGATGGTGACCTCTATGTTTATATATAAATGTTGGTATAAATGTTGGTAAAAAGAGAAAGGCAGTGAAAGACACAGAGAAATGATGAAGGTAGCACGTGAGGAAAGAGGTAACATCGCATAACAGAAACCAAAATGGAGATTTCCAGAGAAAGGGTTTTCTTCATGGCTTCACCTGCCTCATAAGCTGAAAGGACAGGAAGTACAGGAATTAAAAGGAATCCATTACATTGTCTCATGAGTGAGTCTACTGAGAGATTTGTTTCAGCAAAGTCATGACAGTAGAACTAGATGCAAGGAACTGTGACAATAATACCTCATTCGTGTTTTATGCTGGTTCTTATCTTCATAACGAGTTGTTTATTGAGTATCATAGAGTACAGTAGAAAAGGAAAACAGAGGAGAAAAATTGCCCACAAATAAAATAATCAGTATTGAAATAATTAGAACTGATTGGAGAGTACAATAGTAATTATACAGTTTAATGTACTCATGCAAATTAATGTGTGAATAAATCCTACAAAAAGAAAGGGTATTTAGAAGCCATATCCAAATGATCACAGAGTGATTTCATTTTATGTCTGTCAGTGGTCACAAGGCATATTCACAATATTTTTTACAATGAATTTAAATAAATTTAAAATAAAACACAGAAACATATCCTAAAACTTGGCATTTTCTGATCACAAAAAAACACTGTAATTCAACAAAGCATTTTAAGAGAATTTCCAAGACAAATTTTCCCAAGTCATAAATCAATCTCTTCCTCTTTCCTTTTTCTCTTCTTTTTTTTTTTTCAGTGCTAGGGTTGAACCCTGGGGCTCATGCATGGTAGACAATTTAGTTACCACTGAGTTACATCCCCTGCCTCTCAAATTCATTCCCTTTCCAAAATATCTCATCAGTCTGTTTTCATCATAATAACTCTTTTTTCTCCCATTTTAATACTCTGCATGTTATATTTAATAATATGCCTTATATATAACCATTATAAACTCTAAAATAAGTTGAAGTGCAAAGAGGAACACATAAGCAATCTTTTCCTTAGCCCTGAGAATACAGTAACATGAGGTCTTGTACAGGACTTCTTTGTGTCTCTGCTGAGTTTGAGTAAAACTCTGGCAATGCGGAAGGTTCTGAGAAAGTGACTTCTGTGTCCCTCCATGGATAATCATGGGTTCAACTCACACTTCCCACAATTTGCATTATATTATCTGTATGTGTCTATTATTTTCTCTGACAAGTGTTCAGACACGAAAAGCCAGCTAGATCAAAAGAAGTTATTTACAACACGTAGACAATTCTCCATCTCCCACCTAACCTTCCAGTCACATCAAGTTATCGTCAGATATTTTCTGAGAGAAAAATGAGTTTGGATGTTTGTATACATTGTGATAAACAGTGAATTTCCTAGAGAAAATGATTATATAATAGCACTCCAACTTAAGTGTTTCTTCTTGTTTGATTTTTTTTCTTTTTCTTACATTTTTGACATTATATCTCAATACTTTTGTGAAGTCTAACTTATTTACAAAAATGCGATGTTAATATTTAGAACTAATGCAAAGCTTACAGTAACAAAACAAGGAACATTATTAAAGCAGTTGTTGGCACTATGCAACCAAAAAATGATTTCAAGTGAGGAGCACAATTTCCATTTGTCAGCTTCCTTTGGCTCATCAAGACTCAGTGGCAAGTCCACCTGAGCACCCTGGCCAGATTCTATAATGGTCCCTTTCCCCAGGCTCCATTTTTGACTCAGATGACAGCAGGTTTATAGTCTCATATTCTGAGCTCTGGGTTCATCTAGTTTTGGTAGTAAGGCTGCATTGTAACTTTTAGGAACACAAACATATTCAGTGCTGGAGAGGAGATATAGTTGAAGAAGTTACAGGCAAGCTATATTCCATCATTTTGATATGTAGGTAGGAATTCGTACTGTGGATTTCTAATGTGATATTTTGTTCTAGACAACTGGAGAGCCATGGTACTTTCTTTGAATTATTTAGGTTGTTTTCTAAGGGTCTTTTGTACTTTTTAAAATTTTATCGGCATATTGTAGTTGTAAAGGGGGATACATTGTGATATTTTGCATATGTGTTTCCAATCCATCTTAGTTACATTTATCCCCTCCATCTAGGTTTAATATAATTCCGGTTTTCCCCTTAATCCACGTATATAATGTGCATCTTTAAAAAGACAATTGAGGCCAGACATTCTGTCTTGTGGCTTCCTAGCTTCTTGGGAAGTAAAGATCAGGGGGATCATGGTTTGAGGTCAATCCAGACAAAAAGTTTATGAGACCCCATGAACTCAACCAATTAAAAACTGGGCATGGAGGCATGCATCTGTTATCCCAGCTATGCAAGAAGCAGAAATAGGAGGGCATGCCAGGCCACCCTAGGCATAACTGTCAGACACTATTTGAAAAATAATTTAAACAAAAAGGGCTGGGGTGTGTGGCTCAAGTGGTAGAGTATCTTCCTAGCAAGCACAAGTTTCAGAGTTTAAAAAAAACTAAGGAGGGAAAAAAAGCATCACTGACTCAAGCGTCTTAACTAGGGCAGAAATATTTCCTTAGCATACAGGCTAATGAGCTACAGTCCAGATGTCCAAAGAGTATAAGACTTAAGAGTACATATAAAACATTCCTTTCAAGGGTCTTTCCTGACATGGAAATAAAGGTAGGAAAAGCATGGAAATATATATAACTCCATGAAGTGAAATCACTTATTGCAAGCATCTGAAGTACTATTTGAAATCAAATCTTACTTCATCTTCAGATGTAGGGGAAAGACAAAGGAAGTATTTCTTTCTTGGGGAGGGAGGGTTCAGAGTCCTCTTGATTTAATTGCTTCACAGACACATCCATAGGTATGCCTTACTAATCTCCACATTGCTTCCTCATCTAATCAAGTAGAAAATCAAGATTGTCATCATACCACTTCTCTATTCTCAACTATATGAGATCATCTTTTTTTGAAATACAATATATGGGTGAGATTAAGTGTGTGTCTTTCAGAACCTGGCTTATTTCAGGTCATGTAATGACCTACAGGTCGATCCATGTTGTTCTGTATGATATTGGACAAAGAAAATAAATAAAACAGGCAATATTACAGAAAGTGTATTATGTGTTAGATACCTAAGCAATATCTGAAAACTATAATTTCATAAAATATAACATAGAACTCACATAACTTATGATAAAAAATAAAAACTAACTGCTGGTTATCCATTAAAAGTCTCAGAAAGCAGCAAATAGTGGCATACTACTCCTTACTAATTGATTTCCAGTGATAGCAAAGCAAAAGTTTGGTAAATACTATTTTTTGTTTTTTTCTCTTTTTTCTTTTATCTGATGCTCATGGTTTCTAAATTCAACTGAGTGTATGTAGAATGACTGAACAAGTTCATTGTAGGTACTAATGTAGGGTGAGATGTTTTTATGCTTCATGTATACATAGCTCAAATCTCAGTTTTTTCCCCAAATTTGTTGTATCTACCAGTAGATCTAGAAATTAATTTCATGGGGGTATAATCCAAATTTTTTTCATGAGCTAGAGAAAATAGAATATAAAACAGTAGAGTCTGTTACATGTAGAAAAGCAAATGCAGTTTATCTGAGCTATTATTTCAGTGTGTGTGTGTGTGTGTGTGTGTGTGTGTGTGTGTGTGTGTACTGGATCTCAATGTAAAATACATTTTTCATTGTGGATCATCTCAAAAAAAGGTTTGAAAGCTATTGACTTATTTGCCCATATTTGCCCATTAGACAAGTAGTTAATTATGACTTCCCTTTTTTCACATGAGGAACATGACACTCAGAAAGAAAGAAATTGCTGAAGATCTGCAAGGTATGGAGTAAGTGAGACCCTGATACACACAATTATATTCTGAAATTTCATAATCTGTGCTATAAGAAAAATATATTCTTATAATACTCACAAAGGAGTTCTATTACTGTGATTACTTAGAAATCAAGGTTTTGTTCAAGTTTACTTAGAATGAATAGAAAAATAAGACTTGAGTGTTCATTATATATTATAATTACATTGTTTAGTAAGAAATATGTACCATAACTGTAGTTGCATATTAATTCCCCTACCTATAATTTATGGTATACACACATATATACTTGTAAAATATAAAACAGTACATCATATATACCTATATATGTATGTACACACATACAAAATTGAAATTAAACAGAAAGGAGATTATGGGGTTTTATTGTTGTTTTGGGCTTTTTGCTTTTAGTTTTTGGATTGTTTGTTTTAAGACAGTCTCACTATATAGATCAGGCTGGCTTTGAACTCATGATCTTCCTGCCTCTACTCCCTGAGTGCTGGGATTGTAGGTGTGAGACACCATGCCTGGCTAAGAGAGCAATATGGAATAAATAAAGACTTTGACCATTGTCATGATCCTGCTAATATGTAATTTACTTGAAGATAGTTTCTTTTGAGTTTGCAAAAGAAAGTTATAATGAATTCATTTCCTTCCATCATGCTGTTCAATCAGTGGATAGACTATGTCCTTTACCTGGGTATCTTAGTGCTTAGATAATGCCTGATGTATAGAATATCAATAGATACAGGGACAATAATTTGGTGAGTGTCTATATGCTTGTGTGCACGTATCTCTAACTGTGAAGAAAGCCAAAAAGACTTCATGCATTCCAACTATATTTAGCACCTAATTAATATTATCTTTTTCCTGAAACTAGTACAAATCTACTTGTCCATTCTCCAAAAGGCAGTTTCTTAACTGAAATAACTGGATTTTTATTAAGAACTTACTAAGAAGAATATAAATTATAAGAAGAAAGTAAAATAAGACAGAACAAAAAACATAACTAGATGAAAAACAAGAGCACTCTTTTAGGGAGTCTTTATATCATTATTTATTTGTAGCTCCCATGTACCTCAATGACAGCACCACTGTGGAAAGGTAGATTGAAGTTACATGCCATTGTATTTATCATTTCCTAGATATAACCTGATTTTAGCATATTCCAAGCCAATTGACAAGATTATGCCTTAGTTTTATCCTCTCCTCCTGCATATGTAGCCTCCTAAGTTGGAGAAGCAGTAGAGTTAGTTGCTAAGCAACCACTAAAGTATTTGGAGTAGATTCAGAGAAGCATCTCTTGAGTCAGGCACTTGATCAACCAATTTTGAAAACAAAGAACTGTAGTAGTGAAGGGCCCATGAAGTCATCTGTTGTAGGAAAATGGTAGAAAGTCAACCTAGCTTAGATATAGGATGATTTTCTTGCAGTTTTTCTTTGAAATATTATTAGATTTTTAAAAATAAAATCAACTTAAGGAACTCTTTTTATAAAACTAATGCTTTATAAACAGGTTGAGTAGTCAACAAAAAGTAGCTGTCAAAGTGAAATTTTATTTAGCCAAAGAGAAATATACAGATCACAGAAAAAAATCCAATGAAGAATGTAGTTAACAAATATGTATAGGTAAATCAAAGATGTGAAAAATATTACAAGAGAGCACATTCTTTGATTTTTAGGACTCATACAAGAAATGCCAGTTAACATATTTGGATAAAGTTTAAGCCTACCATGAAGCACATTTCTAGAATTTGAACAAACCAGATATACTATGCTGTATTTTAAGTCTCTAGTCACATATATTCTAGGTATATAGAACTAAAATTAAGAGACCCAAACAAAGCTTAGATTGTTTGTCACCATCTTCTGGATCTTAGGCAACAGAATAAAGCAGCAGAGAATTAAAAGAATCTTCTGCAGCCATGTGTCCAGGTCCAGGGTACCTATTGTAAACTCCAAAGGGGAGAAAACACTATGGTGATAGAAAAAGGATGCCTGGTATCAGTGAGAATATAGAGAAGGTATTGACATATTTTAGTATAGAAGTGAAAGTACACAAAGGGACACACACATTGGTCAAAGGAATAGATGTGTTTGGGAATCAGATAGGCTTGGATTTAACCTGGCTTTTTCACTTTCTTTTATGTTTACAAATTACTACAGGGCTCCTTCAATTTTAGCTATCTTTGGTGTAGCTACTTTATTATTATGTTTCTATTGATATTATCTTTTAGATTACCAAAGAAAACGAGGGGAAAATGAATCACAAGGTCATAATCTTGTGAAAGTTAACGTTTCAGATTACAAAAGAGAAAGAGTTCTCTGATTGAGGTAAACATTCCCCAAAATGTACATAAGTAAGATTTATTGGGTGTGTTTAAAACCAGGAAAAGACAAAGGGGCTGCAAAGATGGATAGAAATGTTTATGTGAATCATGATTGTTTAACAAGCAAGTTCTGACAATTGTGATAAAACATTTATCAACAGACTAGTTTCTTTTTTTTTTTTAGTCAAGAAGGGAAATTTAAAATATTATGATAATACCTTGCTCTATCAAACACATTATTCCAAATTGCAGCAGTAAAACATGGCTCCATTTATAAGTATTTTGATGATGTTTTGTCCTCAAAATGAAGAGGAGTCAGTCTGAACTTCTAAATCTTAAATCCTAAAACATTATTAAAGGTATTTATGGTTTACCCACACTTTATCCACATTACAACTACATGCATTTAGACTTTTGCCACTTATTTCTGAGATTTTAAAAGTTATTCTATATGTACTTTTAATTATAAAAGAAAACAAAATTGTCAATCCATTGGCACTGCAAAATTTAAATGAAATCAGATATTAAAAACATCCTCCACGTTCTTTTTTCTACTGGCAAACATGTTCTCTGTAGTATGTATGCCCATTTAGAAATTAGGGCTTTTTGTTGCTGTTTTGGTTTGTTTGGTTAGGAGAAGGGCACAAAAGGTATACTGAACATTTTACTGTGTAATTGGTTTTTAGCACTTAAATATATGCTCGGGAAAACTGTTCATGTCTACACACATTGCACATTACACACACCACACATACACACTCATATATGAACACACATAACAAATACACACACATATAAAGAACTGATTATTTTAAGAGGCTCTGTAATATTACTTCCTGTAAGCTAGTCATTTTCCCACTTAATGAAACTATAGATTGTATTCTTGTTAACTAATGTTACCTAACAAACTATCCTAAAACTAAGTGTCAACACAACCATAATTATTTTGTTTGTCCTCAGATCTATGGTTTGAGCAAAGCATGGAGTGAATCATTCTCTATTTGCCTTGTGTCATTAGCTGGGAATTCAGTGCTTTCCATGTGGGTCTCTCCATGTGGTCTAGGAATCCATAAATGTCCCAGAAAAGAATGTCCCAGTAAAGAAACTGTTACACCTTTTGTCACCTAACCTGGGAGTCAAATAGCCTATGCCCCAGCCAACATTTCTCACTAACTTGCCAGCTAAGATTAAGCAATCACTACTTAAGTCAGCTCTCCTGCTGTGTATAAATGCCAGAGTACACTATTACAGTCAGGAAGTCACAAACCCCGCCCGTGGTTAAGGGGAGGGAACAATAATTTCTGTCTTTTAATGAAGGAATGGTGAGTTTCTGGAAAATCACTTGCAATGAGAAAAATTGTTACATCTTGAAAACATACAATATTCCACAGCTTGTTCCCTAATCCTTCAGTACTACAAGTGATGTTGTACTATATACAGTCACATCATCCTGGTGCAATTAGATAAATATTTCTCTAGAAATTAGAATAGCCATACCTCCTGGATTTTGCCCACTTATTCTACCTGTATAGATAGCCATTCTAAAACTCTAAAACAGTCTTACAATATATGAAAGTTTCACTTTATAACACAAATAATTTCATACTAGATATTTTCTTTTTTTTTTGCCAATGTTATGGGAGAAAATTGTCTTGGTTTATATTTCCCTAATTACTATTTGTAATTTTGTAGCTTTTTTAGTTATTACTAATTTAATTTTCTTTGCCTTGTTTAATATTTTTCTCATTTCTCAGCAGGTTTTTAATCAGTATATATGATTTTGAAAGCACTCTTTTTTTTGCTACCATGTAATTTATCTTCCAGATTGCAAATAATTCTCTGGTGTTTTTTTCATTCTTTAATTATCGAATTTACTTTACAGGGCTTTAAATTTTAACGCTGTCAACTTCTTAATTTCTATTTTGCCTTTTGTGATTTGCATGACAAAGTCTTACTTAGCTCTACTAGATTTGCCTTTACTTTCTTCTTCTTGTTCTCCTCCTCCTTCTTCAATTTATTTTGTCTATTTAGTGGTACTGGGGTTTGAACTTAGGGCTTGTGGTTGCTAGGCAGGTGCTCCACCACTTGAGCTACATCTCCAGCCTTTTTTTGCACTAGTTATTTTGAAGATAGCATCTAACTTTATAACCAGGCCATTTTGGACTACAATCCTCCTGATCTCAGCCTTCAAAGTAGATAAGATTCGGCTTGAGCCACTGCACCTGCCTGGCAAGAATCGCTCTTTTGATGTGTACAATTTAGTAGCTTCTAGCGCATTCATAATTGTGCTACCACCATCATTACTGTCTAACTACAGAACATTTTCATCACTTTGAATAGAAACCCCAAATCCATTAGCATTCACTTACCATTTCTTCCTACCCCCAGACTCTAGCAGCTACTAATATATTTTCTGTGTCTATCAATATGCTTATACTTGGAATTTCATATGACTTAAAGAATCACATGTGGTTTTGTGCATTTGTTTTTTTAACTTAGCATGTTTTCAAAGGTCGTGTTAGAACATGGACCAAGGCGAATTCCATGTTGTTGTATGTACTATAGTTTTATAGGGTATTTTGACATCTCTGAGGGTAAATCATGCTCATTGTTCTTCCTTAAAATGTTCATAGCTATAATTATGCAATTCTTTTTTCAGTTCAATTTTATATGTGTATAACGATATGTTTATTAGACTTCATATAAATTCCTAACTTATTGAGTAGAGTTGTTATCTTTATAATATCAACTCTTCTCATCCATGTACTTGCAATATTTCTCTACTTAATTAAGAAATTCTTGCATGCCAAAGACTTATTTTTATCACAACGAAGACATCTTCACAACATTATATGCTTTTAGTTGCTATTGAGATCATAATTTGTCTTCTGTAATATATTTTAATTGATCATAACAATTATAATGTCTAGAATAGTTTTTAATTCTTTCTAATATTTGCACTCTGTTTTTAGCCTCTTTTCACTGATCATTGCGGTAGTTCTAACCTGGATGCTGTTTGCACTCCCCAGGAGACATTTGCAAGATCTGGATAGCTTCATAGCAACTATCTGCAGGAAAACATCAATTAATTATGACAAAGTTAAGAAACCTTGGATTAGGGAATTCAGTACAATCGAATAGCAGTAATGTTACAGACATCCTTATGTTGCTCCTGGATTTAATATGAATATAATATCAGTAATGCTTATTTTAGGATTCACATACAGGAGCTTCACAAAGTTTTAAAATGTTCCTTAATTCTAGTTTACTAATATCCCCTTGCTTATTTGTGTTTAGTTAAGAATAGATGTTGAGTTATCCCAGGACCTGGTGAGATGGTCATATTGGTTTTAACCTTAATTTATTATCATAGCATAATATCAGCAGGTTTTCTAATTTTTGCATAAGCTTGTATCCCTAGGATAGATCCTATTTACTTATCCAAAAGTATTGTTAGATTTGGGTTAATTTTTTCAAGTCTGAGTTTGAAAGTACATGTGTCTGTACATGTTTGTGTAGCATGTGAGCACTTCAGATATTTTAATGCATTTAATCTTCACTAAATCCTGGAAGGTGGATATTTGCATTGCTCTCATTACACATATTAAAAACTTCTTTCCTTGGAACTTAACTGTTTTTAGGAAACATCCTCCATTTTTGTTAACCAGCCCAATATTAAAATTCATTAAAACAATGCCCATCAACTATTGAGATTTCTCTCACTGGAGATACCTCTTCACCAAATTAAAGTACAAAAAATGTGTGTGGGGGTGGAGGGGTGTTTGTTTGTTTTTGTTTGGTTGTCCTGTAATTTAAACTCAGGGATTCATGCTTGTTAGACCTGTGCTCTGCCACTTGAGTCACTTCCCTAGCCCTTTCTGTTTTAGTTATTCTTCAGACAAGTGTCACATTTTTGCAGAGCTAGCCAATGACCACAATCCTCCTACTTCTATCCCCCAAATACTGGATTATAGGTATGTACTGGAGTGAGCACTGTTTTGTCTCTCCCTCCCTTGTTAGAGGGAGCTTTTTCTCTCACTCTTGGTTTTTACTAAACCTAACTGGGCTTACCTGGGGGGCCACTGGAGATTCAGAAAAGACACAGGATAGACAGAAAGACAGAAAGTGGGGTCAGGTGTGTTGGGCGCTCGGGTGGAGATGCTCAACCCTATTTGCTTCTTTTCTCTAACTTTATTCAAGGCCTTACTCCTTGCAGATCTTTAAAACCTTGCTTAAAACCTCTTTCCTTAGACTCTCCCTGTCCCGTGTTTTCTCTTAGCTTAGCCTTAGCTTAATCTCTTAAAGTCTTTTGCTCCCAGGCTTGCACCTTTTCATTAGCATTCTCTCTTTAGGTTTCTTAAAGCCTCTGTGCTCAGACTTGCAACAGCCTTGCTTGAAAACTGCATATGCATAACTTCTATCTTACACTGTCCCATGTTCTCTTTGACTTTTCTTTAGCTTCTAAAGCCTATGTTAAAGTTCTTTCTTTAGCTTAGCTTTCCAAAGCCTATGCTAAAGTTCTTGGTGCAGACTTTCTATCAACCCCTCCTTAGCCATTCTTTTCCCTTTAGCAATTCTTTTCCCTTCAGTAATTCTTTTCCTTTCCAAAAGCTTCCCACACCAAAAAGCCCAAAGCTAAAGCCCAAACTGAAAAATCCAAGCCAAAGCCCAAAGTAAAAGCCAAAGGCAAAGAGCAAAAAGCCCCAAGCCCTCCTTCAGCAGGCTGGCAAATAGGGTGGAGCAGAGGCTCTTGGGGAGGGGCGTGACATCATAACAGGAGAAACCTGAGCTCCTGCTTCTCTGAACTCAAGTTTAGGAGAAACAGCTGTTCTGCTTTTTTCTGTTTCGTGGCCAGGTCTGTGCCTATCTCGGCATCTCGCCTTGCTTACATCCAGTTCTCATAGGTTTTTCTGCTCTCCACAAGGTACCACCACGTCCAGCCAAAAATGTGTTTTTTAAAATTTTTGTACTGGATGGGGGTACATTGTAGCATTTACAAAGGTTTTTACAATGTATCAAATATATCATACTTGAATTCACCCCCTTCACAGCTCTCCTTCATCCCCCTACCCCAATTCCAGGAACAGTTTCAATAGGTATCATTTTTGCATTTGCTTACTTGTGTATGCATAATGAAATTAATTCTTCACATGTCCTAGATTCCAGATTTGACTGATATGTGCTAGTCATAGGATCTTGGTAAATATCCCCTAAATGCCTCAACTTTCTTGTCTGTCATATAAGACAGTGTGAATGTGTGATACCCTGAGGGCCTTCTTAGCTGCAGATATATAAAATTTAAAGAATTTGTACCAGTGCCTGGTTCAAACTAATTTTGTAACAGATATCGATAAATGAACAAATAAATAAGCCAGGCATATGATGGAATCAATTGAAGATGGCCTCTGCATTATTACTTGAGTAGGAATTTCACACTTAGCCAGAATTTGAATGTACATTAGAAGTAAGATGAGTTGTGTTACTAAAGCAAAAATGTGCTTTCAGTTCCCAAGCTAACTCTTACTGTTTGGCAGTGTCTGGCCAGACAACTATTTTATGAAGAAATGTGAAGCAACTTCTGCACTTGGTGGGAAGGAGTTCATTTAGTAATGCTAGGTTGTAGGATGTGAGAGTCATTAGAACACCATTTTTGCCATGTCATCCAAGTATGAATATTTCATATCTATGTATGTAAATGATACTTTGATGATATAAATAATAGATTACATATTGTAACTAATGAAAACAAAGACTTCTTCAGAAAAAATTAGTAATAAGCCAATCAAGGAGACAGAGTATCCTTAACGTTTATTAACATGTATTCATGTGTCAGTTAATGAGAATTATGATAGCTTATAATGTATTCACTTTTCATCAGAATCAACATTTTCTTTCAGAAGGAAGCTACAGATTGCCTTACTCTGTGACAGAGTCTAGAAATAATTATTTGTATTGAGCAGGCCAAACATAAATATCATTCTTTAAATAGCATTTGATTTCTGAACAGAGAAATGTTTAGGGTTCTCTAGAACTCAATCCCTGAATCAAATGTTGGACGGGGAGATTTTTTTTTATACTTGGAGATTATGGTTCTTTCTAGAACAGAAGAACATTCATGTCTTAAAATAATGATCAGTAGTGCTGTACTGAAGACATAATGATTTCTAGGGTTTCAATATGCATTCCTTTTCAATACCACAAGATTCTACAAAGCATAAATGTTCTTTATGAGTGATTATGTAAACTGTTTCTCTCTTTCTTATTCTATAGTGAGCAGCTGAATTTGATTTACTATGTGCTATATACACCATTTTGAAATGAATGACATTTCACAGGATGATTTATATGAAATATCAAAACCTGATATAATAAATACATACATATACATACAAGTGTTAGAAGTCTATTTCTCTCAGTTCTGGAGTCTGGACGCTCACAATCAGGGTGCTAGTATGGTTAGGTTCTGATTAGGACATTATTCTGGGTTTCAGTTAGCTGACTTCTTAGTGTATCCTGACATTAAAGAAAGCAAAACAATAGAGTTGTCAGAGGTCACTTTTTGTTAAAGCATTAGATCTGTTCCTGCAGATTCTACCTCCACGTCCAAATTACCTCCAACAGGCCCCACCTCCAAATACTATCACATCAAATGTTAGGATTTGAACATTTTTGTTAGGATTTTGAAATTTTTTGGGTATACAACATTAAATCCATAAAAATGGCTCTATAGACTTTCCTAGATTAAATTCCAAACACTTATCACTAAAGGCCTTATAACATTTCATCTGAGGTCAGCTTGTCTGTCCATCCTTAGTTTCCACTAGACTCATACTCAAATATCTAGATCTATCAGACTGGTCTGTTCTTAGTTCTCTAATCCATTCATGTTTTATTGATACGGTTAATGATGCCTTCCTACCCTTCCCCAGTTTTCCAAATTTATCACTTCTTTAAGGCTCATTGTCAAGAATTTTAAAGGGTCTGAGAATATTTTCTACTTGAATGCTAACAAGTCAGCCTACTGCAGTTTTATGGATATTGGCAGACTATACAGGACTCCTGGGTCAGAGAGAAAGATTTTCCTTACTCGTAGTATAACTAGCATCCTGAACTTCAAGTTCAAAGTTGTTGTTTTTCTTGTCCCCAAAACCCATGGAAATAGCAACCAATAATTCAGTTGGAAGTTATTTATGCAGAGTTTATGTCACAGCTACAGAATTCAAAGATAAGGGACTTGAATCTTTTACAATGGATGTAAGCAAGAGATGCCCAACCATTTCAGGGAAAATCATTGTTTTTATTATATTGGACAAGCTTCTGTTCTGGAAGAAGGATATACTACTCTTATTTCCATGACTATTCAATATCCAAACATCCTTATAAAGATAGTTAGGAACAAAATCTGTTTGTACAGTTGTGTCCTGTTCATAAAACATAAGAAATGAGTGAGATCATAGAGAATTACCTTCCTCTTATGAATTATGTACAACTCTTATGAAGCCTTCCATTACTGCCTAAAGCTTATGTCCCAAATTTTCTGATTTCCATGAAACACTTAGTACATACTCCTTACATTTGTAACTTACTATCAATTAAGAGTGTACTTAATATAATGTCTAGCATATATTGAGCATGAAATATGTCTCAGCTATCACCATTGTAAGTATTTCATTCTAACTCCATGATTACCTCACAAGAGAGAATAAATACTTTGATAGCGAGGAACAGTATCCTTTTAATCTTCTAAGTGAATAGTACAGACAAAATGAGCATATACCTGTATGCATCAGGCCCTCTATCTAACTGAATTGACTTTCTAAAATGTGAGATTCTGAAAAACAATTTCTCCTTTCTTCACAAGTAGGCTCCCATAAAGACAGGTGTCAAAACTCCCTATTTTTTCAGTTTCTGAATGATTAGATGCCTTCAGTTCTGCCACACTGGATAGATGTCAGTTCTAGCCTTTGCTATCTGCCTAATCCTTTAGACTGCCAATATTTCCAGGGTTTCTGTTTTGATACCTCAGTATCTGACAGGTAGTCCTGAATTTGGCCTAAAGTCTTACAATCCCACTGTTCTTCTAAAGTATGTTAACATCTTTCTAGGTGCACTTTGACTTCATTAGACTTACCTCTATGTTGATTCAAACTCACCAGTTATTGAATTGTCATGATAACAGCTGATAATCTTATTCATCTTACAATTTCCAACTTTTCCAGCAGCAACATGAAATATCATCTAGGCACTATGCTTGGGATCTTATCATGTTTCTTCCAATTCATGTAGATCTATGCTAAGTTTCTTCAAGTATAAATAAGTTTCTTCAGTTTATAAAATTGTTGGGAGAGAATCAAACTCTGTGACATCCTGGATCCCTAACCTGTGGAAAGCCTCCCTACACCATGCCATTTCTCCCAATCAGCTGGTTCCATAGCTGCTTGTGTGAATCTGCAGAACAAACAGGTAAGCATGATGCACCACGCACAACTCCTGTAATCAGCCCTCCAGGGAAAATAATCCAGCACAGCCCTGGGCAGATTGAACACCCCCAACAAAACTGAAAAGCATAAACAGTGAACTGTAATCTAACACAGACAGTGGAGGTGGGAGGTGGAATGCTTAACATGCCCCAGAGAACAGGAGTGGGGGAAGGAGCTGAACTCTCAATGAACAAATGCAGGAAAAGCAACAAAGTTTGAGAGTGGGAATAGACTGAAAAGCCAACCTCCCAGAGGAGATGCTAACACCCAGTAGAGGTCAGGAGAGGCACAAAGGCTGAGAGTGGGGGTGGGGTGACAAAGCAAACTCCCTTAGGAGCCTCTAGCACCTAGCACAGGTTTAGAGAGACACAAAGGCTGAGAGCAGGTTTGGAGTGATAAGCCAACCTCCCAATGCAGGACAGGTGGTGGATCTTGGAGCTGATCTAGTGAGGCAGAGAGCAGTATTGAAAACTGAATTGCCCCACCTTGCTGGGGGAAGAGTTGACCAAACAGAGTTGCAGCTGAAGGACAACACAGCTGCCACCTGGTGAAAACTACAACAGCTCTGACCCCCCTGCATAAACTGGCAGACTTACCTCACCTCCAATTGCAACTAACCCTGTGGACAGAAGGAACAAAATACTACTCACAATTCAGTCACCTGGCGAGACCACATCAGATCTCCCACTTGAATTCCAATACCAGGAATGGACACCTAAGGAATAATTCCAGAACTTTTACCAAAAGACCAAACTATTTGTTTTCCTGTACTTGGTATTATTTTTTGTATTATTAACTTCACCATCATAATTTTCTTATCCCTATTCTTATCTCCTTCACTTTCCCTCTTTTCTTGTGCTACAATCTGTTGTTCACCCTCCCAACTATTCTTTCTGCCCCTTCTCATCCATTCTCTCCCCATCTTCACCTCCCCCTCTTATCCATCCACAACCTGTCATCACACTACCCCTCTCTCCTACACACTCACCACCCACTGACCAGCCTACTGTACCAACTGTACAAAATGCCAGCCCCCTGCAATTGCTGACACAAGCACCCTCCACTACAACAACAGAAATATACCCAAACATGCACAGGGCCACAAAACCCAGCAGCCCCCATCCTTTTTCCCCCACCAACCCAACCCTTTTCCCTCCCCCCTTTTTAGTGCCACGTTTACCAATTACCCAAATTTCTATATCTAGCCTAATAACCATTACCTCCCCCAACTCCTACTGTTCATAGATATTATCACCAAGGAGTTTTCTATATAATATATAAAGAACTGGTCTAACATTGAACCTGTGAATTTGTTATTGCTAAATTACACCTCCAGGCCAGGGACAGAAAGAGCACATCAACCTAGCTAACAACCAATTTAGTCATAACACAAAAAATAAATCAAAGGAAAGGAAACAAGTAATTAAAACCACAAACTACCTTATCAAGAACATAGTAGCACAGCGCCAAGTGGAGTGATGGGAAGAGGAAGAAGGAATGAAAACCACACTTCTCAAAAAAATAATTCTATAGAGGATTCAGTGAGAAATGAAGAAAATGGAGACCCAGTTCCTGACTCCAAAAAAACTGAGAAATGTCACAAAAGAGCCTAGTGACACACACATACAGAAAAAAAAAAAATAACCTCAAAGAGGAAATCTTGGAACAAATTACTGAGAAATTCATGGAGAAGATATTTGACATGGTTAATCAGAATGTACAAGATGCTCTCAAAAAATTTCAAGACACCAAAAATAAACAACATGAGAAGACACAGAAACAAATAAATGAACTCAGAGAAGACTTCAACAAACACTAAAGTGAAACAAAGGACACTATAAAGACAGAGATATATGAATTAAAGAAGACAACACAAAATATAAAAGAGGAGTTGAACAAAGATATAGAAAACCTCAGAAGAAAGAATCAAATAGTAATCCTGGAAATAAAAAGTCTCTTTAGTCAAACAAAAAACACAGTGGAAGGCCACTCCAGCAGATTAGAACAAGTGGAAGACAATCTCAGAGCTTGAAGATAAAATAGAAATTAAAGAAAAAACAGGAGAAGTCTTAGTCAAACAACTTAGGAACTATGAAAAGAATATGCAAGAACTCAGTGACTCCATCAAAAGACCAAACCAGAATTGACAGCATTAAAGAAGGAGAAGAGATACAAGCCAACAGGATACATAATACATTAAATAAAATAATAACAGAAATTTTCCCAAGTATTGAGAAAACATTGCTCATTCAGGAGCACATGCTTCTCTGGGAAATAATTGCTGGAAGGCATCTGGAAAGGGAAAAGTAATGATGGCTGAAAAATCTCAAGAATGAAGGTAGAAATTGAACATATTTTCCCAGGAAAATAAAAACAGATGATTTCATAACTATCTCTAATATTGAAAATGATCATTGCTATCATTCTTAAAGATAGAAAGAGAAGAAAATAGGATGAAAACAAGCTAAGAGAAATTGAGGTTTTTTAAATAATGTATTTTGAAAGGAATCATGACTCACATTCTGCAATATGGAGGGAGGATAAAAGAATATAAAGATGTCCTTGCAATGTTTATAAATTCTATGCATTATCCACTCTTACCTCTCGAAAGTCTCTTTGCTAAAGATAAATGTTATTATATATGCAAACAAGGGAGGCTATGCCATGAAAAATAACACATATGCTTGTCATGGTCTTCAGTGAATTTAATAACTGAATCAGATGAAGCATTCACATAGGTGTACTTGAAAGATAAAAAACAGAAAAATGGAAGTGAGAAAGGTACATACTTAGTAATTAAACTTACTTTTTATACTGTCCTTGGTTGAGATTGACGAATTTTTTTTAAAAGTGTTATTAGGAGTTAAATTTTTGAAGTGGAAAATTTTGAAATGCATATTTTCTCTCCTTGTATTGTGTGAAAGATAACACTATTGAATGCATGCATTGCAGTAAAACAAGGCCTGTTCTTGGTTTCTATCCTATTGAGAGAACAGCAGCTTCAATTTTTCTTTCCCATTACTTAATATTTGGCAGCAGCTGCTCTTTGGCACTAGGTAGGGCATTTGATAATTCTGGTCTGTTGCATAAACACTTTTACTTCAAAGAGATTGCCTGTCCACATCCACATGGAATTATTTTAAGCCAAATGTCTAATCTGGCCAACATCTTTAATGTTCTCAAAATCATCTTGAGTGTTGTTAATGGAGTATCATTAGGTACAATTTGGAACTTTTTAATGGGCAGTACACAGATACAGACTTTTGTACAGTATGTGCTCTTGTTTTGGAAGTCTCTGGGGATTTTCTTTCATATATCATTTCCCTAATATTTTGTTTTTTCACCAGTTGACTTGGTTTTATATAGCTATGGTGTTTACTTTCTACTTGATAGATATTTATTAAAACCTTAGTAGGATCTGGATATTATACAAAGCACTAGAATAAGGTATACCCAACTGCAGTTGCAATTAGGAAGAAAAGACAATGTATAAATAAACTTCAGTACTAATATAGTCATGTACAGAGGACATGAAATCTCAGACTTGGGAATTCTTAATATTGTGCATGAAGGAAGGAACATTTCATCAGGCACAAGTTCTTCTAAAGCATAGGAAACTAACCCAAGAAGGAGGGGGTACTTAGGTGAAGCTACATCAAGATACAATTTATAACTTTGTACTGACAGAGAAATTTGGGACAGAGCAATGTATAATGTAATGAGACAATATCTTTCAGAATAGAAGAACTATTAAAAATTCAGAACAAGGTATAGCACGGTCAAGTTTATAAAGTACAATATATTCACAGGTAAAATACTAAGGCAAAACCCTACTGAGCAATGAACAGAGACTAAAACAATGATGGACTAAAACAATGATGGATGTAAACGAGTCACGTTAAGGAGAGGGCAGTAGTGGGAGGGGAGGGTAAATGAAGAGAGTAAAGGAGGGTGAATATGGTTGAGGTACTTTCTATACATATATGAATATGGAGCACTGACACCTCTTAAAGTCTTTTAAGAAGAGGAGTGGAGAAAAAGGGAGAAGATGAACCAAACGGGAACAATATATGTACATATGGAAATGTCACAACGAACCTGTCATATACTAATAAAAACATCTTAAAAAGATATATCTGAAAATCACATGTTGGACATATTGCATGGATGAAAAGTGCAAGTAACCCTGTTGATTAGCAAATAGTCCAATCGCTATACCTTAAGCATTGAACTAGCATGAGAAATGAAGAGAAATAATTCAAGAACAGAATATTCAGAAGCTACGTCGCTTAAGAAACTAACACATAGTCATAAGAAAGTGTTAATAAATGCCTCTCATATGAAAGGACAAAAATTTAATGCAGAAACATCAATTTTAAATGTGAAATTGCCAAAAAATTTTAAACAATGGGGTCATATTCTATGTTTATTTGTGTTTTCCTACCTTTTTCCCTTTCGGTAGAATGCAAAGAGTTTTCAAACTACTTGTGAAATATTTGTATTTGTGGAGTTATAACAGATTGTTGTTTTCTGTCTTATGATGTATTTGCAATAGGGAATGCCTCCTAGATACCTGGGGGGAACACAGTGTGTTCAGGCTGATTACCAATGGCACAGGCTGTAAATCTTCCCTTTTTGATGGTAAGCCCAAACATTACAATTCAGTGAAGTTCCAAGACTATTTTAACTTATAGGTTTGGGACATACAGGAACAGGAAATGGCTCCATTTCTTGGGTTCCCAAGCAAGAAGATACCAGGAAAGGGGAGTAAATCCAAACTGCTACAAATCTTTAGAGCACATGTTAAGAGTAGGAATTAGTTTGGCCCTACATTGTCAGTCACATGTACCCTCCTCTCTTTTGTCTGTTTCCACAACTCTTCTTACCTCCAAGGGTAGGACATAACTCTCTTATTCTTCAGTTTCAGGAAATTTAAGTTTGATGCAAACTCCAGTCTTACCTAATGGCTACTTCTTAATTATCTCAATAATAGCCTTTGTTGAATTTGTTTTCTAGTTCAGGAAGGATCCAGAGTCTCTTACTGGATTTGGTTGCTGCATCTTGTTAAGCCTCCTATAATATGGTATAGAATTTTTTGAGCCTTCACTTATGATGACAATAACACTGATATATTGGAAGACTGTAGGATGTTAATTTTATATAGTATCCCTAATTAGGATTTCTCTGGACTTTTTTTCATAACTAAAATCAGGTTGTATATGTTTTAGCGTATAAGGCATGTTGTTTCCTTAATATATTACATTTCAAAGCACATGATCATTATTTGTACTTTACTAGTGATGTCAACTTAATTACTTGGTTAAAAGATTATCTAGTTTCCATATGGTACAGTTTTTATATATTAAAAAAATTTACTTTTAGAATGAGCAAACCATGTAAATATTTTATAGGGGTCAAATCTGATCATTTACTAAAACACTAAATTTAATGCATAATTCTTGCCTAAATTAATCTTTACTATAATAATTCTAAAATAGTGATTTTTTTTCATTGAGTATTTCTAATATTTATTAATTGACATTTCACTATAAGAAAGAGTTTCCCCTCACTTCTATCTATGTATCTGTGTATTATCTAGGTATATATGTTTATATGTATGTATGAATGTATATATATGTCTATCCATCTATCCATTCATCTGTCTGTATCTATCATCTACATTCGTGAATTCTTTTGTTTTGCATAGATACTCATAACAGTTAAATCCTCCTTGTGAAATGCAGCTTTTAGCATTAAAAAAAGAGTCTTTTTAAATCTCACTGAAAGATCCTTTTTTTTCTTACTTCTCTTTAGTGAAATTTGCATATTTGCTTTCTTACGGCATTCAGTTACCTAGTAGACTTTTGCATATCTTTTCATGTTTGCCTTTTATAATCCATTGAGTTTAGATATGTCTATCATAGATAAAGTGGTGATATTTTTCTATATGAGTTCTATGGGATCTGAACATATGAGCCCCCACCAATTCATAAGTAGAAGCTTAATCACCAATCTAATGGTTTTCAGAGGTAAGGCCTTTCATCAGCAATTAAGTCATGAGCAATTAATCCCACGAATGAGACTGGTGCCTTCATGAAAGAAACCCTGAGGGTCCCCAAGTGAGGACCTTTCCACTACATGAGAATACATCATCTAGGAAGTGAGCCCTCACCAGACACTAAAATCTACCTATCCCTTAATCTTGGACTTCTCAGTCTCCAGTACTATGAGAAATAAATTCATGTTGTTTATAAGCTAACAAGTTTATGGTATTTTGTTACAGTATCCCAAACTGTATGAAACAATGAGATAATTTGAAAATCTTTTTCTTTGATTATTGAATTAAATCCATTTATAATTTTTAATATTATATGTATGCTTTGTCTCATTTTTGCCATATTGTTTTATGCTTATTTAGTGTGTGTGGTAGGTTAGGTAGTTCCCCTCAACATTATATGTATGCTTCACTTTGGTATGTAGCAAGTTTTATACTTTATAAAATACTAATTATCTTATACTTTTAAAAGTGCATTTAGTTTCCCCTTTTTAAGATTAATGTTTTCTATCTTCATAACTAATTTTAATTGACATTTTTTGATATCACCTGTTTTTATATAACAATTTATGTCCATATCTCATTTTTTTCTTTCTGTGTCTTCTTCCATTTTAGTGACATTACTTCCATTTTGCCAGAAATATGTTTTTACATTATTCTTATTACATCCTAGATCCAGTTTTAGTGTTAGATCTAAAATTAAGCATACTAAATATTCATTATTGCTAAGGTTGTACAGGATGGAGCTCATCTTCTACTAGATTCCATTGGAGCAGTTTTATACTTTTGAACTGGAGGAGTACTATACTTTTGTCCTATATGTGAACAGCTTGGCTAAATGCAAATCTTTGGCTTAAACTATGTTTTCTTGAAACTTTTTTTCCACATCTTGCTGATGTTCTCTTGAAATATCTGGTGCTTATACTGCTTTCTTACCTTTATAACTAATTTGGTCAGTTTGCTAGTAGGAACTGAAAGTTTTTCATTTGTCCTTAACACCTAATAATTTTACCGTGATTATTTCTCAGGGTTATTATTTTGACTGTTTTGCCAGATATATTGAGTTCATTAATTATGTTGACATAAGACTTTACTATTACTGGAAATTTGACTTTGAATTAATTTTATAAATATTGGTTTAGTTCCATTACTTATTCTCATTAGGAGAGTCAATAACCTATATGTGGAACTTCTTTGCATGTCTTCCATTGCAATGATTTTTTGTCATGCTTATGCTCATTATGATTTTCCTGCTTTCTTTCAATACTTCTTTTTTTACTTATTACTATATTATTGTAGTACTGGGGATATATTGTGACATTTACAAAAGTTCTTACAATATATCAGAGTTGAATTCATCTCTTCCATCATTCTCCTTTAACTCCCTCCTCTGCTCCTCCCATTCCTGGAATAGTTTCAACATGTCTCATTTTCCCATCTTCATCATGAGTACATAATATTTCCAGTACATTCAACCTCCTTAACCTCAGTACTTTTTATTAAAAGTCCATTTAGTTTTATTATTTGTTGGAATCCTTAAATTTATGCTTCAGTTCTGATCTCTTTTTTTAACTTTTTCTTTAATTTCTTTCCAGAGCTCTATCAACTATTATTGAACTTCAACATATATATTATTTTTTATTTTTGTTCTAATTTCAAGTCTAGAGTAAATATATAAAGGTATTTCATTCTTTTGAGACTGTTGAGTGATAATTTTGTTCTCCCAAACAATATTTAGGACTGGATATTTAGGGAAAATTTTAAAAACTGAATGCTTTGTCTTTTCTTTTTCAGTTAGACATGTATGACATTGTTCTAATTTTTATTTCTAGGCATTTTGTGGGCTGGATCCATATATATTTTTTAAATTATACAGTTATATACTCATTGATTTCTCTAACCAAATGGTATGTTCCACAACATGAGAGAATCCTCATCTGTTTTATTCATTTTTGTATCCTTAGTGTTATCAACAAATCTGCCATGTAGCAGACCTTGAATAAATGTGTATGAAATGGACATATCCAAGGAGATGATATGGCCATGTTCTGTAGTGTCACCAAGGAAGTACTATTCAACCAGGTTCAGAAAAAAAGCATTCAAGGGAAGGGTAAAGACGTACTAGTAGGCAGCAATGTGGGGAGGTATTCTTGGCAGACAGAGGTGACCACAAATAAGCAGGAGGTTGATGATACCATAGTCCATGTGAGCCTTTGCTAAGAGTGGCGTGAGATTACAGGATATAGTTTGTGAGATGGAAAGTTGGAATCAGAAGATTAGACTGTGAAAAATTTCCCTGTGCACACTGTGAATATCAGCATCTTTTTTCATTAATTTTGTTAGGCTTCATTATGACAATTCCAAGGAGACTTATATGGTACATTAGTTAGATAGCCCTCCCGTCTCTCCCCCTTGATTCCCTCTCCACCCCATTTAAAACTGTTGCAAGAGGTTTCTTTGTTCCATTTCTTATAAATATATGGAATCTACCAATCATATTCCTTTACTTTAATCGTATTTCACTCCTTCATTCACCCTCCCCCCTCCAGCAAATAACCTCCCCCCAACTCTTCCTATTTTTCAGCCTTGTCTTTCATTATTAATAACTAAGTCAATGTTCCAAGGGGTTTCTCAATGTATCCCTGCTGTGAATATATTTTAGTTTGATCCATTCAACCCCTTCCATTACTCTCCCTTACCCCTTTACCTCCCACCCCCCCATTTTTCAACAGATTTCAATACATACATATCTTCTACCTTCACGTATGTTATGTTTTACATTATTGTTGACGTTCTGTCATTCTCTTTTCCTTTCCCTACTTCCCCGAGTTCCATAAAGTAGTTCCACTATTACAAACATGTTCTACCTATGAGTTTGTACATGACTATGTTTGTTTCTGTGTGTATATTTTATCTTTTGGATCTATCTTCTATGTATGAGAGAAAATATGTGAACTTGTCTTTCTGAGTCTGGCTTGCTTCACTTAACATGATTTCTTCTAATTGCATCCAATTAACTTAAAATCACATTGTCTTATTTTTTGTTATGGCTGAGAAAAACTCCATTGTGTGTGCATATATATATATATATATATATATATATAATATTTTCTTGATCCATTGTAGGACATCTGGGGTGTTTCCATAGCTTGGCTATTGTGAATAGTGCTTTGATGAATACCACACCTGTGGTGTATAGGTGTCTCTACTGTATCCTGTCTTACGTTCTTTTGGGTAGATGCTCAGGAGTGGTAACAGTGAATCATATGCCCGTTCTATCTTTAGCTTTTTGTGGAATATCCATACTGCTTTCCACAGTGTACTAATTTGCATTTCCACCAACAGTGTATAAGGGCTTCTGTTTCACACATCCTCGACAAAAT
Organism: Castor canadensis; assembly: GCF_047511655.1. Classification (NCBI taxonomy): domain Eukaryota; kingdom Metazoa; phylum Chordata; class Mammalia; order Rodentia; family Castoridae; genus Castor; species Castor canadensis. The sequence goes on along the minus strand of NC_133397.1, from coordinate 29,453,453 downwards.
TTGCTGTTGTTTCTGCCCTTGAGTATGGCCATTCTAACTGGAGTGAGATGAAATCTTAGAGTAGTTTTGATTCACACCTCTTTTACAGCCAGGGAAGGTGAACACTTCTTCATGTATTTACTGGGAATTTGTCCCTCATTTTTTGAGAATTCCCTATTTAATTCATGTGCTCATTTTTTCATTAGGATGTTGTTTCTTTGTGTGTTGAGATTTTTGAGTTCCCTGTAGATTCTGGATTTTAGTCCCTTATCAGATGAATAACTGGCAAAGATTTTCTCCCATTCTTGTGGGCTGTCTCTTAAGTCTAATGACTATTTCTTTTGCTTTGCAGAGGCTTTTTAGTTTGAAGCACTTACATTTGTTCACCCTTTCTCTTAGATGCTGAGCTGTTACAGTTCTATTTAAGACATTCCCTATACCTACATGTTGCAGAGCATTTCCTAATACTTCCTGGAGTCATTTCAAAGTCTCTGTCTTTATATTAAGGTCTTTGATCCACTGTGAGTTGATATCAGTACAGTGTGAGAGACGGGGATCTAGTTTCAGTCTTCCACATGTGGATATCCAGTTTTCCCAGCCACATTTGTTGAAGAGGCTGTCTTTTCTCCAACACATGTTTTGGGCTCCTTTCTTGAAGATCATTTGGTTATAGCTGCATGGGTTTATATCTGAGTCTTCTATTCTAATCCATTGGTCTTCATGTCTACTTTTGTGCAATACCATGCTGTTTTTATTATGGCTCAGTAGTATAGTTTGAGATCTGGAATTGTGATACCTCCAGCATTGGACTTTTGCTCAGAAATACTTTGGCTATTCAAGGTCTTTTGTGTTTCCATATGGGGTTTAGAATGGATTGTTCTATCTCTGTGAAGAATGTCATTGGGATTGTAATGGGGATTGCATTGAACATGGAGATTGCTTTTTGTAGTATGGCCATTTTCACATCATTGATTCTACCAATCCATGAGCATGGGAGATCTTTTCATCTTCTGATGTCTTCTTTAGTTTCTCTCTTGAGTGGTTTATAATTTTCATTGAAAAGGTCTTTGGTTTTCTTCATTAAACTTATTCCAAGATACTCTTTTTTTTTAAGCTATTGTAAATGGAATTGTTTCCCTTATTTCCTTCTCAGTCTGTTCATTGTTGATTTACAGGAAGGCTACTGATTATTATAAATTAATTTTGTATCCTGCTACTTTGCCAAAAAAGGTTAGAATTTCTGATAGGTTTTTACAGAAGTTTTAGGGTCTTTTAAGTATAGGATCATGTCATCTGCAAATAGGGATAGTTTGACTTTTTCATTCCCCATTCAAATGCCTTTTATTTCTTGCTCTTGCCTTATTGCTCTGACTAGGAATTCTAAAACTATATTGAATAAGAGTGGAGAAAGTGGGCATCCCTATCTCATTCCTGACTTTAGCAGGAATGGTTTCAGTTATCCATTAAGTACAATTTTGGCTATAGGTTTGTCCTCTATAGTCATTATTATGTTGAGGAACTTTCCTTCTATTCCTAATTTCTTCAGAGAGTTTGTCATGAAAGGGTGTTGGATTTTGTCAAAGGCTTTTCCTGTATCTATTGAGAGAATCATGTGGTTTATGTCCTTGCTTCTGTTTATAGGCTGTATTATATTTATAGATTTACATATGATAAACAATCCTTGCATCCTTAGAATGAAACTGACTTGGTCATGCTGTATGATCTTTTAGATGTGATGTTGAATTCAGTTTTCCAGTATTTTATTGAGAATTGTTGTGTCTATATTCATTAAAAATATTCGTCTGTAAATCTCTTTTTTGTTGCATCTTTATTGAGTTTTAGAATGAGTGTAACACTTGCCTCATAGAATGAGTTTGGTAGTGTTCTTCCTTTGCAATTTCCTGAAAAATATTGGGGAGCATTGGTATTAATTCATCTTTAAATGTCTAATAAAATGCACCATGAATCAATCAGGCCCTGGGCTCTTCTTTGTAAGGATGCTCTTTATTATTGCTTCAATCTCATTGTCTATAATAGGTCTATTTAGATGGTGAATATTTTCTTCATTCAATTTTGTTTGGTTATATGCATCTAAAAATTTATTCATTTTTTTCTAGATTTTCAAGTTTACTTGCATATAAGTTTTCAAAGTATTCTCTACTGATCCTCTGTATATCATTAGTATTTTTCATTTTGTCCCCTTTCTCATCTGTAATTTTATTAATTTGGTTCTTTTCCCTCCACCATTTTGTCATGTTGGCTAAAGGTTTGTTGATACTGTTGATCTTTTCAAAGAGCCAACATTTCATTTCATTGATTCTTTGTATAGCCTTCTTGGTCTCAGTCTCATTGATCTCAACCCTGATAGTTATTATTTCTCTCCATCTGCTACTTTGAGGTTTGGTTTGTTCTTGTTTTTCTAGAACCTTAAGGTACACCATTAGGTCGTTTATTTGAGAAGTCTCTGTTTGTTTGTTTGTTTGTTTTAATGTAGGCACTTATAGCTCAAACTTTTCACTTAGCACAGCCTTTTCTGTGTCCCGCAGGTCCTGGTAGTTACATTTTTGTTTTCATTAGAGTCCAGGAACTTTTTGATTTCTTCCCTTATTTCTTTGGTCACTCACTGGTGAATCAGCAGTGTGTTGTTTAGTCTCCATGTGTTTGAATATCTTCTGTGGTTTCTTTTGTTGTTGAGGTCCAGTTTTATTCCATTGTGATCTGATATGGCACAAGGGGTTATTTCAATTTTCTTAAATTTGGTGAGACTGGTTGTGTCCTAAAATATGATCTATTTTGGTGAAAATTCCATGTCCTGCTGAATAGAATTTGTATTGCATGGTGGTTGGCTGAAATACTCTGTAGATGTCTATGATGTCCATTTGTTCTAATGTGTGTAGTAGCTCCGAAGTTTCTTTGTTGATTTTTTGGCTGGATTATCTACCTATTGGTGACAGTGTGGTATTCAGTTCTCTCACTATCACTGAATTGGGGTCCATCTGTGTTTTCAAGACAGATGTAGTCAAGTGCCCCTAAGTTTGGCACATATGTGTTAAAAATTCATAGTTCCTCTTGATGAATTGCTCTTTTAATTAATATGAGGCGACCTTCATTGTCCCTTCTGACTGATTTTAGTCTGCAGTTTACTTTGTCAGATATAAGTATAGGTACTCCTGCCTATTTATGGGGTCTATTTGCTTGGAAAACCTTTTTCCACTCTTTGATTCTAAGTCAGTTTTTGAGTCTCTCAGGGAGATGTATCTCTTTATAACCAACATATATGATTGGGTCTTGTTTTCTAATGCAACTTACTATTCTTTGTCTTTGGATTGGGGCATTGAAGCCATTCAGTATTAGTATTGATAAGTGTGTGGTATTTCCAGTCATTTTTATTTCACTGATATTTACTTTTCCCATAGTCCTTTATTTACTAGTCTGCTTGGTCAAAAGGGTTTATATTTTCTTGCATCTACATGTTTGATTCTCATTTCATCCTCTGTGTGTAAGAGTCCTTTATGTATTTTCTGCAGTGCTGGTTTGGTGGTCGTGGTCGTGAATTCCTTTAGTTTTTGCTTGGTGTGGAAGGTTTTAATTTCTCCTTCAAGTAGGAAGGATAATTTTCCTGGATAGAGTAGTCTAGGTTAACAGATTTTTTTCTCTCAGTGCCTGAAAATAGATCTTTCCATGACCTTTATGCATTTAGAGTTAGCGTTGAGAAATCTTGTTATACTGATGGATTTGCCATTATGTGTGACCAATCTTTTCTCTTTTGCAGCTTTCAGAATTCTTTCTTTGTTGTGTATTATTGAGTATTTTAATTATGATATGTATGGGGGTGTTTGTTTTCTGGTCCTAACAGTTTGGTGTTCTGTAAACCTCTTGAACCTGTATGTTCCACCCTTTCTCAGGGTTGGGAAGTTTTCAGCTATTATGTTATTGAAAAATGTACTAATGCCTTTAGTTTGTATCTCTTCTTCTTCTAAAACCATGATTTATAGATTTGGTATTTTTATGGGGTCCCAATCCAGACTTGTTGCAAGTTCCGTTCATATTTTTTTAGCATCTTGTCAGGATTTTTGACTATTTGATCTAATTCCTCTGCTTTATCTTTTGTTCCTGATACTCTATTTTTGACTTGCTCCACTCTGTTCACCAAACTGTCAATTAGATTTTTATTTGGGATATTGAGCTATTCATTTCAGATTGGTTATTTTTCTTATTTTTTACATCACTATTAATTTCATCTTTCATATCCTGCATGGTCTTAATTTCATTCATCTGTTTGTTTGAATTCTCTTTAAGCTCTTTTAGTTATTTATTCATATCTTCTTTCAGTTCAGACACTAGTTTATGTGTCTCTTTGAGCTCATTAATCATTCTTACCATTATTTTTAGGAATTAAATATTTAATAATTCCTCCTTTTTACTGATGTTTAGGTCTGTAGTGATGGAGTTCGCTTTTAGGGATTGAGAGCTATGGAGTTGCTCTGGTGGTTGACAGGTAGAAAGTATAAACTGGGGAGGGTGGGAGAAAGAATAGTAGAAGAGATGTTTTAAATTGCAAACTTATAGGTGGCTTATGGGGAGTCTGGTAAATGGCTGCAGTGAGGAGGCAGGATGGAGACAGGTAAAAAGAGGGAATTGGAGAGCAAAAAGATAAAACTGCTGTTGGAATGTGCAGTGGAAAAAAGAAAAAAACTAGCTGCAGTAAACAAGTAAATGATCTACCTCACAGTTTCAGCAGCAACAGACACAAATTTTGTATAAAAATTGTGAATTTTCTATCGCCCTTGCCCTTCCCCTGCCCCTCTGTGTCTGAGTCTTTAATTCCATTAAATAACAGGCTAAATTGGATAGTTGCCTCTGGGTTGGTGACTGATGCTGGAGAGAGAGGAGTGTTTGTAGATCAAACACTTTGGAGTTTGTACTGACAACTTCCCAGCCTCACCCCATTCACATTTGCAATGTTTCCATTTCTCAAGGTCCTCAGAATTTACAGACTGTAATTATGCACCAAGCTCAGGGTTTTGTCTGGTTGTCATCCAGCCTCTGGTAGGGTTGGAGGTATAGCTCGCTGTTGATAGCAGTGCCACACTGTGCCCATTCTCTGTGACCTCTGTGAGCTGCTGCTGGGTCCCAGTAAATTTTCCCTGCTGGGTTCCTGTTCCTCACAGGCCTTCTGCCAGTGGTCATGGCAAGCTGCAATAGAAGCGTGGTGAGCAGCAGTGGGAATCACTACGGTTCCAGTGGGGGCTGGGGTGGGAGGGGTATGTCACCCACTCCAGGGAAGTTCACTGCTGGCTCCAGAGGGGGTTTGTCTTCCAGCCTGGAGCATTGTATGACCCATTTCTGCTCACCAGTTCCACAGCTTTCCTCAGCAGATTGCCCACTGGGCACCTTTGTTGTTTGGGCACCAAATTCCTCCATGTGGTTCCTGTGGTGAAGGTTTCAGCTCTCCCAGCCCCGCTGGGGAGCCAGGCTTGGCTCTGGTGCCCGACTAAGGTGTTAACACCACTGGAAGTGCAAATCTGCAAACGTTTCTCCATATATTTGGTCATTTCAGTCCTTTTAGGTTTGGGAAAGAGTTCTGCCTCTCTCTGCCTGTGTGGCCTGGGACAGGTCTTTACAGGGCCCTCAGTTTCCACAAGTTTGTGGGAACTTTTGAAGTAACATCAGCATCTTAAAAAATGTCTCTCAGGATCCATATTTTAAGAGTAATTTCTGCTATGAATGTAGTGACAAGTCTTTTTGTTGTCGTTTTTAAGGGTTGACATTGATGATGTGGGAGGGAGATGGACTGGCTGATCTTTTGATTTCATGTTGTTTTAGAAAGAATCTTAGGTTTTTCTCTTACTTCTCTCTTTTCTATCACTATTGCATCTACAAAGAGCTCCTTTTCTCTCTTAGTAGCAATGTCTCTGAGGCTTCACCTTTCACACCACTGTTATCTGGATCCTTTGCTCTTGCCAATGTTATGAGCAATCAAGTCCCTGATTTGTGCTCTGTATTTTGGAGTCTCTCTTTCTGGGGTTGATTTTTATTTCTCTGTGTTCTTCTTTCTCCTTTTCTCTTCTCTTTCTGTAATCTATTTAAAATCTCCCTTCTCACTAATTTCTGCATTCATAAAGGTTGCAACCCTGAAGGAAATTCCAACAGTAACAGTTGAAATTTTGTGTTTATTTCCCTTCTCACAAAAACTTGAGTTTCACAATATTCTGTATTAGTAATGATGATGACATCAGCATTTCCTTTTGTTATGTGTGTCCTTAAGCTTGTCCATGTGTGTATATTCATGTGCTTTTTTAATATTTGGAGTGATACATATTGAATTCTTAATCTGCTTTTATACTTGGTCTTGTATCAGTCCATGTTTCCATTAACTTTATACTTCCTTTTAAGTTTTAGTAATAATTTAGAAATTTCACAAAGTTCCAAAAAAAACCAATAAAATTGGTAAACAATAATCCATCTCCCAGAGGCAAATACCTGTAGCATTCAACTTTCACTTTCTAGGGTATTCCCTATACATATTGACAGAGATAATACAGAACCTACAGTTTGGCATCTTGTTTTTTCACTTAAGTACATTTCATAATCATTTTCATATGCAACTTAAATTATTCATAGATCAATTTTAATAGCTTCCTAATATTTTACCATATGGACATTTTCTTAATGTTGATTGTAACTTTCATTGTTAAGAAAAATTCTATGGTGAACATCTTTGTCCATAAATTTCATCTGTATTTATGACTATTTTTTAGAATATAATTCTAGAAGGGGACTATAAATGTAATAGAGTCATCATTACTGAATACTAAATATTGATTCATCATTAACAGCTGATAAGAAGGACTGAGTGTTTTCTTTTAAAAGCACTAGTTTATAGGTGTACTTTTGGAGTATATTTATATTATTCATATCTGAAATTATACAATTTGTTTCCATACTCTGTAGATATTGCTCCATTAGTGTTTTTCACTTAATAATGCAGACACACTTAATGCAGCCTAAGTTTTACTCCTCTGAGATTATATATTTTTCTAGCCTGGATATTTATTTGTTAATAACTCACCAATCTTATCTCTGAGTCAGAAAAAAGTACAGCAGCCAATAGTCAACATAATATTTCTATCTTGATATCTAATAGACTCCTCAGTTTTAATATGAATCCCAAACTTAACAAGATTCACAAACAATCATTCGTCTACTTTACCACTACAAAGACACACATACACACACATGCACACACACCTGCTATACTCTAGCACAGATGTTTGATCATCTATCTAGAGTTTAAGGCAAAAACTTGGATCCTTGTTTTTTTTTTTTTTTTACTTTTTTCACATTCCACATGCAATATCTCAATAAGTGTATTAATCATGATTAAAAGCATAACATGAATGTGTTCACTTCTTTCCAACTCCACTGCTAATACACTGGTCTATTGTCTCTAACAAAGAGTAGTAGAGTAACTTCTTCAAGGAAGTCCATTCTTTTTGAGAAGTTAAGATGATCTTTTGTTAAAAAGAAAATCTGATTTTTGTCAATGTTCCCTCTAAGCCACTTCCAATCATTTTCTGTAACAATGACAATAAAATCTCAGATTCTTGCTCTACCCTACAAACTCACAGTAATCTGCTCTGTTAGTCTTTCAGACTTGTGATCCTTTTCATCTGCCTACAATGTATCTATAGTGCACTTGCCTTCTTTAAAGTCCTTGGAATACACCAACTTGTTCTGAATGCTTTTGTAGGACATTTTCAAAAGTGTTGTTTCCTTCCATAATGTTCTTGAATGTTTTTCTCCAGATTTTTTTCTGCTCATTGTTCCTGCCTCAGTTAAAAGGCTATCTTCTCAGAACTGCCCTCCTTGACCACCAATCATAGCACTTATTGATACTGATGATACCTTAATTTCTCATCTTATAATTTATTTTCTGTCCCTCTTACCATAAAAACCAAAAGTGTTCTATGTATTTTACTTATGTATCTGCAGAATCTAGAATAGTGTTTTACAAATAAATTTAAACATAAAGATGAATTTTTATATTTAATTGCATTATGTTGACAAAATTATATGAATGTATTCCTTGACCTCTAAATCTGTTGATGTTCCATCAACATGTCTTCTCTTTCTCTTAGTTTCCCCTTCTTTCTTAGGACAATTTTGTCTTTCTTGTGACTGACTGTATTATCCATTTTAATATTTCCTGACTCCAATGCAGATCGTAATCTTGCAATTACATTTTTAGGTTCCCTTCGTGCTAATACTACCTTTTCTCACTGTTTTCCCCTTATCTTGTTAATTTTTAGTTTCTTGCTCAATATTTATTTTTATGTTTGCATCATCCACATTATCAATGTTTTTACTATTGAGAATGATAATTCAATAGTTATCTGACTATGAAAGAGGCATTTTTCCTGGCTCAAAAATTTTTTTAAATAATATTTTTGTAGACCTCATTATATATGGGTATATATGGATTATTTACTCATTCTAAAATGAGGGCAAGATTTAGCTAGGCTTAGTGTTTGCCATTACCAAACAAAAGTGGGTAGGTGAATTTTTTTTTTATTCTTTCTGGGTGTTTTGGTTAGACAACAGGTTTAGTGTCTATAACCCTTTGCTTAATTTTTGCTTACAACCTTTTTCCAGTATAGATGTGCTGAGCTCAGATCTGAATTGATGCTTAAGATAAAAAATAATTCTCAATATTATATGCAGTGCTGCCAGAGCTTGTTCTCTTTCTTCTTTCATTTACAATACTTGACTGTGAGGAGTAAGCTGCTCAGGAGATAATGGATAATTGAGTGTATGTCCTTCCTCACTCAAGGGCTACTTGCCTGGTGGATATTAAAATGTAATTGCACACAGTAAGAAACTGGTATTAGGGTAACAGTACTCTGGGTACCTCAAAGGGAAATATAGTACAAGCGGTGTGCTATACCTTTGATGGCTTTTCATATTTTTGTGTGCATTTTTTTACTTATTCTGGAAAAAATTAAACAAAGGATTTGGAATAACAAAAATGGTCTTTGACAATTTCAGATGAGGCAATCAGATGTGGGCCAGTTTTTGGCTCTGGCTAGTTAGGGGAAAATCGCTCCACACCTTAGAAATAGGTTGCTTCTTTGTCCTTGTCTTTGTGTTATGTATTTGTGTATTTTTCTTTGTTTTCATTTGTATATTCAAAAGAAATTTTTTTAATTATTCATTTTTTCACATGTGCATACATTGTTTGGGTCATTTCTCCCCTCTACTCCCCTCTCCTACTCTTTCCCTCCCTTCCCTCCTCAGTTCTAGGCAGGTTCTATTCTGCCTTTATCACTAATTTTGTTGAAGAAAAGAGACAAGCTTAATAAGGAAGACAAAGCATTTTTGCTAGTTGAGTTGAGGATAGCTATACAGAAATATTCCTAACATTACTTTCATGTACACATGTGTTATGACCCATGTTAATTCATCTCTAACTGATCTTTACACTGGTTACTGATCCCCTTCTCAGGATAACCTGCGTCACCTTAAGGTTTCTATATTAGCTCTTCTGGAGTGGGGACATCAAAGTCTTTCATGTTTTGGGTTTTCTACCATTCCTATATCTCCTGTATGTGCTCTCCCCTTGTCATGTGATCCAATTCCAACCACATTGCTGCATTTGCCCTAGATTTAAAGTCCACCTATGAGGAAGAACATACGATTTTTGGTCTTCTGAGCCTGGCTGACTTCACTCAGAATGATGTTCTCCAGTTCCATCCATTTACCTGCAAATGATAAGATTTCATTCTTTTTCATGGCTGAGTAAAATTCCATTGTGTATAAAAACCACATTTTCTTAATCCATTCGTCAATAGTGGGGCATCTTGGTTGTTTCCATAACTTGGCTATTATGAATAGCACTGCAATAAACATGGATGTGCAGGTGCCTCTGGAGTAACCTGTGTTGCATTCCTTTGGTTATATCCCCAGGAGTAGGATTGCTGGATCACATGGCAGGTCTGTGTTTAGATTTCTAAGAAGTCTCCAAATTTTTTTCCAGAGTGGTTGTCCCAGCTTGCATTCCCACCAGCAGTGTATGAGGGTTCCCTTACTCCACCCCCACATCCTCGCCAACACATTTTGTTGGTATGATGGCTAGTCTAACAAGGGTGAGGTGGAATCTTAGTGTGGTTTTGATTTGCATTTCCTTTATGGCTAGAGATGGTGAGCATTTTTTTCATGTGTGTTTTGGCCATTTGAATTTCTTCTTTTGAGAAAGTTCTGTATAGTTCAGTTGCCTGTTTTTTTAACTGGTTCATTGATTTTAGGAGAGTTTAGTTTCTTAAGTTCCCTGTATATTCTGGTTATAAGTCCTTTGTCTGATGTATAGCTGGCAAATATTTTCTTGCACTCTGTGGGTGGTCTCTTCAGTTTAGAGACTGTTTCTTTTGTTGTGCAGAAGGTTTTTAATTTTATGAAGTCCCATTTGTCCATTCTTTTTCTTAGTTGCTGGACTGCTGGGGTTCTATTGAGGAATGCCTTTCCTATACCTATTAGTTCCAGAGTGTTTCCTGCTCCTTCCTGTCTGATATTTAGGGACATGATCCCAAAACCAGACAAAAACACCTCCAAAAAGGAGAACTACAGGCCAATTTCTTTAATGAATATCGATGCAAATATCCTTAATAAAATATTAACAAACCAAATCCAACAACACATCAGAAAGATCATTCACCATGATCAAGTTGGCTTCATTACAGGGATGCAGGGCTGCTTCAACATATGCAAATATATAAATGTAACACATCACATCAATAGAAGCAAGGACAAAAACCACTTGATCATCTCAATAGATGCAGAAAAAGCCTTTGACAAGATCCACCACCACTTCATGATAAAAGCTCTAAGAAAACTAGGAATAGAAGGAAAGTACCTCAACATTGTAAAGGCTATACATGACACACCTATAGCCAACATCATACTTAATGGAGAAAAACTGAAACCATTTCCCCTAAAAACAGGTATGAGACAAGGGTGCCCACTGTCCCCACTCCTATTCAACATAGTCCTGAAATTCTTAGTCAGAGAAATTAGGCAAGAAGAAGAAATAAAAGGAATACAAATAGGTAAAGAAACTGTCAAAATATCCCTATTTGCAGATGATATGATCCTATACCTATAAGGGCAAAATAGTTTCTGCTGGGTAGCAAAGGGTAAGGGGGAGGCTAGGGAGGGAGGGGGTAAGGGGAGGTGGGGGGAAGGGGAGAGAAATGACCCAAACATTGTATGCACATATGAATAAAATTAAAATTTAAAAGAAAATAAAACAACAACAACAACAAAACAAAGCAATGGCAATAAAAACAACATGGTACTGGCACAAAAACAGACATGAAGACCGGTGGAACAGAATAGAGGATCCAGATATGAATCCACACAACTATACCCACCTCATTTTTGACAAAGGTGCCAAAAACATATGATGGAGAAAAGACAGCCTCTTCAACAAATGTTGCTGGGAAAAGTGGTTATCCATCTGCAAGAAACTGAAACTAGATCCATGTCTATCACCCTGTACTAGTATCAACTATTCAAAAGAAATTGAAGGAAAGTTGCTTTTGGAACTACCATCCTGAGAATGTTTTAAACATGGTATCCTCTAGCCATTTCTTAGACAAAACCAGACCAATAGTTGGCATTTGAACAGTGCTTTACTGTCAGGTAGGCTATACATTAACCAAGAAGAGGTACTTTTAACAGGAAAGAAATATTTGTCTCTTTATAGAGAAGTGGAACTTACTAATTGATAAAACCAAAATTAATCCAGAATCATCAAGGATCTAAAGTCAAATACCAACAGTAACAAAAGAATTTTCACCTTCCAAAAACATCTTGTAGATTTGTATTTGAAGGTATTGTATTGCTCCTAATTATGACAAAAGTAGATCCTAAGAAAAAAAGAGCAAAAGTCATATTATGATTCTTTATGCCTTACTTAAGAAATCAGGATTCTCCCTGGCAGGTCTCCTTAGGAAAGGTATACTTCACACAACAAACATGATACATAACCAGTGCATTCCAGGTCTCTAGAGAGAGTTTCAGTGCAGCACTCAGGCTACCCTATGCAAGTCATGCTCACAGATACACCTGCATTCCTAGCACAGGAGCCTCCATTCACAAGTTTCCTTTTTAGAACCTTGGCTGAATAACTTCCAGGGTGCTTCCACCATGATGTCATTATTGGGGGGCTTTGGCTGTGGCACTTTGTCCCACTCTGACTCATTACTTTTCTACTCCAAATCCTTCTATCTTTCCCTTCTCCCTGCTCTCTTGATTAATGAGAAGGTGCTTTTCATTCAGGACTTCTCCACAAACAGATTGATTTTTGCCTGTGTTAACTATATACCATCCAGCTCTAACCTTGCATCTTTCAAGGGGGATAAAAAAGGAACAGAGGAGCCAGTGACTTTCTGTTTTACATCTTTTCTGGACTGTTGAGTGACTAAGGACTTTACTCTTTCATATTTCTTTGCCATTCAAATTGACCATCCCAACAGAAGTGACCACATTTCAAGTTCTTAAGTGCCAAAGTTTCTTGAGGTTGGTATATAGGAGACTTGAAGTATATAGGAGAGTGCAGAAAATTTTGTTAGTGCTGCTCCAGAATAAAATACTTCATGTTGTTTGTACATTGATTTGAAATACTAAATCAATAATCCCTATCTGAAATAGTTCTTGTGTGTTTCTTATAGTTCTCAAGTAAAAATGCCACTTCAATTGGAAATTTGAAAGTTCTTGGGATTATGCGTAACTGCTACCTTTACAATAATTCCATTCCTTAAAGAGATTATAAAGATGGATCTTTCTCAGTCTGCTTTCTCATGGCTAAAAATCTCAGATTCCTCAATCATTCATGATAAGACTTAGTTTCTGAGTATAATAAAGTCACCCTTAAAAAGTTGCACTACATATGACACAAACCTATATTCCAAGTATTTGGTGCAGCACAGTGTGGCTAATCCAGTAGTCTGGAATTATCCAAGACAGAGTTAATATAAATCTAGTAATATAGTACATTTGAGATTGGCTTGAAATGTTTCACTGAAATATGAGAAATATAGCTGCATGGTAAGGGTCTTTAACAAAGGCTTAAAACACACGAATATTACTGTTGTTTGGTAACCATGAATGCAAGGTGTTTTGGGTGGTTCATTTCACTTGTCAACATTGTTTATTGATAATAGTGAAATTGATCATTTGTACCCAATCTTCATAACAAACGATCCTCCATCCCCACCTTAAGTTTCTGACATTGGAACTAGTTTCATAGCAACAAACACACTAAAATGGGCAGCAGAATAATGGAAACCCTGGCTGAGGCTCTACTTTTATGTCCCTGGTTCCAAGGTGTTCTATTTATACACTAGTCATTCCTAATGTAGAAGAAGCAACCCATTCCAGTACACATTGCAGAAGGAGGATAACTGGAGTGTATCACTGACTTCTCCAGACCATTTTGCAGAGAGGCTGTCTTTGGCTATGATGCATATCCTTATTTAATGTTGTAGCTGTATTATCTCCTTTCCTGCAATAAACCATAAACTCATAACTACTATTGTTCTGGATTCTGAGTCTGATTGAGTTATCAAGCCCTGTCAAACTACCACATTATTACACTACTTATATAGCCTTGGCAAGTTACTCAGTCTCCCCACCTGTGAGTGCAATGACAATAATATTTATTAAGTTTTGTGAGGAATAAATGACATACACACAGCAGAGATTTAGGGATTAGAAGAAATAATCATTCAATGAACCTAAACTATTACTTATTTTAGTGATTAAGATGCCTCTGGATTTAAAAATATCACTTATATTTTCTCACCTCATACTTGTGTATTTAAATTTTTTCTCATTTCATAGATTTGGAAATCTACTCTTTATTTAAGACACTCAGGGCTTTCCGAGTATCTTATGCTATCTTGTCACTGGCATTCCTGCAATTCTTAAACTCAGATGATGTGTAACCAACACCTGTTTTCTTCTTTTATCTATTTGTTTAGTGGGGTTTTATAGTCAACCATTTCCCATGGTCTATTTTCAACTAAAATCCCAAAGACTCATTACGAGCTAGAGCACAGTATATACTGTGAAAATTAGTGACATTCCCAATTTTAAATCCTCATACGAAATTTTCCTAACCCCTGATATTATGTTTCTGCACCTCTATTTTTTTGCCACCATCCAAAAGGCAGGCTCCTCTGGCTACATGTGCTGTAATTTCTTATATTCAAACATGTTTTTTCTTTATAAATGTATCTTTCCTAAAAGCTGCTTTTGCCCAAGAGGATCACATTTGAGATGCTTTACTATACCTCTCACAATCAAAATCAGTTTTCTAAGCTATGGATCATAACTCATTCACACATGTTGAAACTGCAAGTAGTATGTTCTACCAGCATTTATACAGTGCAATAAAATATGTCAGAGTAGATTAAAATAGAAACCATCACATTACATCACAATTTATTACAAGAAACATTGTTCGGAAATAGTTTCTGTCACTTATGCTGTTTATTTGTGTATACCCACAGGCATGCACTTGCATGTATGCATGTGTATGTGTTCTCTAGAGTGATATGCATGTTCCTTGTAGTGATGTATGATTCATTTGTTATTGTAGATTGCAGTTGCCAATGTTTGAAAATAGTGGTCTGGGGATCATAAGACTTAGAGGGAAGAATTTTTCTTTCTCATGGTGTCGAGACTATCTCTTTCATATGATAGTTTTAAGTTCCTATTTTTAGAAAGAAAGGAGGAGATCAGAATGTCCCTCTTTCATTTATTTTACCTCAAGTGCCTTTAGCTCAAAGTAGTCTTTATGCTAACATGGCAAAATCTAGAGACCATCTTCTACCTCTCATCGTCATCATTGTTGCTTTCTCATTTTCTTGAATTTAGTTTTCATTTTTTAATCCAATCTCTTATTTTTTAGATCTCATTCATTCCTGTTATCCTATACCATAAGGCTTCAATCATATATCCAGTACTTTGATATTTTTCTCTGTTTGTTATTATCTGCCAAACTTCCCTTTCTCTTTTAGCTAGTCTAGACTCAGCAGCCATCACCTCCATCTTTTTTGAAATCTACAAATGCCTTCACTTTTTTCCTCCAGTCTTGCTTTTCTACAAATTGTCTAAGTACTTTTCCATTCATTCCGTGTCCCAAAACTGGTAAGTGTTGCTTAAGTAACTCAAAAGATCATCACTGTGCCCACTGGAACCACCAGAGTTCTACTGCATCTCACCTATATAGTGACCCAAAAATTGGCCTGGAGTCTTGTCACCTGTCCTTGGTCATGTCCTTCACCTGAAAACAGGATGATGTAAAAGCCTCTTGTATTGGGACAGTTCTGGTTGATTAGTAGTAGCATCCTAAATGCATGGAGAATTGTGACTCTATGGTTGGACTCAGATGGAAAAATTGCTGTACTTGAATCATGTGCACAAAGAAAGACAATGGCAGTCTTTGTTATTTTTTAACCTTTTTCCATATTAGCAATGATCTCAAAGTTGTATTTCAAATATAGCCTTATATCCAGTCACTTAAGAAAAAGTCTCTGTTCCTCAAAGACACAAAATGCCATCTTTGTCAATTTCTTACTTAGTGACTCAATATGCTTTTTAATTGAGGCATATATTTCTGGCATATATTTAATTGATGGGGAAAAGTGGTACCTCCCCTCCACATCTTAGAATGAATTATATATCTATTCCTGTCATTAGCCCCATTTACCTCTAACTTTACTTTTGAAATAATCCCTTAGTTTCTATATAGTAGTTGTTTGATTGTTCTTCATTACTTAATTTTCTGCATCAAATAAACATGATTATGTTTAATACTTTAAAAACACTTTACTTAATTGAATTATCCCCATTATCATATGATGGTTACTTGAAAGTTGGAAATAGTTCCACCCTTTAATTAATACATATCATATAGAGTATCAAATAATTGTAAAAATATTAAATATATCCAATCTAATTTTGGTCCTCATCATCTTTGACAAAGCTCCAAAATTTGATAAAAGTATTATCACCTTCTTTAGACCTGCTCCATCCCAGATTTCTACAACTCCAATGTCTTACATATTTTATTCTCATGTTGGTAAATCGTTCACTTTCAACATATTTTCAGGATTCTCCATTCTTTTTTATTCTTTCAATATTAGAATAATTAAGTATTCCAATTGGTTTTATTATTAGGCTTTATTTTTTTTCTATATCAAAATGGTAACTATAGATTTTTTTCAGCCATATTTTTGGAGTCTAAAATTTATATGCTTAGGCCATATATCTCTCCTTAGCTTTAGACACATAAATCCAGTAGCATACTAAATAGTTCAGCTAGTTTGAACACGAGAGCTCTCAGATTCACAATGGGATCACTTGTGTCAGATCCTTGGCCAGGTAGTCAGGAAAGGAGTGTCTCATGAATCATTTGCCTAATGATAAGATCTATAATGAGAAAATTTTCCAAACTATGGCTTGCTACATGAACCATAGAAGGACAGACATTCGCTTACTTAACTGGCATACCATCTCACAAGCCAAACCAATAAAATATCTTACTGAACCTTTAGGATTACAAGTTTTATGTAGCAACTACCACTTCTCACTAATGATAACTTGCCAGTTCCACACCACCACCATCAGTAAACTTTCTTTTATGACAATATATGTGACTTTACTCTTTCTTAACAAAACTACAATCCTTTATTTTGTTCTTTTGACGTGCAAGGATCCATTCTGACCTATGTGCCTATTCCAGATTTGAATTCTAATTACAAATAAAATCCTTTTACTTGGAGATCTCTATGTTTTGTGTATCTTTGAAAAACTCTATTTATGTTTCTTCACTCTTTGAGCTCAATATACCAATGTAACTTGCTTCAATCCAAAACCTTGACATTATATAGGCACCTTAAGTTTAGCAATAATTTTTTAAAAAATATTCAGAACCTGTCTGTCTCCTGATAAGTGCTTTCATTTCATGTCTTAATAGTATAACCACATATTTCTTACTAAGCTAAAATCAAATAATTGACTCTAAAATTCTTCATTTCCTTAACTGGTCACTAAGATCTGGCAGTTTCCTTCCTAACTAGTTCTTATTTATAGTTACCCATCTCCATCTCTACTGGCTCTCAGTATCATCTATCAAGGTCTCATTTCTCACCAGGATCTTTTATGTTTGGATATGTCCAATACTATTACATCAATGATGTCTGGGTAATTTTCTAAATATAATTCTTTAAGCATGTTGTGCAACAAATTTCCCTGTTTACAGTTTAAACTGAATCACTTTTCTTGGCCTGAAAAATGTTTGTTTCATTTTTTTTTTATTGGATATACTTAGGAGGCATATTTACTGAGTTATTTAGTATTCAGTAAAGACAGACAACTGGACTTAACATATAGACCAATACCTGTAAACATTTAGAAATCAATGAAGATACTTAGATGAAATTATTTCTAAACATCTTTAGATCTTGAAGGGAAATAATTCAATTTTAAGCACATTGTACATGTACAAGCAATGTAATTCATATTAACAATGATACTGTAGTGGTATGAAAGTGGGTAGAAACTTGTATCATGGAAAGATACTTTGGTCAATGGCCTTTGCTTTTAAAATGGGCATTTTAGAGGAAAATTCAGACAGAAATAAGCAAATCAATGATTGGTTCATATCTCCCTAGATTTAAAGGGCAGCTCTCTGCTCCAAGTGCAGGACTGCCTCAGGACTCAACTTTGCCTTTAATAAAGGCTATGTTGTGCAATTTGAAATGTCTGTGTGTTACAAAGCTTTGGCTAAGAGCAGAAGTGATTCTTTCCAAATAAACTGTGTAGTTTGCTAGTATGTACTGGAAAAACATGATGTTATTACTTGTACTTCCACAGTAATTTGTTTGTTCTCCAATGCAAGAGTGATCCTTTCCTCATGCTTAGCAAAAAGATATAAGAGAAATAAAGATGGATTCTACTTTCTAGACAAAGAGTATTGATTGTTCAACAAACCTGTTAAGACAAGTTAGCACTAGATAGAAATCATAATAACACTATGATTATGTCTGTGAACAAAAATCAATAGCAAGGGAATTGTTTTATAAAAGATCTACAGCAATATTGTTATAATACCATGGGTTATAAAGCTGAAGCATTTGAGTGTGGCGTGACTTATTACCTGAAGTGACTAGAAAACTAAGGTGGCCAAATTATCACAATCATTCCTGATAGTACCTATCTCACCACCTCCCATCTGTACCTACATATGTGTAGCAAAGCACTCCAGCTCCACTTCTGTTCAATTCTTCAGTTCATTGTGAATCCTGAACTTTTCATGACTGCGCCTTAACCCTTGATGTTTTTTCTGTGTTTGTCTGGACCATTCTTCAATCAGATCTTTCAATGACTGGTACTTTCTCATCACTCATGTCTCTACTCAAAATCATTTTCTGTGAGAAGATTCACAAAATCATCTTTAAAAAAAAAAAAAGAAACTTTAAAATCATACACTCTACCCAATGGCAGAATCACTGACTAGCCCATTGTCTTCTTTGCATTTATTTCAAAATCTGTTCCCCTCTCCATAGTTCTTTCTGTTTTGGTTTATTTTCATCTCCTGTCTCATTAGACTATAAAATACATTTTCTATCTTGTTCAATACTTTATTCCATAGACTCTAGAACTCTGGAAAATAATTTATACAAAATAAATAGTTGAGAATGAATAGATTTGAGATGGATGAGAGGAACTTACTTCTTCCTGGGGCAGAATTTATTTAAGCACTGTTAAATACAATTAAAGCACTGTCGTTGTTAATAATAGTCTTCATTATAATCACCCCTTTCAATGTTTCTTTTAAATAAGCTAAGATATTGGGGATTAGGGCAATTTGACTACCTAATTGACAGCTGCCTTGAGTGAAGGGCTATCAGCCATGCAGCCAGCAAGACTTTCCTCTTGCCAGCTCTGGCTGCTTTGAACTCTCCTCAGATGGCTTGAGGAAGCTACATGCAACCACAGCTGTTTGCTGCCAAAGCACAACTCCACCTCCTGAAGGCACTGTCCCAGCCACATCTGTTTCAAAGAGCTTATGCTGGATGTTTTTCCATCAAAAGCTTTAGTGAACTCTAGATGTGCTCATCTACAGACAGGGAGTACTTCCTCTGGTGGCCCAGCAGATGGACTGTGACTGGTTCAAATGCATTTTGTTATTTACATGAAAGAAACTGTGCTTGCTGCAAGAATAGTCCTTCATTTGCATGAGCGACTGTGCCACGATTGGTGCAAACATCATTGCTACATTCTCTTTCTGGCTACATAAGCCATGTTCAGTTTACTTTGGGCTTCAGCCAAGAGACACCTCTCCTGTGTCTCTTCTTGATTCTTTCTCTACCCACATTTGATCTGTGTAATTTATAAAGCAGATTCACCTGGTGACATGAAGAAAGGACAGCAGAAGTAGCAGCAGAGTGGCAGTAGCAGCAGCGGTGGAAAAAGTTGTGATAACAGTGGCAGTAGCAATGAGTTCCAGAAAATAGTCTTCTCAGAAGTCCACGCAGGAAATCAATGCAAGTCAACTCCCTGTATAGCTATCCTTTTTTTTTTCATTTTTCTTTTATTATTCATATGTGCATACAAGGCTTGGTTCATTTCTGCCCCCTGCCCCCACCCCCTCCCTTACCACCCACTCCGCCTCCTCCCTCTCCCCCCCCTCAATACCCAGCAGAAACTATTTTGCCCTTATTTCTAATTTTGTTGTAGAGAGAGTATAAGCAATAATAGGAAGGAACAAGGGTTTTTGCTGGTTGAGATAAGGATAGTTATACAGGGCATTGACTCACATTGATTTCCTGTGCGTGGGTGTTACCTTCTAGGTTCATTCTTTTTGATCTAACCTTTTCTCTAGTACCTGTTCCCCTTTTCCTATTGGCCTCAGTTGCTTTAAGGTATCTGCTTTAGTTTCTCTGCGTTAAGGGCAACAAATGCTAGCTAGTTTTTTAGGTGTCTTACCTATCCTCACTCCTCCCTTTGTGCTCTCGCTTTTATCATGTGCTCATAGTCCAATCCCCTGTTGTGTTTGCCCTTGATCTAATGTCCACATATGAGGGAGAACATACGATTTTTGGTTTTTTGAGCCAGGCTAACCTCACTCAGAATGATGTTCTCCAATTCCATCCATTTACCAGCAAATGATAACATTTCGTTCTTCTTCATGGCTGCATAAAATTCCATTGTGTATAGATACCACATTTTCTTAATCCATTCGTCAGTGGTGGGGCATCTTGGCTGTTTCCATAACTTGGCTATTGTGAATAGTGCCTTATCTCAACTAGCAAAAACCCTTGGTCCTTCCTATTATTGCTTATACTCTCTCTTCAACAAAATTAGAGATAAGGTCAAAATAGTTTCTGCCAGGTAGAGAGGGAGCAGGGCAGGGGATAAAGGAGGGGGTGGAGGAAGGGGGGAGAAATGACCCAAACATTGTATGCACATATGAATAAAATAAAAATTAAAAAAAACAAAAGAAGTCCATGGAGCAGAGGCAACAGAAATAATGAGGGTTGTGAAGAACTGAAAATGAGAATCTATGGGCCCTCATTCTGGAAGAGTTCCAGGGAGCTGACAAGTCTTGGTGAATTTTATGTCAAGGATCTCTGACACCCTGGGCCTGAGTTCTGTAACATTTGTTGCTGTAAGCCTAAAGATCTCAGCACCCAAGGGGTATACCAGAGTTGTAACGCTAGAAAGTGCTGCCTTCTATAGCTTACTGCTGTCTACTGTTACTAGATGCAAAGGACTACAATAGCTGCAAAATGTTTGGCTACTAGTGGTTAAAGCCTAGAGAAATAAGCCTCCACCCTCAGTGCACACAGCCACAAGCCACTGGTGGCTAATGCATGGAGCAATAGGCCACTACCTCTCAGGCAAGGAGATGCTACCTCTTAGCCTTCCAGTCCTGCCCCTAGATCTTGTACACTTGAGGACCTGGGATCACCACACAGGAAGAGCTTCCTCTCACCTACCTGTGATTCCCATCCAGGTAAAGAGATACCAGCCAACTGAATTGTAAAAGATAAATACCTTTCAATGGCTATTTTTTCTAGGATATGGATCTGTCACCTTTCCTCCATCAGTTGGAATCTTCTTGATGAGAGGGTGAGGACAACTTCCTCTCCCCTTGTCCCTTGTCTCCACTAAAACCTGTACAAGGGCTGAGTGTGATTGTTTATGGCTATAATCTTATCTACTTGGAAGGCAGAGTAGGAGAATCCCAGTCTAAAAGCCTAAAACACTATCTAAAAAACTAAAAGCAAAAGAACTGGGAGTGTGGCAAGTGGTAGACCTCTTGCATAGCAAGTATAATGCCCTGAGTTTAGTGCTCTTTACTGTGAAGCAACAAGACTGCTGAACCATACAGCTTATTGTTTTTGACAGGTACCATTTTTATTCTTTTAATAAATATAACTCTGTGAGGGACAAAGCTTACTAATGTTTAAAAAATAACTGAGACCAGTTTAATTTAACAAAGTTAGCTTGAGCAAGAAGAAAGGTTCTAGAACCAGGAAGCATTTTAGAACAGGCTGTTCAGTATCTCCTACCCCATCATCATTACATATATATGTTCTATTATTGCAAAAAAAAAATAGTAAGTGACATGAGGAAAAACTTAATTGACTACAGTTAGCATTTGCCTTATATGAACATAGTGTGATGAAGTGTTTTCCTTTGTGAACATGGTCTGATCACTTGGAAGTTTGTGATTGGCTGAACCACAACTGTTGTGATTGGCTGACACTCAGTTCCTTGGTTACAAGGTTATGCTCTTTCATTGTTTAAATTGGAAGATAGAATCCTGTTCACCATGCATGGAGGCAGCTTTGAACAAAAATTTATCACCCAGATAGAGAAGTTTAAGTCAAATTTATTTTAGTTTAGCACTTTTTAGAAGCATTTGATGTTCAGATTTTTGGTAAGTGGTAGGGATTACTCTGCAGGTTTAATAAAATGCATGTAAGACATTGTTACTGATTTGTTTCTCTTTTTGATCTGCTATTCCAGGAACAAAGTTACCATGTAAGAGTAATTTTTTTGTGCCCCCAAACAAAAAGCATTCTATGCTAAAAAGAGATTCTTTGTTCTTCACCTGGAACCTAGAAACCAGTAAAAAGTAGGAGAAAAAGCAAGTCAGCATTTTAAGTCTTCAACAATGCGTGGAGTTCAATTGACTAACAGACTCTTATACTTTAGTTACAGCCTCATTTAAGTACAGTAAAGAAACTATTTTGTGTTCAAAGCTAAAGACAAACCATAGCTTCTATTTCATAAGGGAAAAATCCAATTACACCTTAAAAACTCTGTGTGAGTAATTCTGGAAAGTAGACAGAAGCTATTAAATAACCTCACTAATATATTAGTAATAGATGGATTTCTTCTAGCTCAGTAACTTTCCCCCCATTTTTCTAGAGCATAAATTATTCATTAGGTTTCCTTGATAACTACAAAAGTATTACCTTTTAGTTCATTTCTCTACATTCTATTTCTGTCCTGTTCATTAAAAAGAGGTTATTAAACAAATTTTTCCACTACAGCTTGAGTATATTTTTGGGTTCGAGTTTAAAACTTAGATGCTACATAAGTACAACTGAAAATTCAGCAGGTAAATTATGGCTAGCTAGAAAACTTGTTAGCATCTTAAACAATTTTACCAAGTATAAATTCAAAGAAAATCAACTGACTCTTTTTCAATCTAAGGCTCAGGATGTAATTTTGTAGGACCCAGTAGCTTTCTGAAGCCCATGGTATATTCTTTTACTTCTTTTCTAACTATTCATTTCATACTTATCCTTTGGAGTTGATCTTGAAAGAAAATTAATGGGCTCTTCATTCAGTATTGCAGTGTTTCTGGTAGCAAACGCGTGACAGCTACTTAACCAATCCCTGAGTAGCCAATCTGTGAGTGTGGTATTAATGATTTTGGAGAAAGTTAACTAAGTACATCTATCACTTTGTCATGTACGGTAAGTGAATGCATCAATCAGAGGATAAGAGGGAACTGTCTATGCTTCTGTCTGTGAGTACTGCTGAAATCTGTTACGAAAATCAATAGAACAGGTATAGTAAGTTGCATTTAAGTTGATTAAATAAAACAGATGGAACAATAGAAAGCAGGAGGTTGGTAATTCAACTCCTAGAATAAAGCAGAGACCTGTTTTCTCAGATAGAGACCATCTTTATGAATTTCACATTCCTGAGAGGATTTTTTCTATGAAAATAAACTAAATTGCTGAAGTTTTAACTTTTTTGAAAGTATTATTTAAACTATTTTGAGGAGAAACAAACTGACAATCCAATTGTAAATGTTTTACTCCACTATTTAATTCCTCTACATGGTATCCTTGTAGGAGATTCTCAATGCATTTGCATCCTAATGCAAAGATCTAATACTGTCATTCCAGTGACATCCCTCCTAAACCTTCATCTTCTTAATACTGTAATCTTTCCATCTCTGCATGTTCTGACATCTGGAGTTTCAGCAGCAAAAGCAGAAAAGGAGAAAAGAAACTTAAAAAGATGAGAAAAATAAGTATCTGCTGAATGATTGATAGGAAAGAAAGAATTGAAAGAATAGACAAAGAAGAACAAAGAGGCCCAGGACGTCTTTCAATTTCTTGAAAAACATGAAAATTACATGAACAAGGAAAGAATCTAATTTTGAAATTATAGCTGGAAATGAATTAGAAAATGATAAAGAAAGCAATGCTGCTTCTTTTCACAAAAGCACAAAATAATGATTCAATTATTATAAGAATTAAAGCTCACATTCAAATAATTAACAAGTAGATACAAAATTCCAAGAAAAAGAGATATTCATAAATCTCTCTCACACTCTCTCTCTCTCTCTCTCTCTCTCTCTCACACACGCACACACACACATGTACGCTCATACTATGAAAAAAGTGGTATAATATTTCTGGGAAGAATTTTTTTTTAATTCTTGTAAGGAGAGTTAAAGTTGTTAATATCCTTTTCTCATTTTTTTCCTGCACTGATAAGAAATGGAGCCAGGGCCTTGCACTTGCTAAGCACGTTCTCTTCCACTGAGCCACACAAGTCCTTAGTTATCCTTAGACTTGACCACTCTCATTGAAAATATCTGTTTGCTCCATGACCCACTGGTTTTGGAGCAACATATTATTCAGTCCCCAGGTGTCTGAGTATGTTCTGCTGTTTCTTTTGTTTTTGAGCTCTAGTTTTATTGCATTGTGGTAAGATAGTATGGAAGAGGTTATTTCAATATTCTTATATATTTGAAGACTTGCTTTGGGACCTATGGTCTATTTTGGAGAAAGCTCCATGGCCTGCTGAGAAGAACAGAGTCTGTGCTGCTGCAGGATGGAATACTCTGTAGATGTCTGTCAGGTCCATTTGAGCTATGGTGTCATTCAACTCTGGAGTTTCTTTGTGGATTTTTGCCTGGGTGACCTATCTATTGGTGATAGAGGAGTATTGAAGTCTCCCAAAACCACTGCATTGGGGTACTCTGTTTTTAAGTCCTTTAATGTATGTTTATGAAGTTGGGTGCACCAACATTGGGAGCAAATAGGTTAACAATTATTATTTCTTGTTGATATATTGCTTCTTTTATTAGTATGAAGTGATCTTCTTTGTCTCTTCTGTCTAATTTAGATTTGAAGTCTTCTTTATCTGTATTATAATAAGTATTACTACTTCTGCCTGTTTGGGGGACAATTAACTTGGTAATAATCTTTCTGCCCTTTTATCCTAAGCCAATGTTTGTTTCTGTCTGTAAAGTGGCTTTCTTATAAATAAAAAATTGCTGTGTCTTCCTTTTTAATCCAGTTTGCTGGCTGAAGTCCTTTGATAGGAGAGTTGAGGCATTAACATTCAATGTTAATATGGAGAGGATGTAATGATTCCTGCCATTCAGTTGTTTTTTGTTGTGCAATGGTTTTGTTTGTATGCAACTAATTCGATGCTACTCTCTAATTATCTGTCTGCTCTTCTCTTGAGATTTTGTAATTCCCATCCTCCCATGACTATATTTTCATCTTCTGTATGTAGGATTCTTTTCAAAATCTTCTGTAGTCCTGCTTTAATGGCCATGTATTGTTTTAGTTTCTGTTTATCACAGAAGGTTTTTATTTCAAAGAGGAAAGGAAGAAACCAAACTATCTCTATTTACAATGACATGATGATCTTACACCTAAAAAGACCCAAAAAACTCCACCAAAAAATGCCTAGACTTCAAAAACACCTTCACTAAAGTAGCAAAATACAAACTCAATTTACAAAAATCCATAACCTTTCTATATATCAACAATGAATATACTGAGAAAGAATATAGGAAAACAATTCCATTTATAATAGCCTCACAAAAATACCTAGGAATAAACTTAAAAGAAGTGAAAAGTCTCTACAATGAAAACTACAAACCATTAAAGAAAGAAATCAAAGAAGACTACAGAAGATGGAAACATCTCCTATGCTAATGGATTGGCAGAAACAATATTGTGAAAATGACTATATTACCAAAAGGAATCTATATGTTCAATGCAATTTCCACCAAAATTCCAATGACATTCATTGCAGAGACCAAAAAATCAATCCTAAAGTTCATTTGGAAGCACAAAAATCTACAAATAGTAAAGGCAATATTGAGCTAAAAGAGCAACACTAGTGGTATCACAATACCTGACTTCAAATATATTACAGAGCCATAGCAATAAAAACAGCATGGTAATGGCATGAAACAGTCATGAAGACCAGTGGAAGAGAATAGAAGTCAAAGATGAATCCATGCAGCTATGCCCACCTGATTTTTGACAAAGGCTCCAAAAACATATGATAGAGAGAAGAAAGCCTCTTCAACAAATGTTGCTGGAAAACTGGATATTTTCTTGCAGAAAACAAACTAGAACCATGTGTTCTTTTTTATTATTTATTTATTTATTATTTATTAATCTTTTTTATTGTTTTATTATTCATATGTGCATACAATGCTTGGGTCATTTCTCCTCCCTGCCCCCACCCCCTCCCTTACCACCCACTCTGCCCTCTCCCTCTCCCCCCACCCCCTCAATACCCGGCAGAAACTATTTTGCCCTTATCTCTAATTTTGTTGAAGAGAGAGTATAAGCAATAATAGGAAGGAACAAGGGTTTTTGCTAGTTGAGATAAGGATAGCTATACAGGGAGTTGACTCACATTACTTTCCTGTGCATGTGTGTTACCTTCTAGGTTAATTCTTTTTGATCTAACCTTTTCTCTAGTTCCTGGTCCCCTTCTCCTATTGGCCTCAGTTGCTTTTAAGGTATCTGCTTTAGTTTCTCCATGTTAAGATTCCACCTCACTCCTGTTAGAATGGCCATCATCAAAAAGGTAAGACACCTAAAAAATTAGAACCATGTCTTTCACCCAGTACAAGTATCAACTCAAAGTGGATGAAGGACCTTGACATAACACTTGAAACTTTGAAGCTAGTTCAGGAAAGAGTAGGGCATTTACTGGTATTAATAGGCATAGGTAATGACTTCCTAAATAGTACTCAAAAGGCTCAGTAACTAAGAGAAGTGATTGACAAATGGGACTACATGAAATTAAAAAGTTTCTGCACAACAGAAGAAATGATCATCAATTTGAAGAGACAGCCCACAGAATGGATGAAAATCTTTGTCAGCTATACATCTGACAAGGAATTAATAACTGAATACACGGGGAGCTCAAAAAACTAAACTCCAAAAACTAAGCTTAAAAACCCCATGAAGAAATGGTCAAATGAACTGAATAGAAATTTTTCAAAGGAAGGAGTCCAAATGGCCAAAAAGCCATGAAGAAATATCCAACATACCCTGATCACAAAGGAAATGCAAGTCAAAACCATGTTAAGATTCCACCTCACTCCTGTTAGAATGGCCATCATCAAAAACACAAACACCAACTAATGTTGGTGAGGATGTGGAGAAAGAGGAACCCTCATACACAGTTGGTGGGAATTTAAGGTAGTACAACCACTATGGAAAATAGGATGAAGGCTCCCCTCAAAACACTAAAAGCAGAACTGCTCTATGATCCAGCAATACCACTACTGAGGATATACTCAAAAGAATGTAAATCAGTTTACAATAAAGGTACCTGCACACCATATTTATTGCAGCATTATTCACAACTGCTAAGCTATGGAAACAGCCAAAATTCCCCACTACTGATGAATGGATTAAGAAAATGTGGCATTCATATACAAAGGTATTTTATTCAGTCAGAAAGAAGAATGAAATTTTGTCATTTGCAGGTAAATGGATGGACCTGAAGAACATCATCTTAAGTGAAGTTAGCCAAGCTCAGAAATTCAAAGGTCATATGTTTTCTATCATATGTGGAATATAGACCCAACATGAATACAAACAATATTATGAAAACAGGTTACACTAAGGGAGGTCACATACAAGAGAGGTAGGGTAAAAGAAGGAAGTAAAAAATGTGAATGTGATTGATGTTCTTCCTATGCAAGAATGAATATTGAATTTTTAAACCTATTAAATCACCATAAGAAGGGGACTAAGACAGAAAGTAGAAAAATAAAGGGAATGAACAATTTCAGGTTATAATACATATATATATGGAAATGTCACAATGAAACACCTTATATAGCTATCTATATTTTACAAAAGCAGAACAAGAAGGCAAAACAGGTCCTGTCCTGATGGTAGGTACTAGTGGGAAGGTGGAGGATATAAAGAAAGAGGGTTAGAGGATTAATATGGTGAAAATATTCTGTACACATGTATGTAAATGGAAAAAATGAGACCTGTTGAAACTATTCCAGGAGTTGGGGAAAGAGGATAAAAGATAATGATGGAGGGAGTGAATTAAGTTATGATATATTAGAAGAAATTTTGCAAATATCACAATGTACCCCAGTACAATAATAAAAATAAAATATATAAAGAGAAAAAGATACTAAAAAAGTGTTAAAAGAAAATATCTACTTAATGCCTATGCCTGTAATCCTAGCTACTCAGTATTCAGGAGACAGAAATCAGGAGGATCTTGGTTCAAAGCCAGCTTGGGTAAATAGTTTGTAAGACCCTATGTCAAAAATGCCCAACACCAAACTGGACTGGTAGAGTGGCTCAAGTGGTAGAATACCTGCCTAGCAAACATGAGGCCCTGAGCTCAAAACCCCACTACTACCAAACAAACAAAAAAAGAAAATATCTATCTAAAGTAATACTCTGAAATTAAGTTAAGGAAGTGTACATGAAATACAATAGCACTGTTGCTTTTAAACATAAAAATGATGAATCACCTTTAATTTGCAACAATAGATAAATGTTTTAATACATTATGATAAATCCAATCAAATGTATTTTGGGAGAATAATACATGTCAGGTTGATAAAAAAGCACTGCATAAAGTCCCCTTTATAGTACTATTTTTATGTATGTGTTATTTATTTGTATTCATGAGATAGAAGCTTCTCAGTTTTCATTCATTAAAGGAATCTTGAAAAATCATTTCATTATTGACTGAAGTGGAAATCATTAGAAAAAGCATAGTGTGATACTGTGGAAAGAGCTTGGCATTTTAATACTATGAATTCAATTAATTTCACTACAAAATAGAAACATTGGTTGTTTGCTTATTGAATTTTCCATGTGCCTAACCTCCTTTTCAGTTAGGATGGATCCCTGGAAAAAGTTCTAGATCCCAGCCAAAGAAATATGAAAGATGCTGCTTTTCCATCTGGAAAGTAAGGTTCAACATGCCTCTAACATCCTCCTTTCCTGTCAACATGTCTTTTAAGGCTGGTGTTCTAGTAGTATGATCAAAAGTTGGGAAGCAGTCCAACCTACATCAGGCTGTGGCATGAGTGAGAAATAGACATGTTTTAAGCCAATGAGTTTAAAGAAATTGTCAATTCCTACAGTACAACAGATAGATGTATTAGTCTATCCTAGCTAATACATATACTCAATACTTCTATGAACTTCAGACAGTTATTTAATCTTTCTGTCTTGGTTTCCTAACTTTTAAGTGTAGATTTATAAACACTAAAAAAAAATACATACAGCTGCTTTCTATTGAAAAAGTTAACTTATAAAATGTACAATATTTTGGGTTAAATCTAAATCTCTTTGAGGCAAAATAACTAAATCTCATTTGCAACCTGTCTTTTAAAAGTATTTTATTCCCTCTTAGATGTGACTCTTTGAACAAAAGTCTATCAGTGTGTGTTCGATAATCTGTGGGAGTAGACTAAGGGACAAAAGGAAAAGGGAAATCAAGAGATAAGAATATAAGTAAAAGCTGTGTGATCTCTAAAACAAGTTCAGTGAGCTTCATAATAACAAAAAAGATGGCAACTCACATTGGTTTAGGTTCACTTAAAAATATTCACAAACTTTAAATGGCTAGTGATAATTTCATATTTGTCGGTTATTAAATAAATGAACTCACAACATGTTATATATAAAACAGATTTTTTGCAAAAATAAAGGAGGAATTTGTGAGGAGGGTGGGGTGCTAGCACTGGTAATTAGAAAGTTTAATGAAAGCAAGAAAGAGATGGAGGATTATGTACTTTAGAAAGAAGAAAATAACAACCAACCCAACAGGCACAGAAATCATTACCATACACTTGCAAGCTGGCCCAAAATATTTTAGTAGTATATATTTCTCTGGGTTTATAAGCTCCCTTAACAGAAATTATGATATAGCATTGAAAGTATCTGTATCAGTTCTACTAAACTATTTCCTTCACCTGAGTGCACTAAATACAGCAACAAACCCCTTATTATTTAAGCAAGCACTAAAATTTTGGAAATGTAAGAAATGCATCTGTAAAATTTGCAGGATTCCAATGATAATCCCAGAGGTAAAATATGCTGATCCAATCACTTTGATACTGCATCACAAGGCACTGAAGAAAAGTCAATAAAATCATCTGAGCATAGAGAAGCAAGCTGTAGTCAATATTATATTTTGAAGGGAACTGTCAGATGAAAAATCTTTTGGATTTACTAAAATTTGTTTCCCAATATTTAGGATTTATATCACCTGAAATTCAGAATATATATACAAAACTTATTTAAGTCTCTTTTTCCTTCATCTTCTCCTTAGCCTTCCCCATACACGCTAATGAGCTGTTGGTATTATATCTATTTCAAGAAAAAAGTCTGTTTGTCTGAGCTATAATTAGCCACTTTGTAATAGACCAAAAACTTATTCTTAGAAAAGAAATTTAACCTCACCAGATTCCTATATTGACATTTGTTTAAACAAAACCATTCATTTTATAGAATAACAAAAAGAGATGTAACCAAAAGTCACATATTATGTTTGATGTTGACTTCACATTCCAGCCACAATTCTCACCCCAAAATTACATATCTTCTCAATGACACTAAAGAGAATATAGATGTGTTCAGCTCCACTATGTATAGACAGTGACACTATCTGAATCAGAGAGCCTAGAATGTCTCCCTGTTGGAACAGTGACAAGGCACCATCTTTGGAAGTAGCAAACCTCACCACTCATGGTGTTGCCTCTGATTGTTGTGAAACAGCTCTAGAGGCACAGTTAAAACAACAATTGTTTTCAACCTTCACACTTAGTCATTTCCCTCATGTAGCATGTCAAGTCTATAGATGTTAGCTTTGCCTGTCTCTCTAATTTTAATGTTACAAGTCTCTAATTCGGAAGTCCTAAGATGAATTCAAGTGGAAGCATCTTTTATTCCTTTAGATATCTTTACAATCATTCAAAAGTAATGATTAAAGGGCTGGCAGAGTGGTTCAAGTGGTAAAAGCATCTTCCTAGTAAGCATGAGGTCCTGAGTTCAAACCACAGTGCTGTAAAAAAAAATAATAATGATTCAAAACATAATATTGTTGGTGCACAAAATGCAAAAATATTTCTAGCACTTTCCTGCACTGAGTTTGTAATCTTATGAGGGGACAAGCCAAAAGCACACAAAACAATTAAGAAATTAAGACAAAAGACAAAATAAATCCATTCTGGAATAACAACTAAGAAGGAATCAGAATGGTCTAGAGTTAGATGCAAAAAAAAAAAAATGCTACCTAGATAAGATGAATCTTGAGCTTAGAAAATTGATGGGTGAAGAGAAAATAAATGTGTCTCTCTTACAGGAACAATTATTTATATACCTAAATTGCATTTCTTTTTACCATAAATTGTGGAATAGAGGTAATAGATTTCACCTAGCCTTGTAACTTCCTAAGGGTATAAAAAAAAATACTGTCCTGAAGTATTGGAGATACTCAATAGCTTTAAGTGCTCCCCAATGATTTAAAACACCTAACACTAAATCAGAAATTAAATATGAAGGGTAAAAAGCATACCTTTTTTCAAAATATAAGAAATACCAGAATCATTTAAAAGGAATAATTGACTGCAGGTGAGATGCTTAAAAAATCCTGAGAAAAGGACTGGAGGTATGACTCAAGTGGTAGAGTCCCTGCCTTGCAAGCTTGAAGCTCTGAGTTCAAACCTCAGTCCCATAAAAAAATTGCTGAGAAAATAAATTAGAAGGATAAAATAATCAAAAAATAGATAAAATGTGCTCTCAAAAATTGTACTACAAATAACAAAATGACATGTAACAGGCTGCCAAAGCAAAAGAAAAAAATGCCAAAACAGCAAAACTTGACCATTTTAACTACTGAAAAGTCTCTGGGGGAAATTATCCAGTAAGAAAACATGCCTAGAAATTGCCATTCCAGAGTGTGCATTCTAAAAACCTCTGAGTAGTTACTTTTAGACTCTACATAGAAAAAAAGTTATTGTGGTCATGTAGGTTTGAGAATGGGCACTTTCTTAATTTTCAGGAGTTTTTGTTTCTCAATATCCACTATTGTAAATTTCCAGAAGGTCAGAGCAGCATAAAAAGTTTCAACATTATTTGATCACAGAATTATCTCCTCCTACTCATAAAGAAACATACTTTAAAACATCCTGAGCAGCAGTTGTATTCTTTAGAACATAGTTTTGGAAATAAACTTCTTAGCACATAGGAAGTCAAAAATCTATCAAATAGCAAATCTAAATTTATATTATCTAAATTAGTGAGTATTTCTTTATTTGCTAATTGTCAATCACACAAATTTTTCCATGTCCAGACAATTTTCTCTGTATGTGTTTTATTTGTAAAAAGAATGCAGTTGAATTTCCTCATAACTCCTGCTTACATTTCCAGGTTCCAGTTACCCTGATATATTTAGTAACACTACAGCTAGTACACTTAGAGATAAATATTTGACCATCCTCTGATAATGCTATCAGAATCATGATATTAAGCTCCATACTGACAAAAAGGGATGAACAGAAAAGACAAAATTACAGACTTGAGATGTAGAAGTCACCTCAATCACACTCTAGTTTTAAAAATGAATAAATTGAGTGCAAGTGGCAATGACCTTTCTACGGTCTAACAGTAAATTGGTGGATATCATTCCCTCCAATCAAGTACAGTCCATGATGCCTTAAGCTAAAGAAAATTAAGATGCAACTCCAACTTTCAGGATAAGATGGTGTATTAAAAGATTCTGTCATGTAACTGTGAATAAGAAAAGTCACGGTAATAAAGTAGATACTATATTCTGAGAAAAGAATGATAGGGTGAACATCTGGAATCACAAAAGCAGTGACAGGACAGATACAGATGATGGAGAAACAGAAAGTTAATGCAGAAAAAAGTAGGAAAGTTCCCATAACTCCAATTCTTCCTCCCCCAGGGGAGAAGAGAACCCAAAGCCACAACTATGAGGAAAACTGGAGTGTGGAGGCTGCCCTGGTGAAAATATGGTGACAGTCCTACCTTCAGGAGAAATCCATGACTCTCGCATCCTTAAATCCAGCATGGGGGATTTAGCATGACAGTGACAGTGCAAAGCAGGCCAGCACTGGTGAAGAAATCCATTACATAATAAGTCATATCCTAGAATGCTATACCCAGTCACTGCCTTCAGAGGGGAATGATTGAGAATGAGCTACTGTTGGAACCTGAAAACAAAGAATAGTCACAAGTCAGGGAGTTTGGTGACACTCTTCCCCAGAGTTGGGGTGACAAACAACCATACAGAGGAAGAGGCTACAATGTGGACTTATAGCAGTTAGTTCAGGCTGTCCAGAAGAAGGTGTCAGACAACTTGCTCTTTCTGGTAAGGAGCAAGCTCATCACCTGTGGATTACTATGGAAGCTCAGAGCTCTAAGCCTGCTATAAACCTGTAGCTAGCAGGTTGCATAGACTCTGAAGCTGCCTCCCTGCCACATGTGTTTTACTGCTAGGTTGGGTCTGAAAACATGCCTACAGCAGTCAGAGTGTCTGGTTCCCTCAGTTTTTTTTTCCCCCTCTCTCAGGTGCAGAACTCCAGACTCTGATTCTTCTACTCTCAAATGCACTTGGGTGGAATTTATACATTCAGTGTTTGCCGCTCCTAGGTGCACAGGTTGATAAGTCTCTGGAGTGAGTGGAAGCCTGCCCAGCCCACAGGCTGCAAAGCTTTCTGGGACCAGCAGGAGCTCCCACTATGAAAAGAAAAGCTTATTCTTATGCAGTAAATGCAGCCCTGACACTGCAACATACTCTTGACCAGCCATACCTTCAGCCTGCATACAGCACCATCAGTAGAGTGGGAAAAGAGAGGAGATATGATAGATTCCAGGCATAACCCCAAAAAACCTAGAGAATACCAATACCAGAGCATCCAAAAGAAGCTTCTCCAATTCTGTGACTTTCTTTTAGTATATATTTTAGCACTCTTTTAACTTTATTTTTTAAAAAATCTTTTGTTTTTACTTTTCACTCATCTTCATTTAAACTTACATATGTTTCTGTATTTTTTAATGAGATATTTTAAATCTTTTTCTCTTTCACTTATCCTCGTATTCTCTTCTCTGAGAATGGTAGTTTGTTTTCTCTTCTCTGAGCAATACTGGAGATGGAGAACTCAAAGATAACTGTTCAAAATAAGTTCTCCAAATAAAACCAGAAGAGTTACACATACAAGCAGATCAACATAAAAAGAAATCACAACATAAAATGAAAAGAAATGAAAAGCAATACAACATGAATCCTTCAAAAATATCTAGCTGTTTAATAATTGAATACTAAGAGATCAAAATTGTTTAAATGCCAGAGTTTAAAAAAACCCTTCATTTTAAAAACAATTACTGACTTCAAAAGTGATTAAAATAAACAGGTAAGTGAAGTAAAGAAAGTAATTGAATGAGAAATTCAACAACTTGGATAAGAAAATTTGCAAACAGATGAATTCTGGGGAAAAATCAGAAATCTTAGAAATGAAAAGATCAATAAGCCAAATTAAGAACTCAATGGAATTTATACATCAATACATGGATCAAGGGGAAGAAAGAATATTACAGATTGAAGGGAAGATTAAGGAATTATTACACCATATAGCAAAAAATGAAAAAAAAAATGTATGACCATGATATTCATGAGCTCTGGGAACAATGATGAGACCAAACCTATGAATTTGAAGTATGGAAAAGGGAAAGGAGATAAAGATAAAAGGCAGAGAATACTTCAATGAAATTATAGCAAAAAACATTCCCAAATCTAGGGAGATAAATGGACATACAAGTATAGGAGACATAACAAATTCATGACAACTAAGTTAGCACTGCAGAAGATACTAAAAAGAATACTACACACAGAAGAGGAGGGAAGATATACACAAATATGGGGAAAGAATAAATCTCACTAGAAGAATAAATATGCAAATTAGAATTATGAAAAATCAAATATCATTAACTCAGAAACCCAGGAAACCTTTAATATAAAGAATGGAGAAATTAGTGTATACTTTTCAATAATACTATAAACGTAAATGGTCTTCACTCTCCAATTAAAAGACACAGACTGGCTGAATGGATTAAAAAATATCCAACTGGTTGCTAGCTGAAAGAAACTTACTGCAGTGGCAGAGTCACACAGACTAATAGTAAAAGGATGGAAAATAGGATTGTGACAAACAGAATTCAAAAGCAAACAGAGTTTTCAAATAAATAAACTAATGGTACATTTCAAAGTCTTAGAAAAACAAGCATAAGTCAAACCCAAAACTAATAGAAAGAAAGAAATGACAGTGATAAGGACAGAAATTAATGAAGTAGATGATAAAAGTATAATAAAAGTCAATGAAATAAAGAGTTCTTACATTTCAAAGATAAATAAGATTGTCAAAGGCTTAACCAAATTGGCCAAAAGAAAGAGGAGATCTAAATTGGTAAAATTGGAGGTGAAAAGAGGGATAGTACAACAGATACCACTGAAATGCAGAAGATCATTAGGGAATATTTTGAAAATTTATATTTCAATAAGTTCAAATATCTAGAAGAAATGTATAAATTCCTAGACAATTATGACTCATCTAATTTTAGCCAAGAGGATATAAACTACTTAAGCATATCAATAATGAGCAATGTCATTGATGTAATAATAGTCTCCCCAACAAAATCTAGTGCAGGATGGGATGGATTCACTGTTCAATTTTAGCAGACCTTCAAAAAAAAAGCTAATACCTATGTTACTTAAACTATTCCATGAAATAGAAATGGAAGCAAAGTTTCCAAACTCATTTTATGAAGCCAGTATTTCAGTGGTACCAATATTGGATAAGGGCAGAACAAAAAAAAAAAAAACCTATACATCACTTTCCTTGATGAACTTACACACAAATATGCCCAACCAAATACTTGCCAACTGAATTTAAGAACAAATTGAAAAGATCATAGACCATGATTCAGTTGGTTTCATTCCAAGGATACAAGAATGTTTCAAAATACACAAATCAATAAATGTAATAATACAGCACATAAATAGAATTGATGACAAAAATCACATGATCATTGCAACAGATGCAGAAAAAAAACCTTTGTCAAAATTCAACAACCCTTCATTATAACAGCCTCAAAGACACTAGGAATATAAGGGAAACACCTCATAATAATGAAGGCTATTTACAACAAACCCAGAGCCAACATTGTTCTAAATGGGGAAAAACTGAAAGCATTTCCTCTAAAATCAGGAATGAGACAAGTAAGTCTACTCTCTCCATTCTTACTCAGTAGTAGTGCTTGAATTCTTAGCCAGAGAAATAAGGCAAGAGAAAGAAATAAAAGATACAAATAGGAAAGAAAGAGTTAAAAAAAAAAAAACTACCTGTAGATAACACAACAGAGGAGGTGAAAGTCTGCTATAGTGAAAACTATAAAATACTAAAAAAACTGAAGAAGACACTACAAGATGGAAAGACATTCCAAGTTCATGAATCACCAGAATTAATATTGTAGAAATGTAGATAAATGTAGAAAACCAAAAGATTCAAGGGAATCCCTATCAAAATTTCAATGACATTCTTCATAGAACTAGAAAAAAATCCCAAATTCATATGGAAACCCAAAAGACCCTGATTACCCAAAATAATCCTGAGCAAAAAGAGTATATTGGAAGTGTCATAATGCAATGAACAGAGCAGAAGAGCCAGAGAGAAGAATCCACATAACTATAGGCATCTGATTGACAAAGGTGCCAAATGCATACATGGAAAAAATCCTCTCTGACAAGTTGTGCTGGGAAAAGTGGATGTGTACATTTAGAAGACTGAATCTAGACCCCTATCTTTCATCCCATATACAAAACTTACTGTAAAATGGATTGAAGACTTTAGTATAAGACCTGAAACTTTGAAACTACTATAGGGAAAACACTTTGAGATACATTGGGTAGACAATAATTTGCTGAATAAGATTCCAATAGCTCAGAAAATGAGACCAAAATTTGATTTGGCAATGAGATTTCATCAAATTTAAGCTTCTATACAGCAAAGGATAGAATTGCTATAATAAAGAGACAAATTACAGAATGGAAGAAATTCTTTGCCAGGTATTCATCTGATAAGGGAATAATATACAGAATATATAAAGGACTAAAAGAAATAAGCATCAAAAGAGAAAATAATCTAATCAATAAGTGGGCAAATGAACTGAACAGTTCTCACAAGTAAAATTGTCAATAAATACCTGAAAAAATGGTTAACATATTTAGCCAACAGGACAAATAAAGTCAAAACAATATTGAGATTCCTTCACACCCCAGTGAGAATGGATATTGTCAAGAAAATAAATAATAACAAATGCTGGTGAGGATTCAGGGGAAAAGGAACCCTTATACACTCTCAGTGGTTATATAAGTTTGTCTAGCCACTATGATCCAGCTATACCACTCCTGGGTAGATACCTAAAGTAATAAAAATCATCATATAGTAGAGATACTTGTCTATCAGAATGTTTAACACAAAGTATTCACAATAGCCAAGTTACGACATCAGTCTATATGCCCATCAATTTGTATGAATACACAATGAAAATGTGGAACATAACACACAATGCAGGATTATTCAGCCATAAAGAAGAATTGAAATCATGTTTGCAGGAAAATGGATGGAACTGAAGATTATCATGTTAAAGAAAATAAGAAAGACTCAGGAAGACAAATGTTACAAGTTTTCGCTCATATGCAAAATCTAGATTTAACAACAACAAAAACATGAGGACTATTTCTATTTGGAATGAGGAAGGGCTGGAGGGAGAACAAAAGAGGACAATAGAGGCTTAATATGGTCAAAGCACATTATCTTCATGGAAATGTCATGGTGAAACCCACAATATTGTACAATTAATATAATTGGGTAATGTTTAAAAAGGAAATTAACAAAACAACTCTTTAGGGAAAAAAGGTGAAAATGCCATATCTGTTTTTACTTTATTTTTAACTGGTCTTTAATAAGCCTAAACAGATTTTTTTAAATGGGTTGTGATTACTCCCAGCTTTTCTTATTTTGTCTCCCCAAAGGCATGCCCTAACATCTGGAAAATTCCTTTACCCAGTGGCTCCTCATTAAATGTCTGTGAATTAAATAGTAGTAGCATCTGAATTCAGAGAATGCAAAATGAATGAAGTTCTTACTTTATGAAATGATTCTTCAAAAGGCTTTACACACTCAGTCCCTCTGTGAACTCACTGTCTGTGCTGCAAAATTCAGAAGCCATGTGCTAACAGCTAACCTGCAGGGACCCACAAGGTCAAGGCAGGCTTCCTCAGGCAGCTTCATGAAGCTTCCTAGGCCACATTTCTCACAAACTCCACCACTTGGGCAAGTTCCTCACACTTGAGGCTAAAAGATAAAATACAGTTGATAACCCGTTTACTTTTCTTCAGTCCTACTAGGGAACAGGGAGCTCTTTTCAAAAAGAAGTTAGGAAGGGACTATGTTTTAAGCTTTTACACAATGAGCTCAACAGACAAAATTATGGGTTTTTTTAAACTTCTAAATTTAGTGTTACAAAACTGTCTTCAAAATGTGAAAGCTAAGGATTGCATAGATGTCATGCTAGCATTGTTCAACACTTAAAACTTTTTGAGTTAAGACTGAAGATATCTTTTTCCAGTTGGATACATTTTTAAATGGATTTTCTGCTGAAATGTTTTAGAGATATCCATCCACATATTGAAATGTCAGCAATAACTTTGCATCAAGGAGATGAAAAGCCCAAGTAAATGACAAGACAGCGGAAATATGATTATTAATTTGAATTTAGCATGTTTTGAGTACAGTATGAATCAATACTTTGGATATCAAAGTTATTAGAAGATTGATTTCAACAATACTGGAGACTTTGTAACTCAAAAAATGTTCAATGAAAAACTTTTCTATTTAGGTTGCATATGTAATATCCACAATTTACTTGAATGATAAATTGGAATAAAAATACCTACCTTACAGGATCATTGAGAGAATTCAAATGACAGCATAAAATATTTGTAAAACCTTTATACATGTAATAATGGGAAAGCAGGACACTTTCCTATGTGGTTGAAAGATAGATGGCATTATAGACATGGTTTCACAACCTCTCTATTTCCATGTATTTGCAAGGCACTCTACTAGTATTAGGCAAAGACTCTGCTGCCTTCACAGAGTTTATAGTCTAATGGAAGATAAGATGCAATTCAAATACTTATAATAATTAAATCACACCATTTTATTAATGCTTCATTGAAAAAGTACAGGTCATAAGAGAGTAGCAACATGGAGAGCTGCATTAGTTTGAGGGCTTCTGCAGGAGAGTATGATTTGGGAGCATTTAAGTTGAGACTTGAAGCATGAATAGGAGTTAACCAGATAAAGGTCAGGAGAAAGAGTTTTCCAGAGAGAATAGTTTGTTCAAAGCTCTGAGATGGGAGAAAACATGGAGCAGGCAAGCGCCTGAAGAAATAAAGGGAGAGAGTGATACAGGTGAGTCTGCAGAGGAGCCATATTGTGCAGAGCACAAAGGAGGTATAAAGAGTTTAGTTTTTAATCAAGGAGCAATTTTGGAAGTCAATGAAGACTATTAAGCAGGAAGGGCCATGATCTCATCTGGTTTTTCAGGATCTCCAAAATATAAAGACTAGATAGAGGGCAATGGTTCAGTAAAAAAGATTGTAAAGGACCATTTAGGGAGAAAAAAATGGCAGGAGAAATGGT
The DNA here is from genome assembly GCF_047511655.1 of Castor canadensis. NCBI lineage: Eukaryota > Metazoa > Chordata > Mammalia > Rodentia > Castoridae > Castor > Castor canadensis. Next base: position 29,413,831 of record NC_133397.1, on the reverse strand, counting down.
CTCATGGAAATGAAAAATAGCATTCAGCAATAGGCATAGATTCATATTATTTGCTGCTGCTGAAAGTTCCATTAAGGGGAACCCTAGCAATATATCCAATAGATTTAATAAAATGGAAATCATAGTTGATCCTAGCAATTTCTATTTCTATGAATTTACTAGGTCAAAAATCAGAATGAAATAGATTGAGGAAACGAGAAATAAGGATAGTCGATACTCTATAGCTTACTGTGGTTGTGAAGGAGAAGAGATAAAGAAGTGAGTACTAAGGAATTCTTTTTGTGATCTTAAAGATAGAAGAATTTTGAGTGTATATGTAAAGAAAAATGAGAAAGACCTACTAGAGAAGAAGGTAGAAATAGAAGGTATACAGTGGTGTGGAATTTCTGAGATCGGGGAAATCAGCAGGAGATAAAAGATGAAGAACAGTATCAGTGCAGATGCATCCAGAGTGTTGTTTGGAATCAGGAATTTAAACAACTCTCTGTCTAAAGGTTTCTATTTAATTTGGTAAAAGAAAGGTAACAACACATACCAGAAGTGAGGATAGAGGTGACGGGATGAGATACTTGGAAAGAATCAAGAAGAACTAGCATAGCTATCATAAGAAAACAAGAAGAATTCCAGGCAATACTGAGAGCACATTAGTGAATAGTGTATTTCCTGACCGTATGTTTCTTCAGTACAATTCACCTATTCAGGTGCAGACAAAGAAACATGGATGATGCAGGGTGGAAGTGATGAAAATATTAAGTAACAAAAGAGTTTAGATTCTGTTAAGAGAGAGAAGAAATGAAGAATAATAAGTTCAAAACTGAATATGGGAGAAACCTATATGGAGAAAGAAGAGAGTTATCAGCTATCATGATAATGTGGAGGTATTATCATAACCAGATGTGTGGTAGGAGGTGGTGATTAGGGTATGGAACAATTATTCAAAATCACAACACTCAGTGTCAGTTATGATCCCAGTCCACCATTTTAAAGACATGCTTTCTCCCACTTTACCATCTTTGTCCTTTCTTTCAACTTCTGAAAATTAGCTCTCTTGCCCAGTGAGAGCTTTGTTGGTGTGAAGAACCAGAGATTCAAAGGGAAAAGACAGAAAACTAAATATTCCTTCAATCAGAGTTAGACACAAACCTTATCAATGGCAACTTAAAAGCAGGTAAACTGATATAACTTCATTTGTGTCTTACAATTCCTTAGCTTGTAGTAAGTGTTATAAATTGATAACATGGCTCTTACTGGCTGAATCTTAACAGGTGACTTTTTATAAGCTAAATGATAAAGAGAAAATAAAACCATCATTCACAGATTACCAATAAAATCAACAACATAACAGTAGTGATAGATATTACTTTTATTGAGAATCTTAAACTGTCTAATGTAATTTATCTAGTTTAGTATTTATAAAAGGTAGACATTACCCTTCCTATCTTACATTAAGGAGTGAAAGGTTAAAAAATAAAGACAATTTATCCACGTTACTCAACTACTAGCAAAACTAGCCTTTAAATATAATTTTATTCACTCTAAAGCCTATCTTCTTTTCCTGTGCCTAACTGTGAATCAAACATAAAATGGTATAACCTAGATATCTTTATACTTGAGTGCATAACATGTGTTTGTGTGAATTTACCCATCAATAAAGCTAATAGATAAGTAAGGTAATTAAGTTTTTATTTTATGCTTTAGCATTCAAAGAGATAGAGGTACACAGAGGTTGCAATACTACACAGAGGTTGCAATAATATTAATTGATATTTTACTCTAAATCTACTGAGAAAAGAGTGGGATCGAAAAATTTTATTACATATATTGAATGGCTATATTCTTAAAATAATATATAAACAAAATCTCTATATAGTAACATAACATTACATATGTACAGAAGAGGAATAAACATTTGGCCAGAGACATGCAGCCCAAGAATACAAAACACTCTTATAAAACCAAGTGAATAAATTTTATTTGTAAGGTAATGAGTATATGAACAGTCTTTGGTCTAAATATATAATTATGCTAAGCCATACATTTTATTAAACCCTCTTCATATTTGTTTAATTTTTAAAATGTGCTCTTCCATGAATTGCTTCATGGAGAAACAGCTAATAAAGGCATTAAAAAGAGATTCCTTATGACATTGCAATTTATACCGTATGTTTTACCAAGTCAGCTATAAAATTTTAAGATGTCACCCTAAAATCTGAAAACTATAGGTCTCACATCAGCTCCTGAGGAACCAAGTATTTATTCTTCAGGCAGAGACAGACAAGGCTTTCCTTAGACTAGGTCATACCAATAAATTTTCAAGCCCTGGCTTCCCAAAGGTAGATTTCAGGCTATAACGGTAGGAACACATTAGCTAATCTCCCTTATTTAGAGACTGCTTTGGGGAGCAATCATTTCTAACATGGTGCAAAGTACAAAATCTAAGAGGTTTGTAGAACAATGCCAATGCCTTAAATTATACTCAGGAACAAGTAGTGGCCAACGCAGTCTGGTTTTCTGTGGATTGTGATGCAATTATTCATTTAAACACTTTATCATGCACTAGAGAATAGCAAATAAAATTACCAACTCTTTGGAAAGAGCAGAAGGGAAGAATGGTGTAAAAACTGTGTTCAGTTAGCCATAGACAGAGGAACAAATTTTTCAAAAAATTGTCAGTTGATAAGGAATCAATTGAAAAATAGCGCGGTCTTTCAATTAATCGAATATTACAGGTTATAAGTAGATATTTTAATCCAGTAAATTCAAATATTCTCAGAAAAGATACATTATAAATGAACTAATTATAGAAAGTTACAGAAAGTTTCATCCTTATATAAGATGACCATAAGGATATAATCCTCAAGTTATGGTATGAAGTCCTCTCATGCATTGTTATTTCCCATGCTATCCAATCTGCAGACATTATCCAACAATTTTATCATTTCATATTATTCTTATTATCTCTGTGTCTACATGTTTGGAATATAAAATAATATCACCCAATACTGACATCTTAAAGATCATAATTCTGACCCCCCACTATCTGGCAATAAATGCAACTGTTTAAGAATGGAAAACAAAACAAAACTGACAATTCTGAGTGCTGACAACAATGCTAGGCAACTAGAATGCTCCTATATTCTAATGGAAATCCTAAACGGAACATTTCTTAAAGATATACTTTAGTATTTAACTTCTTTGTTCTTGTAAAGCTAAGGACGCCTGTTGTAGGACCTGGCAATTCTATTCCTAGATATTTGCCCTAGGAAATGAACGTTTATGTTTGCACAAACCTCTGCATGAGTATTTCTACCAGTTTTATTCATAATAGCCCCACACTACAAATAACTCCAGTATTCACTAAAAGTGAATGAACAAAATGTATTGTATTTTTACAATGGAATGCTACCCAATAAATCAAAAGGCACATTGACACATACAATTATGTTAATGAATCTTAAAAAGCACTGTGGTGAGTGAACGAACCATTCTCAAAGGACTGCATAGTATGATTCCATTTATCTGACTTTCTGGAAAGGTAAAACTGAAGGGGTAGAGAGAAACTCAGTAGAAATCACAGATTAGAGGTAGAGGGTATTGCCACACAGGAGCAGCTTGAAGGAGTTTGGAGGGAGAAGGAACAGTTCAGAATGCTCACTCTGGTGGTTGCTAAGTGAGTCTGTGCAGGCCTTGGTAGTACTGAATACCATTAAAGAAGGAGGAGAAGAAGGCAGCTATTAACAATAAAGATATTGTGTGTGTGTGTGTTTGTGTATGTGTGTGTGTTTGTGTGTGTGTTTGTGTGTGTGTATGTGTGTGTGTGAGACAGAGAGAGAGAGAGAGAAGCTATACCAATGCATGCTTGCTTTTTAAATAATGAGGAAAGTACTCTGGCAGTGAAGCATCCTTTGCTGGTTATCATGGCTTATGCTCTCTTAGTCCTTTAAAGATGAATTGGCTTGACAACATTGCAGTTGTTGAATTCAAAGTTGAGAAGACATCATGCTGGGATTGCAGCATTCCTAAATCCAAGACATTCTCACTAGTCCCTGACTGAATCACCCTTCCATGCATTAACACTCCAACACTGCTTCTATTTCAATCACTACTCGAAACAAAGGAATTCCTTGCGGTCAACCCAAGGGTTCTGTCCCCAGAGTCAGGTTTACTCTAGGCTGTTCACACTAAGTCACCTATGCTCCCAATATTTGATCTCCTGGATTCTAACAGTAAATTCTGCCATGAAGGGTAGGGAGGGATAAGAACCAATCTCAAACATATCAGAGAATTAAATTTTCCCTTTCCTCTGCTGGCACTGATAAACAGAGCATTATTCTACCTCTGAGGTTTGTAATGAATTCTCTCTAAGGTTGTATTCATATTTTGGATACCTGGACTTGGCCAAAGTCATGATATAAGTTGACCAAAGATCTTTGGCCAGCCCCAAATATCTACTAGTAATATCAAGTAAGGTTTGATTAAATGTTGCATTTCTAAGGCTTAAAGCTGCTAAAACACACTGCTCCACCAGCAGCATGGATGTAGGTATTGGAAAGACTCTTAGACATTATTATACTTAAATGTCATGTAGCTTATACCAGAAAGAAGGCCATCTATGTTCTTTTTAATACCTGTGTTAGAAGGCTAGCTAATTTTACAGCTGACTAATCAATCCATTGTAATTCAGTTTTAGTTGTTAGAAATCATTCAGCATAACTTACTTTTAAGATCTAAGCCCTGGAGTTTATAATTGTCTGTGCAAATATCTGCTGTTTCTGCCATATTCTTCTAGTTTGCTGAGAAATATGGAGCATTGATTCAAACACATAAAACATTAGTAGCCTCTCAAACTTGCAACATTGCACCAGGGTCATTTTTATTCAAATCAGGTATAATAATTGTTGAGATAGGAGGATAGCATACTGTATTCTCTCTCTACAATCCACATTCCCATTTCCTTATACTTGTGATAATTTCCATCAAACTCACTCAGGATTCTTTTTTTTTAATCCCATTTTGTTATCCATTGCTTTTACTCCAAAGTACTATTAAGAAATTTGTAACAAATCATTCTCTTCCCTTCAAAGTGAAGATTCAGTTTCAAATTCATTTAGAAATATGTGATAGGAGTAATAAAAACATTGGCTATTGTTCAAAGGCCAGAAAAATTTCAGAATTAAGATTAGACTTTTTGATGGTACTTGGGTTTCAGTTCAGGGTCTTGTGCTCATAATAGAAGCACTCTACCATTTGAGATGCATCTACAGCCCGTATTGTGTTTTTAGGTAACTTTTTCAAATATGGTCTTGCTTTTTGCCAGGACCAGCCTCACACCATGATCCTCTATTTTAGGGTCTCTTAGCACCCTAACCACACCTGGGCTATTTGTTGAGATGGGGCTATTTGTTGAGACGGAGCTAAGCTAACTTTTTGCCCTGGCTGGCCTTTAACCACTATCCTCCTGATCTCTGCCTCCTAAGTAGCTGAGGTTACAGACATGAACCACCATACCACGCTAGGAATTAAGACATTTTTCTTGCATCAAGATCATTGAAAGCATCAGTAATGCTTACCATTGTTTCTTTAAATGGAGAAAGACTACAGAGAGAATAAATAGAGAAATAGTTGATTCACTTATGTAAATGATATGATGCCAAAATGTTGCCCTATTAATTGTGGCTTTTTAAGTATTTCATTTATTCTGATGCAGTGAGATTTATTCCAAATGAAGTCAATCATAGAGATTTTCTAATTGCTGCCAGGATTTAGTGCAGCCATACTGGCCATAGGACCAGACAACCTGTATTCAAATGTCAGGTTGAATTTACGAACAACTAGCTTAAGCTTGTCTTACGCAAAATGGGAATGTTATTATACTAAACCTCATAGGGTTGCTTTGTGTGTGAAGTCAGTTACATGTAAAGAGTTCCCCAAAATGGCAAAAGCTGCTTATGCACTGTCGATAAAGCATAGCTGAGGCTACCCTTACTGAGAACAGTGCCTATAACAAATCTGATAGCATACTGAAGTGAGAAAGACAAAGTCTGATTTACTTACTGAAAATTTGAAGTCTAGTTGAAAGCAGGATTTTCAATGGGATCTTGATGAGGACTGCATAAATATGATAGTTTAGGACTGGTAGAAACAGCAAGGATAGTGTTTTGAGGAGAGAGGGAGTCAGGATTCTTAGGCAGTAACTATCAATACTCTCTGTTGAAGCACTAATGGGTCTTTATTTTCTCCTCTAATAAACAATGCAGTCATTTGCAACTCTTACCTTCCTGGACAAGAGTCTTTTGGAGTAGGAAAGTTATGCTAATGAAGACTATGGAACAGCAAGATTCTGTTAAGATAGTTTGGTTCTTAGTGTCCAGTAGTATGAAGGTATCATTAAAAGAAAACATACTAAACCAGACGTGATGCCACATTCCTGTAATTCCAGCACTGGAAGGCTGAAGATGGAGGATTATGATTTCAAGCCAGCCTGGGCTAGAAATTAAGTTCATACAAGTCTGGGCTACATGCCAGACCCTGTCTCAAAAATAAATAGATAAATAAATAAGTAAATAACTGTAATCCTAGCTACTCAGGAGATGGAGATCTGGAGGATCACAATTTAAGGCCAGACCCAGCAAAAAAGTTAGGGAGACTCCATCACAACCAATAAGCTGGGTATGGTGAGGCACACAGGTGACCCCATCTACGTGGGAGGCTTAAGTAGGAGGAACATGGTCAGAGGCCAGCCCTGGGCAAAGACAGGAGACCCTATTTGAAAAATAATTTGAACAACAACAACAAAAAAATGACTGCTCAAGTATTAGCGTGCCTGGCTAGCAAGTGTTAACGAAGAGTTAATTGATTAATTAATAGTTAAAATAACATATTGTATATATATATATATATATATATATATATGCTTCTATTACTAAAATCAAGTATAGCACATTTTTTATTAGCCATTTCAAACTAACATAGCCCATGTTTTTCCCTGCTCTGGGTTCTAAGGAGCATTCACTTTTGGTTTAAGCTTTTAGTCATCAACCATCACTTTACGCCAATCTCTGCACAAAATAATGACAGGCACATTCAACTGGAGGAAAAGGATACACCCATAAAAAATTAAAATGTAATAAAGCAAGTGCTCCAAAAGAAATGTGAATAAGGATTTAAGGAGCCAAAAGGACAATGAGCTCAACTGTACTAGCGGAAGAGAGGAAGAACTTCACAAAACAGATAGCTGGAGAGAAGACCACATCTTGAGTTGACCTCAACAGTAATTATGAATGACTCCCCTAAATATGATTTCTCAGGGAGTATTCATGGTGTTTTTACAGACTTTGCTCTAGTCTCCATCTTGGGATGCATTTTTGCATCTATCCCAATATTGCAAGTGATTGCAATAACACGTTTCTTAGAGGTAACTTTTTCTTAGTTCATAACTACCTCACATAGTAGGGAGTTGGCAGACTTAGCTATAGTGTTCAAAATTCCACTTAAGAGAAAGATGGTAATTTCTCATCTCTTCTGACATTTTTCTATCCTTTCCAAAACAGTCCTGATTTGCACATTTTCCCAATATAGTTATGAATATGCTGCTTTTGCTCTATAAATAGCCCAGGTTTTAACAATTAATATATGGTCACCCTATTTCTACTATCTTTTGCTGCTGTTCCAATAAAAACTGGACTCGGAGCTATAAGGTGTTTGAAGTTTTGTGTTGTCGCTTACTTTTGGCAAATGACTTTGTCTGAAATCATTATTATGATTAAATATGATGATAGTAGAAAAATATAGTGTATATAAAAGATGATCTACAAATGTTTGGTTAATTTGAATAGGGTCATGTATAATTAACATCATGGGGTTGGGGACGTAGCTCAGTGGTAGAGTGTTTGTCTATCATGCAGAAGGTCATAGGTTCAAACCTTAGCACTGAAAAATAAAAAATAATATCACAGAAATTTGAAGGAGGAAATATTTTAAGACAAATGCAAATATACCTTTGCAATTTTTCTCTTCCTACTACAAATGGTTCTACTTGGTTGAGCTATTAATACTTGCGCTTTTAGTCTCAGCTCCAACTTTCCTCCTAACCAATGAGGAGTAGGGAGTAATAAGAACCAGAGCATCAAGAACCAAAATTAACTCATAAAGTCACTGTGGATAAATATTCATGCCTACATTTCAATTTCCTCATCCCTAAAAAATACACTGTCTCTTTGCAATTTTCCTTTCATTTGTTCTTTAAATCTCTCTTGAGAGTAGCTATAAATTCTATACTTTTCCTGACTAAGCTCCGAGGAAGGTGCTCATGGATGCTTACAGTATACTTTCAACGGGATACTTCTTCATCCCGGTAGATGACATAATGTCTAAGTGTCTAACCTATGACCAGGTGTGCTTCTCACAAGAAGTTTACTGGTGGCCTTGTGGTTCTTATCTGACTTATGTTCAGTTTATTCTACCAAGATAACCACTCTTAGGAGCACTCTAGCCAGGAGGAGAGTTAGTGTCCAGTGTGTTAATCAGGTGACATGCAGGGGAGAAGTCACAATGAAACACATGAAATAATAGAAGCAGTGTATTGCCTGCTCAAAAGAAAAGGAAACCATATCTTGCAGGGCCAATGGAAAAGGGGGAGCTATCTGGGACACATAGTATCATCCAGCAGGTGGGTCACAAGAGAGAGAATGGGAGATCCATGGGACTATGCTACACTGGGGTATAGGTGTGAATCAAGCAGGATTCCTTTAAAGAGTTCCAACTGGTAGGTTTAGAACTAGCAGAAGTTCTGTGGATTCTTGCTGTGACTGACAGATGATAATTGTAGCATATTACTCAGTCCATGTGGGGTTTAGGGACCAGTGGAGTGAGTCACTTAGGTGGCATGTAACTATCCTGTAGTGGGTTCGTCACCAGGGGACAGTTGTCTGAAACAAATATCTGAATCAACCATTTGGAGGAACTGGGAGGAGGTAGAGATTCTAGAAATTGTCAAAGGTGATCAAGCACTGTTTGTAGAATGAGAAACTCCAATTTATATTTTATTTATGTAGTCAATGTTATTTTGTTTGTTTGTTTATTGGCAGTGGTAGGGTTTGAAATCAGGGCTTGACACTTGCTGGGCAAGTACTCTACCACTTGAGGCACACTCTTAGCCTTTTTTTCTTTAGGTTATTTTTCAGATAGAGACTCACTTTTTGTTCCAGCAAGCCTCTGACTATGATCCTTCTACCTATGGTTCCCACAGAGCTGAGATGACAGGCATACACCAACCATGCCTGTTTTATTTGTTGAGAAGGGGGCCTCATTAAACTTTTGCCCAGGCTGTCCTGCCAAATAGCTGGTACTACAATCATGAGCCACTGATTCTGGTCACTCAACTTGTATTTTAAATGGATGTTGGAGTAACATGGAATTATAAGAATTCACAACAAAACTGAATTTTATTTCACTCATGTGCCAACCTGCTATAGCTGCTCTGGGTGCAGGAGGGCTCCCAGCATGATAATGTTGGATCTCTAGAATCCAGAAGGCCCGAGGGTTGTTTCTGTTTGGCTAAGCCCTAAGATATCTTAGTTGGAGAGATTATATAAATAAGAATATGTATGTATGTTTTACAAAGTAAACTCTTAGTTCCCTAAGACTTAATAGAAAGTTTGACTCTCACAGTTCTAGAGGCTAGAGACAAAGTAGAGGAGTCAAGATATCACCAGAGTCAAGCTCCCTTGAAGACTCTAGGAGAGAACCTGTCCTTGCCTTTTCCAATTACTGATGGCTCTATACCTCCCTCCATGCTGTCATTTGAGTATGGTTTGTTTTCTACAAAACTCACATTGAAAATTAATTTCCACAATGAGATATTAAGAGGTAGGACCACCTGAGATCCTTAAGAAGTAATTAGTGCTTTGCTCTCTTGAGTGGATTAATTTGTTCTTGTAATTAATAGATTAAAGGGTTAATGGGCTATCTCAAAATTCAGTCTTCAATTAGAGCCAATTTGGCTAGATCACAGTCACTCCCTGTCTTCCAGAGAAACTGCCAGCATGGAGACCATCACTAAATGCAGTCTCATATACCATGGTCCAGAATGTAAGACAAAATAACCCTCTCCCTTTACCTACTGTGTGGTATTGTGTTATTAGAAACAGAAAATGATTAAGACACTGCACTGATTTTGAGAATATTTCTGAGCCTCAGGCTATGCATTATTTAGTAACTCACAATTACACTGTTATTTGTCTAAAACTGAAAAATTTAAATGAAAACAGTAGTGTCTGTTAAACTTCAGAGTGTCTTTAGTGATAAGTGAAAAAAAAACTTTATTTTTCTGTATTATATTCTTGCATTTGAAACAATAATACAAGTAATCATTAGGAATAAAACATTAAGAATTTAACTTTTGAGTTTCAAATTAAACAAAGAGAAGTTAGACAGTGTTCAAGCTGAAATTTTAATGTTGACATCAACTGTCTCATGATGAATAGAATAAACAATATAAATGAGTAATTGCATGCTGTTCTAAATATAGTCTTATGAAAACTCCCTCTATTACATTTCCTGAATAGCTTCATTCATAATGATGAGCTAATTATATTTTATCATGTAATGAACAAAACTAAATGAGCTTTGTCCAAAGATCACAGCTTTTTTGTGTCAATATATGCCTCTGATATCGGAATAATGTTTACTTCTAGGAGTTAAAATGAACCTAAGTATGTTTCCAGAGAGTAAAGTGAGTATTAGGCTTGTTAGCTTTGCAACTGAGGCTTGTTAAGTTTTGTGGACATAAATAATTTTCATCTAATATGATTTTCCAATTATTGGTTTAAATTTTTGTATGGCAAGGTTTTATTTGCTCATAAAGTACATAGTATTATAAAAAGGTATGTCCTTCATTAATAAGAAACATAAATGTTGCCTGTTGTCTTTTAATCACATTATTTTAATTATGAGAAACAGAAGCCAATCTTATTTAAAATTAAAAATCGTATATGCAGATCAGTGCTATCCATTGATTACATAGAAGTAGCTACATCTTCACACTTAATGAGCAAGAGCTAGCACAATCTAGTTTTAGTACATTGGAGTGCATATTCATCTCTTTCTGTGTATCTTGTCTGATACACAAACCCAACTCCCAACAACCACACTCCTTTCAAAAATATTAGCCTAGTTTAGTGAGCAGAAAATGAAAGCAAATAGTCACTGTGCAAGCTGACATGTTCTCCCGCAAAGGTATAGGCAGAAAGCACATACACCTCTGGTATGGCACAGATTCCAAGTCCAGATGGCACAGGTTCCGAGTCCAGATCACAATTCTCCAAGCCCTCACAAAGCTCAAAGTTTCATTCCCTCAGAAATCCATGGCTCTTAGTGAGTCCTCTACAACTTGCCCTGGACCTTGCGCCATGTTGGACCCCTTCCTAGGGCAACCTATATACAATGACTTGCTAATAATAAGGAACAATTCCAGTCCCATGTCCCCAGTTCAAGTCAATTCTGAAGGGTCCTGTCAGCAGCAGAACTCTCTGCAGAATTGTCTGAGGCCTTTGTTGTGACTGTATCACAGCTCATCTTCTTTCTGGACAATCCTGCTGCCTTCCTGCCCTCCTACCCACACAAGTACTGATTCTAAGAACATTTTCCCCAGTAAACATCCCATAGGTAATTCTGTGTCCTAGAGTCTGCTTCCTAAGGAAGCAGAAACAGTCCAGAAAGATCAACAAAGATTTTTAGATGTTTATAATTTAAGATTCATCTTTCAATATTAGTAAGAGTTTATTTAATGAAGGAGAGAAAAGTTGTACACTCTATGCAAAAAGAACAATGTCACAACATCAGAGATGAGAAAAAAATGTACCTTGTCACCATAAGTAGTACAATTTCATCAGGATATTGCCAAAGCAAATTGTGATGAGGAGGAAGTAGTGGGGCCCAGATTATGAAGGATCCTAAGTGTCAAACTAAGAAATCTGGATTTTTCTCCAGAAGTAACAGGGGGTCATTTATGGATTGTATGGAATGAACAGGATGACTTAATGAGAGTTATTTCCAAAAGAAAACCAGATGCATGTAGTTTGGAAGGAAGAATGAAAGGTTGTTGAGGAGAAAAAAGTGAGAAACTAAATAGAGAGTTGCTATAATTTGGGAAACAAAGCATTTCAAGAGTTAAACTGAGGCAGAAAAGGTGAATAGGGAGGGTTATTGAAAGGAAATGGAGGTAAATCATGGATGTCAGAATTAAAGATGAGAAAAGGGTGCCAGTTCTTAACTTGGGTCAAGGAAGAGACTATGGTTGTAAATGGAGTAATTCAACAGGTGAAGGGCTTGTGGTTGAGACTGGCATTAAAACTGCTGAATATGTCTTCATCAGTGGCTTAAGTTATGCATTGCACACACACAAAAATGTTATTCCACTCTGAAAAATGATTTGAGGCCATTAGCATATCAAGAGAGGTTTTAGGTTTTGAAGTGGGGGAGGAGAAAGGTTTGTCTTCCAACAGTAACTTCATGCAGGAATCAATATGACATGTCCTGAGATAACGTCTACGGTTAACTGAAACGTTTACCAGAGAGAAACAACAAGCAACACCTGAGAGAAGCCACAACAGATACCATTGAAAATGCTCTATGCAGGACCAGAGAGAAGTTATAAGTTGCTTATTTTCTCTGACAGCGGGGATCCTGGAAGCAGTTATCTGCTACAATACTTTTCTTTTGTGGGACACTAAAGCAGACTGCATGCTGTAATTGTGTAGGCAGACGCCTTGACAATGGAGCCGACAAGCCTGTTAGACTTGGCAAGATGGGGAGGGTGTTACCCCCAGCTTGCTTCTTGCCTGTGGTAGAAAGTCATGCTGGTGCTACCTGAAGCTCATTTTAAGAATTTCTTATCAACAAGAATCAACCTATTGGTACAAAATGCTGAATGCCTTAATTGAATGTTCTGTGCACCCAATAATTTTCTCATGTGATTAAATCACAGTGAAATAAAATAATCGTTCAAAAGACAAGTTGACATTTTGAGAGTCCATGACACATCTGTGTCAGACCATTCAGACACCTGTTACAAATGCTAAATTTCAAGGTCATATTTTGCCTACTGAATTAGAATGTTCAGTAAGGATTTTTAACCTTTTGACCCTGTTTACATTTGGGACTGAATAATTCTTTGTGGGATCCTGTGTTTCAGAGGATCCAAACCCATGAGATCTCCAGAACACAAACACAATTACAGAAACACATCTCAAATGGCAATCAAAAACATCTCCAGACATTGCTGAATGTTTCCTGTTCGTCAAAAATCACACCCTGGAACTACTGGTTTATAAAGATAAATCTGGGAAGCTGTATTCTAAAAATACTGTCCTCTTCCACTACTATTACCACTCACTAAGTGATTCTTAGTACTACCAATGTTGACAGTCAGTGATCTGAGAAAAATGCACCATTCATTTTTCTCTCTTAGTTGTAGTTGAGTGCCTACTCATTGCCTGCTAATCTTGCTGCAGTGAACAAAGCCGACAAAATTTCTGTCCTCATTAGGCTAACTGAAAGTAAAGAAAGCAGACAAGTATTTGAACTTTCTTAGCTACTTGTGTTCTCAAAAAAAATCAAAAGGTAAAAGACAGGGAGTGACTGAACACAATATATTAACAAGATGGTCAGGGATTTTTTCACCTCTGAGATGGAGGTTTATGAGCAAAAATATGGATGAACTTGAGTTAAATTGCCAGGAAATGCTGTTCAAAGACTCTGAAGGGTGGCACGTCATTGCAGTATTTAGTGAAATACTCCATGGAGAACAGCGAAGGGGGCGACAGCCTGGAGGTCCATTGTCAGTTCATCTTCAGCCCCTGCATCAGAACCCACATTCCCTGGAGCAGAATGATTCCAAAGACTGTTTCACCAGAAATCTTTGTGCCAAATTACTTAATCAACAGAAGCTCAGATGTCCCAGCCAAACAGATTAGATATGTCATTTTCAGCATCATCTTAATTGTCCCATGACAAAAACTTGCAAGCAATGGCAACTCAATTGGGAAATGTTTTTCAGTATTAAAGCCAGATCTGGACTGAGGCAAATGGGATGGCTAGAGTATAGAATTTGAGGAGGCATTCACTCTCAGGAACATGCAAGTACCTCCTTATTTTTCCTGTTCCAGGCATTTCACTTGATTTCTCTTGCCTCAGTCCAGTAGTGTTTTCAAAAGTAAACCTAAAGAAAATATTGTTACATGACATACTCAGCTTGTTTCAGCCACAGGGAATCCACAGATGGTGGAAATCTCATCTCTAAAAATAAAAATATTGCAGTGGGGTCACTTAGACTAGGAGGGCCTTTGTGGAGACTATGTCAGCTAGCTAAGGTCCTCCAAGTCATACAATCCTAATTTGAGATAGCAAATGGTCAATCTTCCAAATGCTAAATAATTTCCCAGAAGTAAAGTGTCTAACTTCTTCCAATTATTGGTCTTTAATCTATCAGACAGTATAGTCAAGGTTCCACTTTGCAACCTAAATTAATTCCTTTCTGTTGTTAATTGAATCACTAGCTGCAGGGCTTATCCTTACCACAGAGAATAAACAGTCACTCTTCTTGTCTTGATTCTTTCTCAACTAGAAAACAGCTGCTAATTTACTTCATGACCTCTTTTGGAGATTAAACTATTTGACCATTCTAAGCTTTATTTCTATTGGGCTTTAAATCATTGCTTTCATTCCCTTTGAATGCCTCTTTATCCTAAAGAAAATTATCCTAAAGTTTTTCCTAAAATATCAAAAAGATCTTCAATTTGAGATTAGATAGCACCTTGCATAGCTGACCCAATATAAATCATTACTTAATTTATTAGACCCTACAAAGAGTTTTAATTTTTGTTATGGTTTGGGTCTGGAATGTCCCCAAATGTTCATGTGTTGCATGCTTTGTCCCCAGCTGGTGATGTTATTGAAAAGTGATTAATCCATTAATGATTTCATAGCTAAAGGAGCCATTACCAGATGGAACCTAGTTGGAATAAGCAGGTCACTGGAACCAGGGGTAACATTGAAGGGTATATTTTGTGCCCAGCACACCGCTCTCTCTCTCTCACTCTCTCTCTCTCTCTCAGCTTGCTAGCTGCAATGGAGTCAACAGTTCTTCTCTGCTCTGCTCTCTCCTCCATGATTCTCTACTTCACCATTGGCCCAGAAATAATAGAGTCAGCCAACCTTGAACTGAAATCTCTGCAACAGTGAGTTAAGATAAATCTTTCCTCTTAAATTGCTTACAGGTAACAGCAACAAGAAGTTGACTAACACAGTTATTTACAAGCCTCAAATTATTATTCATTAGGCCAGTATGTTCTATGGAATTATCATTATTGAAAATAGAATATCCTTTAAGCAGTTCATTGTTTTGATTTTTATCTCCAAAGATTACTAAATGTGAAACTAACAATTTAAACTCTTAATGTCTCAGTTTCTTCATTGTCATAATGGGAATAGTAGTAGAATCTATACCATAAGATCATAATAAGAATTTAGTAAAATGATCTATGACACATGTAACATGTAACCTAATGCATCATAAGTTCTGAATAAACCTTTGTTACAGAAACCTTGTTAATATACCATGTGAAACCTATCTTGTGGCCATTAAACCAACCTAATTAAAATATATTGAGTCCAGTATACATAGTGTAATGTAACAGCCCCCACCACCAGGCCAATGCTGCTCAATTCTTATATAAGATGGACTTTTTATTTTTGTTATATTTATTTCTAGGTTTTCCTCTCCAAAGATAATTATCTCATTTTAGAAGAAAGAGAGTGAATGGATGTTGCCTAGGGGAGGCTGTTTCTGGGATTAGAGGACTAGACACTGAATTCCTGTTTGTGTTTCTTTGTCATCTGTTTCAGTTTTGATAAACTGCTGAACTAATTCAAAGTGATTAATGGATTTTTTTTATTTTAGTTTATTGAGTGCTTGAAACAGTGATAAGCCATTCATGAGGAATTATCACAATGCATATTCTTTGTTAATGATCTTTAAAAGCATGTATATATGCCTCATTGAAACAAACTAATTTACATTAATCATTTATTTTGTTTTTATGAAACCAATCAATTATTTATTGAGTGCCTAAAGTGACTTGATATAATTATTATGGCAGCAGCAAGAAGAGATAATTCATAAACCCTCATAATAGTTTATAAATAACATAACAGTTTATAAATCAGGTAGGAAGATATGAAACACATACACATAAAGTACAGTTAAATTTTTAAGGCATTATTTGCAGAAGGCCAAATGATTTACTAGAGAAAAAGAAGCATCCAGCACCAATATCTCATGCCTGTAATCCTAGCTACTTGGGTGGCTAAGATCAGGAAAATCAAGATTCCAGGCCAGTGTGTGGGGGAGGGGGATGGTAAAAGTGGGAGGGGAAGAGTAAATGAAGGGTGAGGGTAAATGGTTGATGGTCTCCATATACCTATATGAAATAGAACAAAGAAACCTCTTGCAATTGCTTAAAGTGGGGCAGGGAGGAGGCTGAGATGGAGAGACGATGAGGCCAATGTAACTAATGTACAATATAAGTATAATCAGAATTGTCACAATGAACGCCCCCGTATTACAAATATATCCTTCAAAATAAAAATGGAATGTGCCTGTCATCCCAGCTACTGTGGGAAGCCTAAAATAACAGGATCTTGGTTCAGGCAGGTCTGGGCTAAAAGAGAAACCCTATTATCAAAATAACATAACAAGAGGGCTGGAGGTATAGCTCATGTAGTAAAGTGCTTGACTAGCAAATGCAAAGCCCTGAGTTCAAACCCAAATATTGCCAAAAAGAAAAGTAGGCAATATAGACTATGGGTGGACACTGATGACATATAGCAAATAAAATCATCTTTAAAGCATTTATGGAGCTCCTATTATATGATGTGAAGTAAGAAGCATCCATTGAGGAAATGGATTGAAATAGAGACATGGAATGAACCATAGAGCCAGAATTGGAAAAAATGCCTATCTAGACCAAATGTAACACCTGAGATAGAACACAAATTGAAGAAATGAGTGTTGTATAGCAGTCCAACTTGCCTGTTAGACTTTTGATCTATTGGGAGATAATTGATAGGCTTTGCTTATCATCACAGACTGACAACAAGCATGTTTCAGAAAACAACTCTAAGAACAATAAAAATAAAATGCCTTGTGGTGGCAAAGTAAGAAAACACAAACAAAAATGTAATTGTAAGTTTGCAAACGAAATAGGCAGATTTTAAAAACTGATGAGAATTAAAGGGGCCCAAGATGGAGAAAGAATGTAGATTGAGACCAGCTTCAGGGAGGTTTAAGCGTATTATCCAGAGAAATAAAGGGAGACCATTGCACTAAGAGAAATAAATTTGAGAGTGAAATGAGTTACTCAGTTCTTAAAATCTGGAATTATTAGTAATAGTGTGTAAAATGACACTATCAAGCAGGTATGTTGGGTGAATTGCCTTTAAGGGAGAATTCAAAACCAGATACATAATTTAAGAAGTCATTTGTAATAGGCAAAAGATAAAAATCAAAAGATAAAATCCATCAAAAAAGGGCTAAAGATAAAATTTCAAGGCATTGCTACATTTGAGAGCATAGGGAGTGGAAAAAATCAGAAAAAATGGGCACAGAGAATTAGACAATGCAGAGTTGTAGAATTTAAGAGAACAGAGAACTTCAAGAGGCAGGAAGTGGCTAAAAATGTGAAATGCTGCACAAAGGTAAGAAACACTGGTTGTATACAGTTCTGTGGGTTATTTTCTCATGTATTTACTGTCTACCGCAGTAAGAAGAGACAAGATATGTCCTCTGACTTACATGTGGATAAGTTTATCAGTTAAAATAATCATCTGATTGTTAAAAGGAAGATGAAGGGCAATGCTTGCAGCTGATGATAAAGAGGTGTGCTAACTCTTCTCTGCCTTTGTTCTAAGCATGAGAGAGTGAGACAGACAGAATTGCAGCAGAAAGTAGAGGGAGCAGAGGAAAAGATTACTGTTTCTTTTATAAAATGGTTTTTATTCTACTGGTGTCTCTTAAAAAATAAAAATCAAAGAATAAATGTCCATTTAAATTGATCTTCTGTTGGGCTGTGCTATTGGTCTGACATATAAATTAGTGCTTCTTAGATTTAACTATCCCTCTGGGATAAGACTGAGAAACAACAATAATATTTTATGGAGAGTGTCAAACAGCTTGCCTTACAGCAATTCTTTCTTTCTTTCTCTCTCTCTCTTTCTTTCTCTCTCTCTCATTCAATGGGCAATGAATATGACTTCAGTCAAAAAAGATATTAATACTTATTTTGAGTATTTATCATACTCAGAATAATGATTTTAGTCACATGTTGTTACTGAAGTATAAGGTCTATTATCTTTCTCAGAATAATTTAAAATTGAAGTTTCTTCTCCTCACTGCTCTAAGTCTGTCCCTTACTAACTATGACCTTGAGAAACTCATTTCATACCATTTTCCTCCTCTTTGAAATGGGAATTTTAATAGTTACTCTTATACTTACATAGTGCAGCAAGGATCAAATGAGATGACATAAGTGAGTTTGGTTTTATAAGAAGTTCCACATGAATATGTCCCTGATTATGAATTATTCCTTGGCTGTACACTTTGTGGAAGCAAAAACGGACTTATGTTGATCCCATGTAGTCAGAACACTTGTTACAGTGCCTGACATGAAGTAAGAAAACAAATATTTGTTGAATTTAATTATTCTTGAGAAGTATAAGCACAGAGATAATTGCACATAAAAGTATTAAAAATATGCTGAATTACCAATTATAAAATTACTGTGAAAACAAAGGCAGGCTCAGCACTTATAAGAACATGGGCCCATTCCCCAAAATATGACAGCTGTGTAGACCGGTCTGTGCTTATTCTATATGCTGAAAGCTTTCCAAGGAAAGAGATGGTACGATTTTTCCCTATGACTTTTATTTCATGTCTAGCAGCCCTTTTGGACATTTCTAGCCATATCCCAAATTACAGAATGTTTATTAGCAAGTTTGTGAAATATTACCAGAAGAACTGGTAAGATTCACAGAATGTAGTTCAAAAACTTCAAGAAAACGAATGGGAGAAAGTATAGAAAACACATTACTTGTGAACCAGAATGTTTTATCAAACATTGTTGAAAAAAGGATTACAAAATAAAATGTTGCATGGAAATGCTTATTTTTCAATGAAAGTTCATGTATATTATTATTAAGATACTAGAGTTTGTGATAAACAAATCTGACTTCAGAATAGAATCAGTACTCTTTGGTCTTAATTACTTCGCTAGGGCTCACCAATGGTGACTGGTAACAAAAAGGGAGAAAGAACTGACTGTCTCATAAAGATAAAATGCCCAACAACTGGGCACTACTGGATCACATCCATAATCCTAGCTACTTGGCAGAGATCAGGAGAATCACAGTTAGAAGCCAGCCCAGGCAAATAGTTCACCAGACCCTCTCTGGAAGAAACCCACCATAAGAAAAGGGCTGGTGGAGTGCCTCTAGGTATAGGCTCTGATTTCAAACCTCAGTACCAAAAAAAAATTTTTTAAAAAGTACAACAGAGCATCATAATGGAAGACCTTCTTCCACTCTTCACTCCCAAGCTTCCTTAACAAATCTTCTAGTTATGCCATTTCAGTGGCTTCTATCTCAATATTGCTCTCAACTGATCATCAAATAATGCCTTTTAACACTAATAACTTATTACTTGATTCTATGGTCTTAATGTTTGTCTGTGTCCCACTAAAATTCATGTATTGAAATCTAATCACCAATGTAATGATATCAGGAGATAGGGCCTTTGGGAAGTGATTAAATCATGTGGGCAGAACCCTTATGAATGGGATTAGGTACCCTTCAGGAAGAGGTTCCAGACAACTGCCTTAGCCTTTCCAACAAAGGACAAGGTGAAAATATTCAACCTATAAGCCAGAGAGTTGACCTCACCAGACAGTGGATCTTCCACTTCCTGCATCTTAAACTTCCCAAACTCTAGAACTGGAGAAATAAATGCTTGTTGTTTTTAAACTGCCTAGTTTAAGATTTTTATTATAGTATGCCAAACATACTGAGATATCTGACACTAGATTTTTATTTGACCTTCATTTCCCCAAGGTATCAGCATTCTAAATGAATGTATATTTTGAAACAAAGTTGGTGGAAGAAAAGAGCAGCTAAACTAACTGGGAA
Organism: Castor canadensis; assembly: GCF_047511655.1. Taxonomy (NCBI): domain Eukaryota; kingdom Metazoa; phylum Chordata; class Mammalia; order Rodentia; family Castoridae; genus Castor; species Castor canadensis. Next base: position 29,393,596 of record NC_133397.1, on the reverse strand, counting down.
GAGAATATAGCTGAAGAACTGGTAGATAGGTTATCTCCAATCCAGTGAAAACTTTACAAGACACCAAGGGACGCCATATAGTATACTCACATTTAAGGTATAGGAACCAGTGGTAAATCCTGGATCTGAACTGAATATGAGTCAGTCCAGGTCACCAAAATCAAGTAAAAATTATGCTGAGACAGGCAACAGGTCAACAGAAAAGCTTTAAACATACTTTTTAAAAAGATCAGGGCAGGTGGGATGCTCATATTTAGTTATTTCAGAAAAGCCCCATGGCAGCCAGGAGACCATCTGAAAGGGCATCCTTCCCAGTGCACAATGACATCTAGCTGTGCTTAGAGCTTGGTTGTTTATCTAAAACATCTTCAGGCAGAGGTAGCATTGGATACCAGAGACTTGGAGAGATGTTCTCATGGTTGCTGAATTCCACCAACTCCCTGGGCCAGTGCTGCTTGGAGATGCTCATTCTCCCATTGAAAAGGAGTGGCCAGGAGAACTTTTTTTCTGCAGCCACTCCCAGCTGAGATAAGGGTGGCAGGGGCTTTCAGGAAGATTGCCTCCATTTAATGTCCTGACAAGGGCTGATTATTTCACTTTTGAGAAAGTTGAACAGGGTTGAACTGAGAAGATTCTGAATAGCATCTTCTGTGCTGCTGTCCTCAGGCCAAGCAACTGATTTCTCCCAGGAAACAAGTGGACAAGATCAGAAGTAAATCATTGTGCAGGACCACATTACATGCACTGTTAGCTTCTGAACTCACAGTACATGAGCTACATAGATGAAGCACAGGAGATTGTTTTCCCCCTAACAACATAATGGATTTTAAAAGGTCCCTTTATAATAGTAAACAATAAAATAAATGATCATATTTTATAGCTCTACCAATTTCATATGGAAAGGATATAGCCTTCATTTTGTGGGGGCAGAGGGTAGAGGAGAGCATGACACTAGTGAATTGAAGTTATGATTCTTGGAAACTTTATAAGATATTTTAGTAAGAAACATTACAATGTTCTTAGATGTACCAGAGATCATTCCCGTATTAAATGCACATTTTTAATCAGGGTGGGGGATGAGGTAAGGAGGGTTTTTCACATCTGAATAAGCTCACAGCATGATATAAAATCTCAATGGCATGCTTCCAATATTAACATTCAGTACTGCTGACCATGGAACAATACTTGTTCTGGTTCTTGGGGATTCAAAAACCTCTAGTTTCCACTGTGAGTATCTTTACTAACAACCAAAATATATATTTTTTTTCTAGCAGTTCTTTTTCTCACAGATTTATCTGTTTTATTGATTTGTTGCTTTTTGAATTATCTTTTAATCCCAGGAAAATTACTCTTTTTTTTTCCATGAATTCCCCTTCCCCTATCTCCTTGTTATTCGTAAGCCTCTGCCTTCAGCCTGCTGTCAGAAATTGAATTTTATAATGAGAAGTGTTGCAAGACTGTCTTTTTTCTCATGATATTAGAGGACTAAAACAATACAGTATTCTTGTCCACTTCTGGGATGTGCAGGGGAAGAGAGGAAGGGAGAGGGACAATGAGAACATGCCTGAGCAAGATTTCCCACCCACTTACTCTGCCATCCCATCATGAGCCATACATCAAACACAGTTAAGTCAAGTTAGCAACAACCTGTAAGGAAGATGTGGATTCTTTTGGAAATGTGCCTACATGATTCATCATCTCACTTTTTAAAAAATCTTTTCTCACCATTAGTTGTAAACCATTGGCATAGCATGGAGCTGTAAGGCTACATACTGTCTTTTGGAAAGATAGTGCAATAAAAATGCCAAATATAGATATTCAAATATAGATTTGAATAGGCTTTAGTAAGTTCAAAAGGCAGAAGGAGCTGCCCTTACCAAATACCATGTCAAGATGTAAATAAATGCTAATATTCCTCAATCTATCTAGCTCAAAGAAGAAAACATATCCTTTTGCAAAATCTCTGAACTTGACCTACCTTAAAATGTGATAGATTGTAGTTCAATCAGCCATAAAACAAAACAAAACAAAAAGATAAACTTATGGTCATTTCCTTTTATAGGAATGTGGGTGGGGTCATGTGTAAAAATGTGCTTACTATAGTTGGTATCATTCACTTCTTTAATATTAATTTCTACCACACCTTCTTTTTAGACAATTGAACTAGCATGCCTCTAGCAAAAAGGAGCTAGGAAACTGTTTCTGAAATTAGTAATTTTAAAATAATTATTAATTTATGAGAAATCATGCTCTTGACCAAGGGACAGAATCTAATTCTGAAGTCTAAAAAAGTGTACTTATGATTTTGTTCATGTAAGTGATGTGATAAGTAGTACAAAAATGATTAAATAAGATTTTCTTTCATCAGAAATCCAACACAATAGATAGAATTCAGGTGGTAACAGGTAGGTTCATAAGTGAAATCCAATAACATATTAGACAATTCCAAATGCATTGCATCAAATTAAGAAATCAGAAGATTTTTCTGAGAGTAAATGGTTATCAACAAGTAAATGGATGCAATTTTTCTAAGGTCAGGGTAGTGATAGGGGAAGAATTTACAGCAGAAAGAATATGACTAAAACACACCTGAAAACACAGGAATAGGGGACAGGAACTATCTTAGTTTCAGTATAGGTCAACACAGAAAACAAATGGAGGTAAATCTAGGAAGATAGATGAAACTTACAATATGGAGACTTTTGTATCCAAAAAGAAGAGATTTCAGTTTATTTTATGAAAGATGTGTGGTCTATTAAAGGAACTCAAAAGTGATGTCTAAGTGACTATTATTAGAGTGTTTGCATAGGTCTTAACACGAAATCAGTTTCAGAAGATTTTTGGATACAGAATAAAGATGGTTTGAAAGAACAAATATAAGTACTTGAATAAGACTGAAACTCAACTTAATTGAAATTCAAAATCTAAATGATAAAGAGAAAAATGGTAAAATTACTTTTGCAATAGTATGATTAAGAAGGAAGATGACAAATTTATCTGAGCAAAATTAGAGAAAAATCAATATTATTGAAACTTTATATGAAAAAGAAGAAATGTCTCAAATCAATGATGTAAGCTTCCACCCTAAGGAACTAAAAAATGAACATTTCAACCTTTTGAATGTAAAGAGATAAAAAAATGAAAAGAGCAGAAAAAAATTAAATCTACCTTTCCCTTTTAAAATAGGACATTAACTGCACTGTTTTTTTTCTTTCTGGCTTGTCAATAAATTTTACTTTATTTAATCTTTTTTATTTTATTGTTTTTACATTTATTCACATGTGTATACATTGTTTGGATCACCTCCCTGACCCTCTTGTTCTCTGAGAAAACATGAGATAATGAGAAAGACATAGCATTTTTGCTTGTTTGAGATAAAGCTAGCTACACAGAGAGATTCCAAGTGTTGCTTCCATGCACTTGTGTATTACAACCCACATTGGTTCATCTCTACCAGACTTCTTCATTACTTCTTAGTCCCCCCTCCCATAGTGGCTTCTGCCAATTTAAGATTACTATATTCACTCCTCTGCAGTGAGTGTACAATAATATTACTGCATTTGTTTTAGGTCTATAATCTGCATATGAGGGAGAACATAAGATTTTTAGCCTTCTGAGCCTGGCTAACTTTGCTTAAGATGATGTTCTCCAGTTCCATCCATTTACTTGATAATGATAAAATTTCATTCTTCTTTGTGGCTGAACAAAATTTCATTGTGTATAAATACCACATCTTTTTAATCCATTCATTGATCTGGGGCATCTTGGCTGTTTCCATAGCTTGGCTATTGTGAATAGTGCTGCAATAAACATGGGTGTGCAGGTGCCTCTAGAGTAACCTGAGTCACATTCCTTTGCGTATATCTCTAGGAGTGGTATAGCTGGATCATATGGCAGATCTATGTTTAGTTTACTAAGAAGCTTCCGTATTGTTTTCCAAACCAGTTGTCCTAGCTTACATTCCCACCAGCAGTGTACAATGGTTCCTTTTTCCCACACATCTTCGCCAATATTTGTTATTGGTGGTGTTCTTGATGATAGCTATTCTACAAGAAGTGAGGTGGAATCTTAGTGGATTTTGATTTGCATTTCCTTTATGTCCAGGGATGGTGAGCATTTTTTTTCTGTGTTTTTTGACCATTTGGACTTTTTCCTTTGAAAAAGTTCTGTTTAGTCTCCCACTTCTTTATTGGTACATTGATTTTTGAGGTTTTTTTTTTTTTTTTTTTTTTTTTGAGCTCCCCGTTACTCTGGCTATCAGTCCCTTGTCTGATGTATGGCTAGCAAAGATTTTCTCCTATTCTGTGGGTGATCTCTTCAATTTAGAAACCATTTCTTTTGTTGTGCATAAGCTTTTTAATTTCATGTAGTCCCATTTGCCCATCCTTTCTCTTAGTTGCTGGGCCTCTTGAGTTAACTGCACTGTTGAACTTACTGAAGCAATAGGTGACTTATACAAAAGATCATTGTCTTGAATTTTGCGATAAACATTTTTGCTGGTTTTACCATGTATGTACATATTGCTTATTTTGTCTTCTCTTAAACTTTATAAGTGAGATCAGATTGTTAAGAAGAGAAGAAACTAGTTTTTAAATGAAAAATTATACAAAATGACAAAATTAAAAACTGAATTCTTTAAAAATTTAATAAAATATATAAACCTCTATCTTGGCAAATAAATGTGAGAAGAAAGAGACAGGAAGAAAAACAAAGAAGAGGGAAAGAGACAGGGACAGAGAGAAATGAATGAATTATAAGTACTGGGAATGAAAGGATGTCACTACAGTTCCCACAGATGTTAAACTATCAAAATGATAAAAAAGGGAGCATATCATATATAACTTGTGTTTAGGTGAAATGGATACATTCTTTGAAAGATATAAATTAAGTCAAATTAAAACCAAAACTGATTTAAAAAGAAACAGAAAAGCTGAGTAACTGTGTCGAAGAAATTGAAATAGTGACCCAAACCTTCCAACAAAGTAAATTTCGTGCCCAAGTAATTTCAGTCCACACTGAATTCAAAATAAAGAAATAATTAAAATAGATCAATACTTCATAAATTCCTTCTGAAAAACAAGGTATAGAAACACGTGGTCAGCATTTGTAGTTGTTGGAGTGACTCACAAGACAACACAAAATTTACGAAGTTAAAGCAAAGCAGGTGCATAAGTTGAGCCAGGTGATCATTGGTTAAGGAAACTGATTACAAGAACAAGGCAGTACTGAAGGCATAGAGGTCATGATGAGTGTGAAGGCGAGGAAGTCATGGATGGTGTCTGAGTTGAAATCTTGGTGGTCAGAAAGAATAATTTCAAATTTTAAGATCTTAGAACAGTTCTCGATGATAATACAACCCAAATTCTGGTTACTAATGTGATACATTACAAAAGTCAGGATAATTTTGTAGTAATCCAAAATAATGGTGAAACAAAGGGAAAAGAAAAATTAGTAGGTCAGTGCTAACGTTTTTGTGGAAAATAGAAGGCTAGCTTCCTTTATTCAAAGGCAACCACAAAGATGAGAAAAATCATCACTTTAGAGGCAAAGTCTGTCTTTGCAAGTAAACGCTACATGCTAGCCAGAGTTCTAGTCACATAGCTCTCTTATGACACTATCTTCATGATGGAGGTGTTAAATAGGTTCTTATAACTTCAGTGTACAAAGGATTAGACTGAAATCACAAGGTTAATAAATCCCCCAAGAGCTCCAATCTCTACAATGGTAGAGACAAAACATAACCTCAGATGCATATGCCTTAAAAGCCTATGTTCTATCTACTAAATTATCAGTCTTATCACATAAAAAAAATCTGAAAATGAAGTATAATGGTTAATGTGCTGATATTTACTGTGTTCTTACTACATGCCATAGAGAATGCTAATTATTTTATTTATATCATTTCATTTAAGAGTATGTCTACTCTAGGGAAGAAAAGAATTTATACTTAAAGAGGCTTTTCAGATTTTCAGTATCATGAAGTTAGTGAGTTAGGATTCATTAAGAAGGTCAGTTTGATGCTAAAAGTCTCTATACTACACTCTTGGTTGGTTATGCCTGGGTTTTGACAAACAATGTGTTACTTATTTAAGCAAATGCAATAACCTACTCATCTGAATAAAGACACATAAATTAAGAGTTCTTTCCCTATTTTTTGCTTTTCTAATGGATAAAAGGCAAAGGGTCTCCATTTAAAAGTGCTAAGAGAGAAATGATGTTGTGAAGAGGATTCAAGTACTAATTATCACAAAAAATGAGATGGTAAACAGCAAGGAAAGGGTTGGTGAAAGAAATAAAGGAACAAAGAGGACACAGAAAGATTGTCTTAAGTTTAAAGGAATGAAGGAAAGCAAAGCATTGGAAGGCTGCTTGCAAAACCTCATCATGGAACTGCATTCTAGTAGAGGCTGAGAACCTTCCTAAAAGTTTTATAATACTCTAAGGGAAAGAATGCCATACAGGATTGCCAGATATTCTGAATGCCTTGCTTTGGGAATGCATCACCATTCATAGGGTACAGTCTTCCTCTTGAAAGTCAGAGAATTCTGATACTCACCCAAGTCAGTTTTGCTATTTTTTTCTGTCCATTTCAAGTAGTAGGGCACAACAGAGGCTGGCAAAAGCTAATCAAGAGACAACCCATCCGCTGACTATACTGATAGTACTGAATGGAAAAATTCCTAATGAAGGAAAAAGGATTAAATAGAAAGGGAGGGAGGACAGCTCAGCAAAGCACTCACTTCATTCCCACAGTCAGGATGCATTAAACTTGTATTTGTTATAGAAGCACATCGGTTTGTTTCTATTCAGGCAGAAAGTCACAAAATAATATAGTATGATCAAACTATAAAATTCTGGCACTGAACACTTATCTGGTGTTCTGCTTTTGGTTAGCAGTAATTATATATCAACTCATAAACTCAATATGTTTAGCTTTTCAGTCCATCTAATTTTACTTTTAATTTTATAGTGTAGTCACAGTGTATCAAATATTTTAAGGCATTATAGAAATCATTACATTATTTAGTCACATTAAACTGAAAAAATGATCCTGCACATGAAAAATTATATTACCTAATTTGATAAGAAAAGGTCATTTTTATAGTTTTCATAATATATACAATGTGTTCAAATAAAAGATTGCTGAGATGATCAGTAGCAATTGAAGATATGATACAATAATACAATAATATTGTATTAGTAAACATGAGTTTTCAATACTCCACTAAGGAGTTTTGAGGTAGTATAAAATGTTGAAAGAAAATATAAACAAAGTGATGTGAACTACACAATAGCTATGCTGCGGAAACAGCCAAGATGCTCTACTACTGATGAGTGGATTAAGAAAATGTGGAATTTATACACAATGAATTTTCATTCAGCCACAAAGAAGAATGAAATTTTGTCATTTGCAGATAAATGGATGGAACTAAACAACAACATCTTTTTTTTTTCATTTTTCTTTTATTATTCATATGTGCATACAAGGCTTGGTTCATTTCTCCCCCCTGCCCCCACCCCCTCCCTTACCACCCACTCCACCCCCTCCCTCTCCCCCCACCAATACCCAGCAGAAACTATTTTGCCCTTAACAACAACATCTTAAGTGAAGTTAGCCAGGTTCAGAAAGCCAAAAGCCACGTTTTCTCCCACATGTGGAATATAGATCTAACACCAATACAGCAATATTATGAAAAACAGGTCACACTAAGGGGAAGTCACATACAAGAGAGGGAGGATACAAAAAGGAAGTTCTGAAGGTGAATGTGGTTGATGTATTTTCTATAGAAGAATGTAGAATTTTTAAACCTGTTGAAATCACCATAAAAAGGAGACTAATATAGAAAGGAGAAAAATAGAGATGAACCAATTCTGGTTTTAATACATCTGCACATTGAAATGTCAAAAAGAAACTCTCCATATAGCTATCTTAAATAAACAAAACTGTCATTTCTTTTTCTTTTACAAAATTGGAGAACAGGAGGGCAGAACAGGTCCTTCAGGAGGGTTAGTACCAGAGGGAGGAGGGAGAATATGGGGAAAGGTAGAGGAGGGTGAATATGGTATAAATATTGTGCACACGTGTATGTAAATGGAAAAATGATACCTGTTGAAACTATTCCAGGAATGGGGGGAGGAGGGATAAAGGAGAGTGATGGAGGGGGTGAATTCAAGTATGTTTGATATATTGTAAGAACTTTTGTAAATGCCACAATGTAACCCCAGCATAACAATAAAAAATTGTTTTAAATAATGGGAACTAAAGTTTTTAGTAATTTCATTTAAACATTTTTATCACTAACATTATTTTATTTGATAAAAACAAGTCTAGGTCCCTTCCATATGCTAAAAGCTATGTGTTAAATGTGTGCAGCTCTAGGTTTCCCATTCTAGTCACACAAAGAATCAGCAGTAGGAAACTGAAAGACATTTTCCCAGCTTTAAGGGCTCGAGGCCGGCTCTCACTCCCGAGTGTCACTTAGCTCAGGCTAGAATCTGCAGGCAGGGGTCAGCAGATATTTGGGTTCTCTACCTCATTGCCACCCCTTAAGGAGGCACATCAGTGTACATCATGAATCTAAGCTGCAGGAGGGGTACCCAGTTCTGCAATTCCTTTTCTTATAGGAGAAGAGTAAGAACAGGGTTTTAAGGAAAGAATAAATAACTTGAGTTTCCATTCTTTTCTTTTCTTTTATTTTTTGGTAGTACTGAGATTTGAACTTAATGTTGTGAGCTTGCTAGGCAGGTACTCTACCACTTGTGCCGTCTTCAACCTTTTTGCTTCATTTTTCTAATAGGTCTCAAATTTTTGCCCAGGCTGGTTTAGACTGAGATTCTCCTATTTATGCCTCCTACATAGCTGGGATGACAGGTGTGAGCCACCATGTCCAACTTACTGGTTGAGATAGGTTCTCACTAACTTTTCACACAGACTGGCCTCAAACCCTGATTCTTCTGATCTCTACCTCTCAACTGCCAGGGTTACAGCTGTGAGCCATTGTCCCAGCCAGACCTTCCATTCTTAAAAGTTTCGTATATTCAGAAAAGCCCTAGAAATGCTAACCACCCAAAAGCAGCAGAAAAAAAAAATATCAACCTAACATCTAAAGATCTCTCTCTTGCAGGCCTCCTTATAACTTTCAAACGTTTTTATTGTTTTTTCTTTTAATCTCTTTAGGTCAGCTCCCTCTAATTCTTTTTTTTTTTCCAAGCCAAACTGTATCCAGCTTTATTAAAGATACTTTTCATAAACAATCATGGTATTTCAGGCAAGACATAGGCAGACAATCTTTAAACAGTATACAACAACTTTCAAACTTCCTTCTTGGATGGACTACCAAAATCAGAAAGCCACTATAAAACCCAATGACATCTTCATTTGAAGCTCTGAACAGGGAAGTTTAGAGTGAGGGTTGACATTTCACATTAAACATGTTTAACAACTTTTCACAAGCTGACCCTGACTTTCAGGAAATGAAATGAAAATGGCAGAATTATCAATCTGAAGATTCAATGATGTCACTGAAAAGTCCAGATTGCCTGACATACTGGCAAAACCAATCTTGGTGAGTCAGGTCCCAACAGGCCTCTGGTTTTAAGGGAGTTAAAGTCTATGCTGATGATGGAGAGGGAGGAGGACATAAAAATGAGTTTTCCCACATCACAGGGCATTTGTGTCAAGGTGACTGGCTTTTGTGTGTCAATGCCATGGAATCCCTCCTCCTGAGGGCCAAAAGGAAGCCTCAAAACTAGCAGGGAAAGATGTTTCTCCCCTACACTGATCCAGCTTTGGAGATATTCAATTAGTGACACACGCTCCTTCTCCCAAAATAGTGCAGTGTTCTGTGTGCTAACAACATAGCTAAAAAAAAAAAAAAAAAAAGTAAAACAAAATTCTGCATTTTTATAAAACTTGATAAAAAATAGTATTTCAAACTGTACAGTCACCAGAAGTACAGTTGTCAAAAAATGCACACACTTCACTTGGCATCTCCAGCACCTTCAGCTTTCTGTGCCTGGTCTGTTTTGGCATCTCCATTTTCTGCAGGGTTATTTCCATCCTTTCCAGTATCAGCTTTTCCCCTTTTCCTTTTGGGTTCCTTCTCTCCCTTCTTTGCAGGGGCCTTTTTAGGCTTGGGCTCTGGCTTTGGAGGAGCAGGTTTAGCAGACAACCTGGCGGATCTTCTCTGTGGCTCGTCCTTCACCTTGGCTTTATCTCCTTTAGCATCGCCTTCAACCTTTCTCTTGGGCATGGTGGGGCCGCGGCGGGAGGAAGAAACGTAGACGCTGAACGCGGGGATGCAGTTGCACGCGGCTTTGGTCGATCCAGGGGTCGTTCTCGCCTCCTCTTCACACTGCTCTCTAATTCTTGTTCAAATATTTTTGTCACACCTTTGCTTATAGGTCCCTGCTTTGTCACTGTTTTTGCAGTCTTTCTTCTCTCTCCACCTGGAATGTCTTCACCCCTTCTTTTGTGACCCTTGATCTTGATCTTCTTAAATCCTTTCCTTAAAACTTTAGATCAAACTAATCACTGTTCCTCTGACTTACATAATATGGACCTTGAAAGAATATCTAACATATAAATATTAGTCAGTTTGTCCTTACACAGTCATTTGAGTGAATCTGTGTGGAAAACAAGGAAGTTGTTTCAAGATGGCAGAAGAAGGAACTTGAAGGATATTTTGATCAGGTAAACAAACAGCTAAGATGTGTGTCCATTCCATACTCAGTCACATTCTATAAAGTCTGGAGGATTCATAATCCAAAATTAATTAATAGAGCAAAGCAGACAAATTCCAAATGCTTCATTTTCCCAGAATTTTATCAGTCTGGGAAGGACTGTCAGAAATGCTGTCAGCAATATGATGCTGTCAGTATTACTTTCTTCCAAAGATGACAGCTCTATAGCTTGCATTCATCTGAAGTGGGTTAATTTGTTCTGTGTGCATTTTGTGAGCATTTATTCTGCTCTCAGCATGGTAGAATCACAGGATGTGAGAGCTGAAAGGGAGCTCAGAAACCATCTCACACCCCCAGCCCCTATTATTTTTCTGTAAAAATCACTGTGGGAGTGTGACGAATAAAATAGTTGTACAGCGTCCTATTTACTGCCATGTAATAAGTGAAAAAACAAGCATGTTGATACTTACACTTGTGCCTGCACCACAGTCCCTGGGCATCTTGAAGGAGTGTGGGAAGCAGTTGGAGTTGAAGGTTTTAAAAATGTCATAAAAGACTCCAAACACTCATCTCCTTAACCCAGCTCATTCTCCTCAGGAAAAACAACATGGGGTGGTGAGGCAGAAGACCTGGCCACACTTGGTCACACTTGGTCATGTGTAGAAACTCATTATAGGATCTATGCCTGAATTTCAGTCTTCGTAGCTATGAAATGAAGAAAATGATACTTGTCTCTATCACATTAAAAGATCAAATGGTTCACATTTTGTAAATTCTAATGTGCTTTACAAATATATTTATTTTATTGTTCCTACTCTTAGAAGCTCTTTGAAGTACATACAGCACTAACTTCATTTTAACAGGTAAATAAAACAGATAAGTTGAGTGTTTTCTAATTCCAGGATAACAGGATAACAGGAAATGAAGATGAAGATGTTCTTCTCCACTGAGCTTGTGCTAAGCACTTGCCTATGAAACTCTGCTACTAAAAAATTATAAACAGCATTTTTCTTAGCCTAAGTTAACATTCTTATAGAGAAGAAATATCTCATAAAAAATGATGAATTTTGTATCTATTAATAATGTTTATTAGTTGTGATGCCTGCAAGTTAAGACATATTTTAAAATTTAGAAAACATCTCTCCTACTGAAAAAATTACAGAATAAAAAATAAAGTTCTCTTTTAAATAATCATTGTTTATGGCTAAGGTATAATAGCATATAATATTTTATTGTTATCATTTACCTAGGTTATTTAACTCTTAGTGAAGTCAAAAAATATATTGTATATTTCAAATTTCTGTTTTTATAGAAACTGTTAGAATAGCTAAAAACATTGCTAAAATATATTTGAATAGAAATGAGCATAATGAAATGATGGGATTTATTATTAAAATATAAAAAGAGAGATGCATAGGTTTGGGTCTTTCCCTCTTACCATACTGACTTTGAAATTATTTGCAAGATTGCAAATGTGTAATGAAAACATGAATATTTCTGAAGTAATTTCCATTCCCTTCTCTAAACAAATCATTTTCCTTCTCCTAATTATACTTCTAGATGAATTTTTATTTTACTTTAATGATAGAGTTAAATTATACCTTCCTGTATACAATGTCCAATTAAAAGTATAAAATGCAAAGAATCAGAATATATTTTAGCCCTTGTAAATTTTAATCAATTGCTCTAATGAAATTAATGTAAGTATTAACAAAGAACAATTCAGATTTACTTTTGAGAACATCTTTTCTTATGTCTTTATGAATTCTAGTTTGGTTTTGACAATACTTTGGAGCTTTTAAGTACATGAAAAAAATGAGTTTAGATTTCTTTTCATTTTAGCCACTATTATTTTGTATTGATTTGTGTGAAAAATAAGAATAAAATTTCCTTTGCTTCTTTATTCTTGGAAATGTAGTTAAACTAACAATTAGAGTTTAAAACCTTACTATTACTAACAGCCATATCTTTTAAAGAACTGAAAATATCTAAGGCAAAAAATTGCAATTAAATTAGAGAAAGAAAACAAAAAAAAAGAGAGAGGTTCAAAATAGAAAATTAAAGGGAAAAAAAGCAATGAACAATTTTTTACAAAGGAAGAAACATGACAAAGAGGAAATACAGTACTTTCATTAACAATTAAAAAAAAAACTATAGCTTTTACTGTCTTTTCTTTTGAGCTAACTGAAAGATTCAGTGATTAACTGTGGTTTTGATTTAGTCTGACTACAACTTTCTATGCCTTTTGTCTGTATCTCAGCTTCCTCTCCTACACCTCACATATATCGGTTTGGTCTCCTCATTCTCTCCCAGAGATCCTGAAAGCTGTGATCATGATGGTTTCAATCTTTACCTCCCTACTTACTACTTATGACACTAGAAATTCTATATTAAAAATAAACCTCCCTTCAACCTTTGGTCTATTCTTAACCATGTGCTACCTATAGATTCTGAGAACTAAAAACTGATTTCAAAATTATGGGTTTGTATCAGACCTACCTGATGGTCACATCGCAGAGTCAATCCTAACCAATGGAGCAATAGACCTTCCCTGATTTTATTCCGCTCAAATGCACAATTGCATAATTCCATAACCAGTTTTTGAAAAATGGCATATTTTGTCAAAAATTCAAGGTTAACTTCTTGGGGGTTAGGAGGTAATGGGAAAGAATGATGTGGCTACAAACTAGTTGTTTCTTTAAACTAATTGTTGTTATTTTCCTCCTCTAGGTTTAGCTTTCTATTCTGCAAACTAAATATAATTATTATCATCTACATCTTACGGAAATGGCTAAAGAAGGGCAATGAGAAAACACATAGATAAAGGCAGCGGTGAGGGTAGTCAGGACACTGCCACATGATGTGCAGAACAATTTTTGTCTTGCCACCTTTTAATTCCATACAAATCCAAGTGCTCTCATTGTATCTCTGATCCTGGAACCAAAAGTAAATGACACATCTGATTCCTCCCTAAATGCAGAAAAAGTGCAAAATTAGGAGTCTTCTTTTAACTCATCCTGCCTTTAGGTTGCTACTCAGGTATAGGGATCAAGTTTTAGCTACAAGGTCTAAGTAATTATCCCATCCATTTCTTGGAACCAATACAAAGTAGCAAAGAAATGGGGATATTCTGCTGCTGTGCCCTGTAGGTAATGAATTTGCATAGAAGACAAAGAGTTTCTCTGTTGGATTAGGGGCCCCATCCTATGCAATTCTGTGCTTGCCTTCACCATACTGCAGTAACACTGGAGCTGTTGCAATTACCTCTTCATAGAGGTCCTACACTGTGGAAGCCCAGAGAGCAAGGTATAAACACCCTGAAACAAAATCCAAAATCAGATGATCACTACAGCTTAGCTCCTGGCTTTTCTAATGAGATGAAGGGTTTGCCAATTTACCTTTTTCTGCAGTGTCCCTTGTATAGTCCTCCATTTCTCTCCCTAAGTCTATTGCTACAAAACCTCAAGAAAGATGTAGCTTTGTTGAGAGAAAGCATTGTAACTTTCTTACTTTAACACTGCCCATAGGTGAGAAGAATGTGTCTTTTTTTCCAGTACATCCCAATTCTCCAGAAGTGTTACTGTAGTTGAGATTATGTATGAAGTTTTTAATTGCATGAATTTCTAAAGAAGAATTTTGTTGAAGAGTTTCATCATTGGAATAAATTTTATTTTGATCTTTATGGTCAACTTTTAAACAATATTTTAAGTATTTTTGCTTGTATGGCAGTTTTGCAACTATCAGTTACCTACAGTCTAAAAAAAAAAACAGAAAGTTGCAATCCTGGGGATGTGAAAAGGGATTAAATTTTTATAATTAGGAAACAGATTATAGCTTTCCCATTGGCATATATCAAAACTCTCATTTTCTTGTCATTTTGCCAAGCCAACAAAATGTCATTATGCCTCCGTATTGTCACCAAGCTAAAGCTTATGCTGTTACCTACATCACCAAGGAGAATTCAACTGCTGCAGTTGATGAAGTATGCCATTCCTTGCTCTTTTATGTTGCATGCTTATAGTGATATATTTCACTGGGGTAAAAAGGTTGTGTTTGCCAAAAAAGCCCTCAAGCAATGACAATGAAAAGGTTTGGGGAGATGAATAAAAACACTAAGAGCATTCAGTCACTTAGAGAACTCATGGGTATAGTCTTTTGAATGAAATGTCAATCCAAAAGATAGGGTTGAAGAAGCACATTCATGCTTATGATAGAATAAATAATAGATATGAAAGTTTGGTGACAAAATATGAATCAGTACTAAGATACCCAGAGTTCTATGAAAGTTGTTGGTATGTTAAAAAAAAATTAAGTCCACACTGCAACATTTCTCTAGTGAAGTAAAGAAAAATGCCTGGTGTTTAAAAACATTTGTTTTTGTTGTAACCATCATATTCAACCATGAAGGGCAACTCGAACTAGTTCAAACTTGGAGATAAGTCCTAGAAAGACAGGGTAGCTGTCAAATTGTCTTTATTTTTTAAGAAAGCAAGCCAGAAAATAAGTAAAAATTCACTCTGGCAAAAAAAGAAGATGGAGAAGGGTGGTAAAAAAGGAATGCAAAAGCTTCATCATATGCCTTTGCACCCATAAGTGTACTATTTCCTTCATGCCTTTACCTAAGTTCCATACAAAATATTTAAAGCCTCCAATCAACATGCCCATCTAGTTTGCACAGCCTTTGTTGTCTTTTTTTCCTCCTTGAGACATTCAACTGTGCACAGCAGGCACCAGGTCACATTTCCTTTCAGACTAGCAAAACCTGACTATGCTATTAAACTTTTCTGAATTGTATCAAAATGTCCCAGTACTTGACATCTCCCTCATTTATACAGATTTCAATATGAGAGCTACCTTCACCTTTGGTTGTAATTGCTAATGAAAGCGAAAGTGCTAGTAAGAATAAAACAATGCCTTTAAAAATATTGTCTCCCTGCATTTAAGGTATACATGTATTTATTTAATGGCAGAAGAAAAAACCCAATTTCTTGTGTCTAATTCATAGGAATCCTTATATGGGTCTATGTGTCTTGAGTACATATGAAATCTACTGTCAAGGGTTAGTTTGGACACCTTAGCATGCAAAAGATCCAGGAACAATAATAGGAATTAACACAGTTATGAGTGCTAAACACCTCCATTTTCTTGGATTATACTCTGTAAACTCATCTACCTGAATGATATTGTATACTTTCTATAAATCAATTATTAACTATCCTCAATTTCTACCAATCCGTTCCCCACAGGTTTAGGCATTTTTTTCACACAATTGGACTTCCTATACTTTATAATTTTGTCTTAATGAATGGCAAGGGTTGTCTATTACAAGGGAATAGTCTACTGACAATTGAGGGTTTTTTGTTCCCTTGCACAGTCCTCACGCTCCTTCCCTTTAATTCTCTAGCAAATGTTTTCTGATTAACAGAAATTATTTTATCTGTAGTAGGGCTGTTTTCAAGCAATTATTATTTGTAATAAGTTGGAGCCTCTCAGTCTGTATTATTTGTAATAAGGTGGAGCATAGATAAGAGAAATATATTTTACTAAGTCGGGGTGGGGCTCTGTGCCTCAATTTCAGATATAAAACCACTGGTCAGAGAAAGGAGATTGAGTCTTCTGCACATTTACAGAAGACAATATTTGGGAGCACACAGTTTCCCTCTCTGACTTCCAGAATTGGCACGTTCTCAAATATCCCAAAAAATGGTGCTCAGGGTTACATAAATATTTTTACTAATTCCAAGAGTCAGCATGGCCGATAGAAAAATACAAATCAAAGGACACAGACCTAAGTTTTATTTTTGGGCCAATCTATATCAATTTTGTGACATTAACAACTTGTTAACCTCTCCAAGAACCTGATTTTCTCATTCAAAAAAAATGGGAGTTCTAATATATACCTTGTAAAGTAGTTGTGAAAACAATATCACACAAGTGAAGTACATAACACAGCTATGAGCCCATAGAGATGTTCAAAATACATTTCATTCCTTATTCCCACCTAATGATTTTATGTGATTCTGACATTTTTTATGCTTCATTATTTTATAACACAAGAATATTAGAGAACTTCCTCAGTACTTCACTGATTGTGTTACATTAGATGAATTTTGTTGATAACATTTTGGAATTCTTTTTATATATGTACAAATCTTGAAGTTTCCTGCTCTTCTAATGTTTGTTAACATTAGATCATAGCTTTAAACTACTTAAAAAGGAGAATTTGTGGTCAGTAGAGGCTAGTTCATGGTGAGACAGAGACAGAAGCTGTTTAGGGCCCAAAATTTAATAGAAGACCCCACCCAAAATGGGCAACTTAAGGCCTAATTCGTCCATACTGAGGGACAGCCCTGATAATAAACATTAGAAATGACAGTTTCCATGGAATTGGAAGCAGAAGACTAAGCAATCTGCTGAATGCTTGGTTTTCTGCTCCACAACATGAAGTGTCTAAAGCATGGTAAGCAGGTTTGTGGGGAAGTGCTTTCTCAGTTTTATAAAGTGGTGTGAGAATTGGCCTTGTGTTAACCTACTGAGCATGTCCAAAGTCTCTCTCCCTTAAAACAATTCCATAGAATTTGGTGTTTGCTATCCCAATCCATAGATTTTGGGAATTAGTGTCAAGCTGAGTGATTTAGATGCTAATGGAGAAAATTCAAGATTCAGCTGTTGAAGTATTTGCTTAAAACCCAGCTGTTGCTAAATGGAACTGAGTTTTCTCAGAATGTCTCTGAGATGAGCACTACACACATACTCTCACCAAGGCTTCTCCTGTGCTTCTTCCTGCCTCCCTGGCCCTCTTCATTCTCTCTCCTTTCCTGAAAGCATGAAGAAAAATCATTGACTGCATATTTGTAACTAGGCAATAAAGTTCACCTCAACCTCCACTTCAGCAAAGATGCTAGCGTCTCAGTTATCATTTCAATTTTAATCATTCTTTTTGTTTGATATAGAGGCAACATGAATAAGATAAGAATTTGTTTGGCCTAAGAGAGAGAGATGTCTTTCCCCTACTCTCCAGGGAAATAGAGATAGGAAGTACTCAGAAAGAGAATACCTGCTTGATGCTCCTAGACAGACCAGCTCATATAGAGAGTCTTACAGATTCCAGGGTGTAATGAAGAGGTTCCGGATTAATCACCATGATCTCTATTTCCTTTCTAGTCACAACTTCTGTGCTCCTCCCTTTGAGTGAAGGTAGGAACTGTGATTTGCTTCTAACCAAATATGACAAAGGTGATATGATGCCAGTTTGATAACAGATTGAACAATAAAATTGAAACCCATCTTGCTAGAATATTCTTTTCCTTATCAGCATTAAGTGGCCTCCCAGTCACTGAGCAGTGTGGAAAGTGGATCTAGAGGTGTAACCTTTAGAAAACAGACTAAGGAAATAAAATTTTAAAAGGCAAAGGAATCAGAAATTCCAGAATGAATTTGAAGGAAAACATTTTAGACTAAGGAAATAATTTAAAAAGGCAAAGGAATCAGAAATTCCAGAATGAATTCAAGCAAGAGCAGTAAGCACTCTGATGAGGTAGAATATGATTACCTCAAGGTAATAATTTGATGTAAAGGAGACTTAGTTCAGAAAGGGAGAAGCAGAAGGGATGGCAGGATCCATGGCCAAAGGCTCAAGGTCAAGGCTTACATCAGGATCTGGCAGACCCTGGCAAAATAGGAGAGAACTGATTTCAACACTGTAATCACATCATTTTCCCCCAGTTTTCACTTCACAGAGTCAGGACTGAATACCATGAAGTAAGGAGAAGCTTGGGATGATGATTTTCTAACTATCCAATAATGAGTCATGTTGCAATAATGTGTGTAGATTATTATACATCCCCATCAAGTTCCTTAATATCTTCATTAGATCTAGAGCATCCTAAAAAGACTCCAATCATTGGTCATCATCTCTCTGATCTGCCCTCAATATTGAGGGACTAAAGAGACACCTCTGCGTAAGTAATTCCAGGTGAACTCACATCATTGTAATGTGGAAGGAGTTCTTTGTGTGGAGTGAAATCACATAAGCATGTGTTATGGTTAATTAATTGGATGACAATCGATTCCACAAGTATTTTCTGACTTTATTGCTTTCCTGGCTTTTTGCATTCATCCTATCAACATACTGTCCCTGTCTGTAGCTTATCCTTTTACTAACAACCTAACACTAATTGAACAAAAGATTTTTTAAACTTTTTCTCCTCTCTTTTTAATTGTTTTGCTTTGTTTGATATTTGTTACATCTCTTGGGGTAACATTTTCTCAGAATTCTGTTGGTATATTTTTCCTCTACCTTCCAGAAGAAATCACCAAATGCACAGAAAGGCACATTTTGTATTTTGTTTCAGAAATAATACCAACTTGTTTTGTTTTTATACTTTCTTCTTTCTTCAAGATAGGAAATTACCTATATTGGAAAACTACTTGGTACCAACCACTCTACTAGGCATACAATGCTATGTGGATTTCATTCCCATCTTGCTCTTCACACACACATAAGAAATTCTCATAAAAAAGCATCGTGGTACTCTATTTTCATTTAAGTTGGTAGTTTGGAGTGATTGTAAAATTTGTACAACATCACATAGGCAAAATGTATTAGAGCCAGAATTCAAATTCTGACAATGCTTATTCTTAGAATAAAATGGAATCATATGAGTCATTAACATATTAGTGTGAATGGATTATTGTTATCTCTTCCAAGGGTATTTACATTTTATGAGACGGATCTCCAAGAAAAGACTCTTAAGAGGAGTTTTCAGGCACTTTAAATGGCTACAGGAGTAGCTTTTCGATAAAGATATTCTGTTAGTTAGACTTTACATTGTCATGACCAAATACCTGGAAGAAATATTTAGAAGATCAAAGATTTGGGGGAATCATGGTTTCAGAAATTTAGGCAGGGACATGGCAGAGCAGCACAACTCACATCATATGGCCAGAAAACAGAGAGAGAGAGAGAATGTCTGTTCTACTAGTTGACTTTCTCCTTTTATCCTTTTTATCTGAACAGGACTTCCAGTCTATAGCCCATACCAGACTAAAATCAGCCAGCAACACCTATACCATAACCTGAATGTTGGGCTGCCTTGAACTCTTCTCCATCAAACTGGTTAGCCCTTAACCTCTAAATTTAGCCTCCCATAAAATTTCAGGACATACAAAATGTAGACAAGTTCTTTGCCAGAATGTAACATGAATGGCTTCTAGTCCAACTCCCAATAGAGTCCTTGCTCCCAACTGAAACTTCATGCAAAATGTCCTTTACTCTGCACAATCTATCAGCATCCTGGTCTTCTCAGCTCTTACAGAATTGCCCATTAAGCTCTGTTTACATCATTCTGGGTTTTCTCTAGTCTGCTCTTCCATTTTTTTGGTACCAATTTGCTATATTAGACAAACAGACTTGTCAACATTGTGACCAAGTATATGACAAAAAAAATTTAAAGAATGGAAGATTTATCTTGGCTCCTGGTTTCAGAGGATTCAGATGATGGCAGGAGAACATGGCAGAACAGTTCACATCATGGCAACCAGGAATCAGAAAGAGAGAATGCCTGTGCTAGCTGGCTTTCTCCCTTTTCCTCTCTATTCTGTTTAGGCCCCCAGCCTATGAGGTGGTGCTACCCACATTCAGAGAAGGTCTTCATCCTAGTTACTCTGCTCTGGAAATACTGTCACAGACACACAGTAAAAAGTGTTCTTTACTAATCTCCTAAGCACTTCTCAATCTGAATCCAAGTGACAATCAACACTGACAAATTTTTTGGAATATTTGGAATTTAATAGGTAGATCTCTCAGTCTTCTCTGTACAACTATTTTCATTGTTTCTTCTGTAAAAGTTATCGACACTGAACAGTTTTCACCTGCTGATTTCTATTAGACAAGGACTTTCCTGTGGATCTTACATCCTCATTGAAACCCTGAACATTGTCACACCCTAACTATTTGCCACAGTGTCAACTGCTTTCTTAGGCTATGTACTACCATGAGGACAATATCACCTCGAGTTATTACCATTATTACTCACCCCTTATCAGCCATTTCCTGTATTGGTTTAGACATAAATGAATTTTAAATGGGTTTTCAGTTGTTAAAGCCATTTTTATACAATTCCTTTGCCTTTCATCTTATGTTTCCATTCATTATCGCATCCATAGAAATATTATACCTCTCTTTTTCACAAAACTGGATCTAGTAACTCATAGCAACATAAGGTTTCTTAAGACTTCTTGACTATGACACTTCTAAGCCCTCGACTTTTCAATGATGTTGGTCCAGTAATAGAATGTGAGTGTCATGAGCTGCCACTATCAGCAGCCATGGTCCCTTCCCCTTCAACACACATGGCACATGACTTAAGAGTGTCTACATGATAGAAAAACTGGTGTGTTTTCCCAGAATGTTAAGAAATGCAACACCAAGACTGTGATTAATTACTTTAGCATGAAAGGATCTCTCATTCACTGTAGAGACTTCATTTTTTAGCAGCAGAACTGTAGCTAGAAGTTTTCTTAAAGGTGATGGACAATCAGAGAAACTCAAGATAATCCTATCAATTTAAGGTCTTTAAAGAAGATACATTTACTGACAAGCTCTGAAAATTCTTAAGTTTTTCTTTTAAACTTTAGGACTTCGGTGACACACCATGAAAAATATGGATGCTTCACAGTGTATTTAGGTAACAGTAACTATTTACAATCAACTAGAAAACAGATTGTTCTGATCGTTGATTCCAACACAATAATAGTAGAATAATGAATAGTACATGGAAGTTTCTTAATAAACAGATGGTGAATTAGGCCAGGTGCAGTGGCTCAAGCCTGTAATCCTAGATACTCAGGAGGAAGGATCAGGAGCATTACCATTTTAGCCCAGCCTAAGCAAAAGTTTGGTTGTTCTCAGCTCAACCAATAGCTGGGCATGGTGGTGCACAGCTGCCATTCTAGCCACAAGTAGGAGGATCATGGTCCAGGCTGGTCCAAATATAAATGAGACCCCATCTCAAAACTAACCAATGCAAAAAGGTCTGGTGGAGTGGCTCAAGCAGTAGCATGCCTACCTGACAAGCATGAGGCCCTGAGTTCAATCTCATCACCAAAATAAATAAAGAAATAATTAATTATATAAATAATTTAACGAATGGCAAATTCATTAATTAATATTCTCTTAATGTTTCTTGAATATAAAATTTTAAATGCAAGTATCAAATCAAATCAAATATCTACTGAAAATGGGGTCACAGTTTAAAAGCAGAATAAGCAATGGAATTGAAGTAAAGTTGAGATTCATAAAACGTTCTCAGAGACTCCAAATTTTAAAGAGCATTCATTATTATGAAACAGACAAGGTCAGTCTCCACCGATTAACTGGTAACTGTTAAATAAATTTATAGGCTATATTTTCTAGGAGAAATAAAAAAGATAATGATGAAAAAGAGAGTTTGACAAATGTTTTTTCTAAAAATCTGTCCTCTGGTCTTTCTGTTATTTTTAAATAAATATTATTTAGCATAAAATATAAGAAGGCAAAAATTTACAGTTGTATCCTTCTGAGAATTATCACATAAAAACCATGCAAACATCAGCATCATCTAAATAAGAATTAGAATATTACCAACACCCTAGAATCCCCCATCTGTCACTAATCACGTTTCTTAAAAGCAACCATTGTTCCTCACCATGGAGTAGTTTTGTTTCCTATCATCTTTATAGAAAGAACTTACACCTTTTATTCTGACTTATTTTTCCAATACTTTGCAATATTTATTCACATTGCTGTGCCAGACAAACAGTTCATTGCTTTTGTTGTGTTTGTTCTGTAGTATTCAAATGCATTAATATTCTGCAATATAGTTTTACTCTGCACTGAAAGGATGAGTTTAGTTTCTGTTATTTTGGTTCAGGCTATTACAAACAGTCTTAACATACATTTTGTTATACAAATGTGTGAAGGGTATGTGTGGGAAGTACACTCAAATAGTGGAAATGCCATGGGGCAAGTGATCTATCTGTTTACCTTCCTACCTGTATATGTTCAAATTTAGTAGATAATAACAATTTTTCAAACTTTTTCTAGCAACTGGAACTTTACACTGTAGGGGATCAGTCTTTTTAATTTTTACCTACCTACCTTCTACGCATACCAGCACTGGTTCAATCTGAGGTTTTGATTTCCTAATGACTACTTTTGCCAAATAACTATATATGCTCTTAGCAATTTGGATATTTGTATGTGTATGAAATGCCTTTTCAACTTTCTCACCATTTTTTATTGAAAATTTCTCTTTCATGATGTATGATTATATCTAACACATACAAACCTGTTGCTAATTCTGTTCACCAAATATATTTTCCAGTTTGTGACTTACATGAATTTTCTCATAATTATGATCCTTGATAAACTAAAGACTCTAATCTCAGTGCAGTAGAATCTATTGATCTTTTCCATTAACAAAAGTAAGATTTACCATTTTACTTTTAGCATCTTGGTGTTTGTGTATGGTATATCTCATAAGCACATTCCTATTCTTTTGCACCAAATCTTATTATCATTTAAATGAAATATTTGCAATTTATACTTAATCCAATTACAAATATATGTACATACATATATACTAATATATATGTATATATACTAGTATCTATACTAATATATACTTATATACATAATATGTATAGCTATATATATTATATATTTCTTTAATCTTTTTATTTATTTCCATTTTGCTCAATAAATTCTTTTTTATTTATATTTGCTTCATTGTGAATTTTGTTAAATTACTTGTTTTTGCTTCAAATATCTCATTAGTTACATATTGAATTTAATCTGATTTATTGATCTCTAATGCAAAATATTATTACTACCACTCTATATTACTCAAGGAACTTAACTTGAGTAATGTGTCCTTACAGTCAAGAATTTGTATCTCAATACATTTTAGGTCTCATGGAATTTATTATTATTATTTCATACAATCATTATGCTTCTAAAATCTACTTACTTATTTACCATTTTGATTATTCTTTATTTCTCACAAATCTCTGACTGTTCACCTGAGACTCCTTTCCTTCTGTCTGTTCCTGTCTCCTTTTATCTTTTGTGATATAGGTCTGCCATTTATAAAATCTATTTTTGCTTGCTTGAAAATATCTTTATTCTAACCTGCAGTTTTGAAAATCAATTCTTCTTAGTACATACTATTTCTTTAGAAGTTCTTATCTTACCATTTTAAAAAATATTTTGTTTTCCTTTGACTTCCATCATTTTAGTTGAGAAGTCAGCCTGTCTTATGGTTAGTTCTTTGAATCTAAAGTATCTTTTTATCTCTGATCACATTGAAGATAGCCAATTACATTGCAGCAGTCTTACTATAATTATATCTAGAATTATTGTTGGTGTTTTGAATGTTGTGTTGGGATTTCTTGTAATTATCTCTTCAAACATTGTGTCAGCTTTATTGTCTTTTACTTTTTTGCCATATGCTAGATATTTTCACCATATTCCAAATGTCATTTTCTTCTTTTTTCTACCTGTTTATGCTATTCTTTTGGTTTTTTCTAGTCATGTGTTCAACATTTATAATTCTGACAAATCTCTGTTTCACTAATCAATTCACCAATGTTTCTCATACATATTAATTTTATTTACTAGATTTTTCAGTTTTATATTACTCAGTTTGTTGTAGATTGAATGTTTATGTCCACATAAAACTTATTGAAACTTAATCCCCAATGTGGTGACATTTGAATGTGAGACTTTTGGAAAATGATTAAATCATGAGGATGGAGATGTCATTAATGGGATGAGTGTCCTTATAAATAAGATACCACATAGCTTCCTTATCCTTTCTACCAGTGAAAAGATGGCTGTCTATGAACTTGTAAGTGGGATCCCACCAGACATCAAATCATCTGCATCTTGATCTTGACCATGCAGCCTCCAGAACTAGGTGAAATAAATTTCTGTTGCTTTTATGCCACTGGGTGTAAAATATTCTATTTTATTAGTGTAAATCAACTAAGATACTGTTCTTGATTTTTATTTTTGTATTGCCTCCTTACTTCCAGTAGTGAAGGTCAGATCAGGGTCTCATGGATGCTAGTCAAACACTGTACCACTGAGCTACATCCCCAAAGCAATTCGTTTTTATTTTTAAAAAATATTTTCTACTATTTGATGAAATTCAGTCTTGTCTTTAGCTACTTGAGAATAATCATGTAGCATCTTAAAGTTGTTATAAAATAACTCTGTTCCCTGGCTTTTCAGCAAGTCATTTTACACTGTCTTTCAAAAAGAAACTTTCCAGTTTAGATCTAATTTGCTCATCAATTGTGTGCCTGATTTTTTTACTAAATGTTATAAGTTGTAAATGAAAAATTAGAGATAAATGGAAGCTGTCTACAAATTTTTTTCTTATTTATTTTTCTTATTTTTTATTTTCTCTTAAATGTAGCTAGGCTAAGGAAAATCATCTCAACAGAGCAAATGTTAAAATTCAAAACATGGTTCCAGTCCTTAAGAGGGATGTCCTATTGCTATGTTAACTCCACCTAAATAGGCTCTCAACTTAAATTTTATTTCTCTATTCCTATAAGTCTATAGGAAACTCAGCCTCTTAACAATCAGTAGTCAGATAAAAGAAAAGAGCTGGAAAAAGTGCTGGTTTCCCTTTCTGGGCATCTTTCCTCTTTTAGATATTATTCAAACACATTTACACTCTCATTGTGGGTATATGAGTCCCTCAAATGCTCATTTCTTAGTTGTTCTCAGTATATTTGCTCCAAAAATTCCTATTCCACCATTGCTATAAGCAGAGTTACCTGTTTCCTTTTGTTTAAAATAAATGAGAAGTTTAGGTTAAAAAAAAAATCTCTTTTCATTGTATCATTGTGGATATATAATTCACATGTGAATATGAATGAGAGGACCAAATTATAGGGTAGCAAAAACAGAAAATTTTAGCTTTCAGTTACCAGAGCTAAGGTTTGCAACAACATGTCATACAGTG
Organism: Castor canadensis; assembly: GCF_047511655.1. NCBI lineage: Eukaryota > Metazoa > Chordata > Mammalia > Rodentia > Castoridae > Castor > Castor canadensis. The sequence goes on along the minus strand of NC_133397.1, from coordinate 29,367,896 downwards.
GGGAACTTCTCTGAGAAATATTTCTAAGTAACATGATGCTACTATAAAATATCTGAAGAGCACACAGCCCCCCACTCTTCTTTTGGACTATGCCAAAAGAATTTACAAACTTGCAAACATTTTCTTGGATGTTTATAGGAATGTGTAGCAGCAAATGCTTTGTAGGTTTACTGCATGTGTGCACTGGAAGAAACCATGCTTTTAGTTCCATGTGCACTTGTAAAACTGTGAACAGAAACAGAAATATCGGAGATATTCCAAGATGGCGGCTAGAGGGAGGAAGCAGAAAGCGAGCCTCCTATAGTGAAATCTTGGAGAGGCGCTGGAGACACACTTTGCAGGCATAATCACTAGGAAAAGGCATAACTTTGACCCCTCCACACCTCCAGCCAGCGCAGAGAATCTCCACTTCATGTTAAACGGAGAAACCAGGAGGGTCCCCGGGCCACCAGTCGCCCACGCCCAGATGGCTTGGGAAGACGTGGACCAGGTGAGCTTCACAGTACTGTGGTACTCCCACAGACAAGCCTTGGCCAAAGCAGCATAGCCCCCTGGACAGACTGACTTCCACCCGAGGAAAAAAGATAAACTGACTAATAAGCAATAAGAACAATAAAAACACACGGGAAAGAGGGTGGCGCACCCTGAGTGCCAAAGATTGGGGGAAGGGAATCTTCCCGGGACTGTAAATAAACAATCCAGGTGGGCCAGAGAGACTCTGGCAGGAGCGGGGGCGCACACCCAGCAACCAGGAGCAGGAAAGCTTGTGAGAGTGGCAGAGGGAGGAAAACTCAACAGGAGAGGAAGGAAGACCCACTTCCCACGTGAACTGTAAACAAACATGGCAGCTGGCAGGAGCAGCAGCACCGCCCAGTAATCAAGAGCAGGAAAGCTTGTGAAAGTGGCAGTGGGAGGAAAACTCCACAGGAGAGGAGGGAGACCCACCTCCCACATGAACTGTAAATAAACACTCAGGCCTGACAATGCGGGTGCAGTGTCACCTTTCCCAGTGTGCTTGGAAAGGGGAAAGCTTGTAGCAGAGACTCCTGCGCACAGGAGAACTCTGAGCAAACAAAGCCTGAGGGGCCAGGTGAGTGCTAAGCTCACCCCAGAGATCTGCATAAATAATGCCGCCAGCAACAGCAGGCTGACAGAAGTAGGCAGGCAAGCCACAGCTGCAGATACCATTCTCAGAACTGTCTCCAGACTCTTTTTTTTCTTTTTCTCCCTACCTTTGATGAGAGAACAACCGAATTACACCTGCATGCTGAAAAACATACTGAAACTGTATTGCATTTGAACTTGGGACACTTGGTGGAGGTTTTTTTTTTTGGTGTGTGTGTGTGTGTGTGTGTAGTTTTGTTCTACTTTATGCATCCCCTTTGATGAGACAACTACAGAACAACATCTGAGGCACCATCTCCAGAATTGGAGACTGAGACGGACACCCAAATTATTAAGACTGAAACTTCATTGAATTTGAACTTGGAGGTCTTTTGGTTTTTGGGTTTTCTTTTTTTTAATTTTCTATTTTCCATTTTATTTTAATTCATTTTTATATATAGATATTTCTTTCATTTTCATTTTTATTTCTATTCTTATCTTTTTTTTATTTTTGATGTTTAATCCTCTCTCTGTCTCTCTAATGTCTGTTCAGCTTACTGTCAATTAGTACATTAACGCTCCCTGTTTATACCTTTGAAACTTTCTTGTCTGAAACCTTGTTCTGTTTTCTCCCTCTTGTCTATGTATTTCTTTTCCCCTTTTCTTTAACTTTTTGCTTTCCATCTCAACTCACCCTTCCATTCTAAATATTATTATTGTTATTATTACAAGCTAGAAAATACTTAATTGCACACAGTACAGGGACAGTAATAACACCAAAGACAATGACGGGAAGACAGAAAAAACAGGGAAACCAGTTTCCCCACAGCAAAAAAATTAGTACAGGAACCAGAGGGGAATGAAGAAAACAGATACTGAGATCCACACTCCAACAAAATGAAGATAAACTATGCCAAAGGACCCAATGAAGCCCACAAAAATAATGTAAAAGAAGACATACTACAGGTACTCAATGAGAATTTTATAGAGATGATACTGGATAGGGTCAACGAAAATGTACAGGAGACACTCAAGAAATTCCAAGACAACAAAAATAGAGAATTTGTAAAAGCAAAAGAAGAAATAAAGGAAACCATAGAAGCACTGTATAAACACCAAAGTGAAACAGAGAACACGAATAAACGGATAAATGAACTCAGGACAAAAATAGACAACATTAAAGAGGAAAGGACCCAGGATATGGAAAACCTCAGCAAAAAGAATGAACAGAACTGCAAAACAAAACAGAAGGCCAATCCAGCAGAATAGAACAAACAGAAGACAGAATCTCAGAACTTGAAGATGAAATGGTAATTAAAGGAAAAACCGAAGAACTATTAATTAAACAACTCAAGACCTGTGAAAAGAAAATGCAAGAACTCACCGACTCCATCAAAAGACCAAACTTGAGAATCATGGGCATTGAAGAAGGAGAAGAGGTGCAAGTGAAGGGAATGCGTACTCTATTCAACAAAATGATAATGGAAAATTTCCCAAACCTAGAGAAAGATATTCCCATACAGATGCAAGAGGCCTCCAGGATGCCAAACAGACCAGATCAAAATAGAACTACCCCACGACATATCATCATTAAAACAACAAGTTCAGAAACTAAGGAAAAAATATTGAAGGCTGTAAGAGAGAAAAAACAAATAACATACAAAGGTAAACCCATCAAAATCACAGCAGACTTCTCAACAGAAACATTAAAAGCAAGAAGAGTGTGGGGTGAGATCTTCCGGGCACTGAATGAAAATAAATTCAACCCCAGCATACTCTACCCAGCAAAACTGTCATTCAAAATAGATGGAGCAATAAATGTCTTCCATGACAAGCAGAAACTAAAACAATATGTGACCACAAAGCCACCACTACAAAAGATTCTTCAAGGGATTCTGCACACAGAAAGTGACACCCAACTTAACCATGAAAAGACAGGCAGCACCAAACCACAGGAAAAGAAAAAGCAAGACAGTAGAGAGTAACCTCAACTGAGGTACACACTATCAAACCTTCAAACAACTAAAACAACTAAATGACAGGAATCACCACATACCTATCAGTACTAACACTTAATGTTAACGGACGTAATTCACCCATCAAAAGGTACTGCTTGATGAAATGGATTAAACAGGAAGATCCAACAATTTATTGCTTACAGGAGACCCATCTCACAGACAGAAATAAGCATGGGCTTAGGATGAAAAGCTGGAAGAAGATTTACCAAGGCAATGGCACCTGGAAACATGCAGGAGTAGCAATACTTATCTCTGACAAAGTAGACTTCAAACCTACATTGATCAAAGGAGATAAAGAAGGACATTCCATACTAATGAAAGGGGAAATAGACCAAAAGGGAATAACAATTATCAACCTATAGTCACCCAATGTCAACTCACCCAATTTCATCAAACATACCCTGAAAGACCTAAAATCATATATAAACACCAACACAGTGGTTGTGGTAGACTTTAACACCCCATTATCATCAATAGATAGGTCATCCAAACAAAAAAATCAATAAAGAAATCCAAGATCTAAAATATGCAATAGATCAAATGGACCTAGTTGATGTCTACAGAACATTTCATCAAACCTCTACACAATATACATTCTTCTCAGCAGCCCATGGAACCTTCTCTAAAATAGATCATATCCTAGGGCACAAAGCAAGCCTCAGCAAATATAAGAAAATAGAAATTATACCATGCATACTATCTGATCACAATGCAGTAAAAGTAGAACTAAACAACAAAAGTAAAGACAAAAACCATGCAAACAGCTGGAAACTAAATAACTCATTACTTAATGAAGAATGGATCACTGATGAAATAAAAGAGGAAATTAAAAAGTTCCTGGAAGTCAATGAAAATGAAAACACAACCTATCGGAACCTATGGGACACAGCTAAGGCAGTCCTGAGAGGCAAGTTTATAGCCATGAGTGCATATATTAAAAAGACTGCAAGATCCCAAATCAATGACCTAATGATACATCTCAAACTCCTAGAAAAACAAGAACAAGCAAATCCTATAACAAATACAAGGAGAGAAATAATAAAAATAAGAGCTGAAATCAACAAAATAGAAACCAAAAAAACCATACAAAGAAGTAATGAAACAAAAAGTTGGTTCGTTGAAAAAATAAACAAGATCGATAGACCCCTGGCAAACCTGACTAAAATGAGGAGAGAAAAAACCCAAATTAGTAGAATCAGGAATGCAAAAGGGGAGATAACAACAAACACCATGGAAGTCCAGGAAATCATCAGAGACTACTTCGAGAACCTATATTCAAATAAATTTGAAAATCTTAAAGGAATGGACAGATTTCTAGATACATATGATCATCCAAAACTGAACCAAGAGGAAATTAATCACCTGAATAGACCTATAACACAAAATGAAATTGAAGCAGCAATCAAGAGTCTCCTCAAAAAGAAAAGTCCAGGACCTGATGGATTCTCTGCTGAATTCTATCAGACCTTTAAAGAAGAACTGATACCAACCCTCCTTAAACTGTTCCACAAAATAGAAAGGGAAGGAAAACTGCCAAACACATTTTATGAAGCCAGTATTACACTTATCCCAAAACCAGGCAAAGATACCTCCAAAAAGGAGAACTATAGGCCAATCTCCTTAATGAACATTGATGCAAAAATTCTCAACAAAATAATGGCAAACCAAATTCAACAACAAATCAAAAAGATTATTTACCATGACCAAGTAGGCTTCATTCCAGGGATGCAGGGGTGTTTCAACATATGAAAATCAATGAATGTAATAAACCACATTAACAGAAGCAAAGACACAAACCACTTGATCATCTCAATAGATGCAGAAAAAGCCTTTGATAAGATCCAACACAATTTCATGATAAAAGCTCTAAGAAAATTAGGAATAGAAGGAAAGTACCTCAACATTATAAAAGCTATATATGACAAACCTACAGCCAGCATTATACTTAACGGACATAGTAAAAATGTCGATACTCCCAAAAGTAATCTACATGTTTAATGCAATTCCCATCAAAATTCCAATGACATTCATTAAAGAGATTGAAAAATCTACTGTGAAATATATATGGAAACACAAGAGGCCACGAATAGCCAAGGCAATACTCAGTGAAAAGAACAATGTAGGAGGTATCACAATACCTGACTTCAAACTACATTACAAAGCAATAACAATAAAAAGAGCATGGTACTGGCACAAAAACAGACATGAAGACCAGTGGAACAGAATAGAGGACCCAGATATGAAGCCACACAACTATAACCAACTTGTCTTTGACAAAGGAGCTAAAAATATACGATGGAGAAATAGCAGCCTCTTCAACAAAAACTGCTGGGAAAACTGGTTAGCAGTCTGCAAAAAACTGAAACTAGATCCATGTATATCACCCTAAACCAATGTTAACTCAAAATGGATATAGGATTTTAATATCAAACCACAAACTCTAAAGTTGATACAGGAAAGAGTAGGAAATACTCTGGAGTTAGTAGGTATAGGTAAGAACTTTCTCAATGAAAACCCAGCAGCACAGCAACTAAGAGATAGCATAGATAAATGGGACTTCATAAAACTAAAAAGCTTCTGCTCATCAAAAGAAATGGTCTCTAAACTGAAGAGAACACCCACAGAGTGGGAGAAAATATTTGCCAACTATACATCAGACAAAGGACTGACAACCAGAATATATAGGGAACTTAAAAAAGTAAATTGTCCCAAAACTAATGAACCAATAAAGAAATGGGCAAGTGAACTAAACAGAACTTTCTCAAAAGAAGAAATTCAAATGGCCAAAAAACACATGAAAAAATGCTCACCATGTCTAGCAATAAAGGAAATGCAAATTAAAACCACACTAAGATTCCACCTCACCCCTGTTAAAATCGCCATCATTAGCAACACCACGAACAACAGGTGTTGGAGAGGATGCGGGGGAAAAAGGAACCCTCTTACACTGTTGGTGGGGATGTAAACTAGTACAATCACTCTGGAAAAAAATTTGGAGGCTACTTAAAAAGCTAGACATTGATCTACCATTTGATCCAGCAATACCACTCCTGGGATATACCCAAAAGACTGTGACACAGGTTACTCCAGAGGCACCTGCACACCCATGTTTATTGCGGCACTATTCACAATAGCCAAGTTATGGAAATAGCCAAGATGCCCTACCACTGACGAATGGATTAAGAAAGTGTGGTATCTATACACAATGGAATTCTATGCAGCCATGAAGAAGAACAAAATGTTATCATTCGCTGGTAAATGGATGGAATTGTAGAACATCATTCTGAGTGAGGTTAGCCTGGCCCAAAAGACCAAAAATCGTATGTTCTCCCTCATATGTGGATATTAGATCAAGGGCAAACACAACAATGGGATTGGACTTTGAGCACATGATAAAAGCGAGAGCATACAAGGGAGGGGTGAGGATAGGTAAGACACCAAAAAACTAGCTAGCATTTGTTGCCCTTAACGCAGAGAAACTAAAGCAGATACCTTAAAAGCAACTGAGGCCAATAGGAAAAGAGGACCAGGAACTAGAGAAAAGGTGAGATCAAAAAGAATTAACCTAGAAGGTAACACATACACACAGGAAATTAATGTGAGTCAACTCCCTGTATAGCTATCCTTATCTCAACTAGCAAAAACCCTTGTTCCTTCCTATTATTGTTTATACTCTCTCTACAACAAAATTAGAAATAAGGGCAAAATAGTTTCTGCTGGGTATTGAGGGGGTGGTGGGAGAGGGAGGGAGCGGAGTGGGTGGTAAAGGAGGAGTGGGGGCAGGGAGGAGAAATGACCCAAGCCTTGTATGCACATATGAATAAAAAAAAAAAAGAAACAGATATGTCTAAAACAACACAAATTCAATGAATTTAAAATTTACCAGGAAAATTTACCCTTGAGTAGCTAACAAAAAAGAATGGTACTTTCTATACTATGACAAATGAATAATAACAGTAGCATAATTTACTGAGTGCTGTCTATAAGCCAGAACTCTAAGAGTTTATATATACATCCCATGTAGTCATCTCAATAAATCTAGAAATAACTGGGCAAGGGGAGAGGGTGCATTCATCTGAAAAGTAAGGAAAATAAAATTCAAAGATATCTAATGACTTGTTCAAGGTCATGCAGCTCTTGAAATGTAGTTCAATATGACCTTGGAAGTGTGCTCCTAGCCACTGTGTCATAGAGTCTATTTATATGAAACAACAAATCAACCACAAAATGGCATAGAAAATGTAATGCAAGAATTTCTGATTCTTAACTCTAGAGCTATGGAATGAGAACAAGAGCCAACATAAGACTGAAAAATTTTATTAAAGACCTTTGTTCCAGGTTGGGTTAGTGGATAAGCATACCTTTTACTGAGTGCTGTGGTATGGTGTCTGTTCTTTTATAAACTTATAAATTCAATGGCATATTCCCTGATAACAGAATGTATGTTTTCATAAATATCAGAAATTAACTGAATAGTTTCCAATTTGGCATAAGTGATCGATATTTTAGGGCATGACCCCATGGCCTTCTTCCTACACAGCAAATATCAGGATAAGTTTCTTACAACCTCCACACCAGGGTTTCAGCACCAAGTATATATGTGTACTTCAGAAATTGTGGTTTATTTTACTTGGCTATTTTGTTTTTTAAAGGCTTGCTTGGGTATGAATGCAAACCCAACTGTTATTGTCTTAACCCAATTAGGTTTATTTATAAGGCATACAGCTTAATAAATAAGAGGAATCTAAAATAAGCAATATTTTTAACAACAGACCCAATTAAACTGTCTAAACATTCTATGTGAGGGTATGATCTCAAGAATTCATTACTAAAACTGTTTTTAGTAGTCATAAGAACATTAAATTTACCCTTTTGTTTGGCTTCTCCACCTCAATTTGTTAATGCTATTATATGTTCTACAGTTGTCTTTAGGAATTTAGCTAACAGCTTATTTTCAGCTACTTTGTATCCTATCTTTTTGGGTATATCCATGGTCTTCTGAAATATCCTCTGTTCTTCTAAAAGCATCTATAAGCAATTATTATGCTTGTGTGTTTGACTTTATATACCAATTATGCAAATTTAAAAAATTTTTGTTCTGGGTTGGAGTATGTTGGTGCATTTGCAAAAGTTCTTACAATGTATCAAATATATCATATTTAAATTCACCCCCTCCACTGCTCTCTTTCAATCTCCCTCCTGGATTCCTGCAATAGTCTCAACAGGTATCATTTTTGCATTCACTTACTTGTGTACAATTATTTATACCACCTTCCCCTCTATGCTACCCCATCCCTTCCTCCACCCTGTGGTACAATGGTAGCACATCTGACTCCAAATAGGATAATTTTGGTGTAGATTCAGTTGTATTTCTAGCCCTAGTCACTATTCATGGTCTAGGCAAAGAGTAGTCAACGCTTGTCATTCTGTTTATGAAATATTGGGTCATTTCTGAGAATGCTTTAGCGTTTCCAGAATCTGACACACACACACACACACACACACACAAACAGTTGTCAGACAAAAATAATTTATTATGACCAATATCTAAAATAAAAGTCGACATACACAAAATAGGCATAACATAATATATTTTATATTTGTTTTGTTCTCATTGCTATAAGCCCTTTATAGTAAATGTTTAAAATGTAATATGTATTATTTCTACTACAAGGCACTGGCAGCATATTATGGGTGACAGTCTTTTTAAAATATTCTTTCTTTTTAGTATATATTCTATTGAAATAATAAAGGATGATTCCTTGATTTTTATTGCCTTAGAGAGTTTAACAAGAGAAATAAGTCATAGGAGATACATACAAGGCAGACATAGCTGTATATCATCATTGTGTCATTTGGTTTACATGTTCTAGCCATTTACATGCATTACTAGGAATACATTTTAAAATGATGGAGACATTTACAATATGGTACATGATGTTCAATATACTTATTGTGAACTAAATAAATTTTTTCTAATAAAAAAGATGACTTATGATTTGCTGTACTGAGAAATGGTGTGTGCTTTCATTTCTAGAATAAACTACTTTATACCTTAATTTTAACTTATGTATTGACTTACCCTTGTATGAATGTCAAAACTGAGGTTCTGTTTCTGGTTTGTTAGAGTATATGTAGGTTTGTGTATTGAGAAGCTGTATGTATTTAATATATTTCAGTTCATATTTTTTCATGTAGCATTAATTCGTAATAATGACCCCAAACCTGTATTTTTGATAAGGTGCAACATTGTGTAAGGAGGATATGGGATGCTATTTATGAGTTCACAGCTGGTCTTTAGTCCTTCTCAACACAAAAGTAGTTAACTTTAGCTAGGTCCATTTGTAGCTGTTTCCCAGGTCTCTCTGACTAAAGGAGATAGTCCACTGTAGTCTCACTATTCTGTACTGTCTCTCTTTTTCTGACTTTTTGTTCTGTTATTTGCCCCTTTCTTGGGAGTCTTATAAAATCCTACCTATCCTCAATACATAGTGTTAGTTTCATACCTCCCTAGCATGTGATACTTCCTTCACTTCCTTAATACCTCATGAGACTTCTGATATCACTTATGTGCTCCCAAAACCTTACTTCTTAGACCAGTAGTTGCTTTGAAGTGAGATAGACACTGAACATTTAAAATCTATGCTATACATATTAAAATGATCTTGTAAGCTAAAGTTGATAAATTATCATTGAGAAATGTTTTGTATTCATTATGCAGGGCAGACTGGAAGCCTACTTATAGGGTAAGAACATGCTCAGGTGTGCTACCTTTAAAAAGGTGGGAAAAAATACACAGAGGAAATTATATCACTAATTGATAAATGAACAGAGTATTAGTATAAATTTATGTCCAGTTTTAATATTGCAGATGAGAAAATCCAAAATTTAGAAATGAGAATTTAGCTGAAACTCTAGAATCTTAAAATCAGGGTATAGCAAGTGAGTAAATTTTGGCCATTGAGCAGGTGAGTCAAATGTGAAATGAGGTATTGGGTAAGAAAAACAAATACAGCAACAAATATGCAAATTTGAGAGCCCCTCTGGGAAATTTCTTTACAAGACTCTCTAAATAGCCTTGGCAGGCTGTACTTTTTCAAGAAGGAAAGCTACTCAGTCCCTGGTTCAGTCTTTTCATAGACTTGAAGTCAGCACACCTGGATACAGGTCCCAGATCAGCTTCTCATCTCTGTGCAGGTATCAGTCACTTAACTTTCTAGGCTGCAGTTTCCTCTTAGATAAAGTATGGACAATGAAATTGTCCCTATATGCCTCACAACACCATTGTGGAGATAAAGGGTAATGAGGGAAGCACAGAGTATTGGTGGGGGCAGAATAAAGAAATTTTATAAATGTAAGCCACTATCATTACTCAGGCAAAATTTCTTCTTGAGTTATCTTCCTTTGGGGGCTTATTAAGAGTCTGATGCTTGTTCCTTTGAAGAAGACAGCAACATCTTTTGAGAAACACAAAGACCAGTATTGCGAAACCCGATAATTAACTGCCCATTTACCTAAGCAGGTGTGGACAGAAAGTCGATAAAACTGTGCATATAAAAGCCAAGTTTCCTACTAAAGCTACAGAGCAAAGAGGAAATTATGTTGAACCAATGATTGCACAAATTACCTACTTTTCTTGTTTATAAGTCTAGTAATCTTTACTTTCCTGTTAAGTGATATATAGAGTACATATCACATCACAGAAAAGTGAAAATTTTGTGTTACTCGATAAAATATAACTATCTTTTAAAGACAATAAAATTTTACTGACATTTATGTAGATCTTTAGGGTTTACAAAATTCTTACAATTCCCTTGTTATTATTTTCGTTTTTTCAAGTGCGTTTAAGAACCAACTGTCAGTTATGATATGGATATATAAAATGCCATTCTTGTGATATCAGCGTGTGAATATATGTGTAGAGAAGGCTTAATAATGCTTCAGTACTTCAGCCTGGACAGAAATAAAGTTGGAATAACTATTACTGGAATGATATAGAGTCAAGTAATTGGGAAAGTACTTCAGTCTTTTCAAACCTCAGTTTTCTTATCTAAAAACATAACTAATAATGATACTCACTTTTAAAGATTCTGTGAATTAAATATATTAATTCATATAAAGCAACTAGAAGTGTGGCAAGTCACTATTTGAGAAGTTTGTTAATATTTTATAAGATCTTTTTAGTGCAAGACTGATGAGAGGTCTGTAGCAACAGTACTAATCAAATGCAAGTTTCAAAGAATGCATTTTTTTCTTAAATGCATGCTTTTAAGTATGTGCATGAGCAAGGAATGAAGGTGAGCTTAGTGAATATTGCAGCCTGATGGTACAACAACAAGCAAAGGGAAGAAGGCATTGAAGTAAGAGTGCTCAATTCTAGCATCTGTGAGAAGCACCATGAAAATGTCAGTGTCACTGTAGGTTGCAATATATAGTACCTTAGGAGACCTGAAACACATGAGATCTTGCACCACCAGGTCCATCTTCCTAAGGAAGCTTCTGGCAGAAATGAAGGTTTCATTCTCCTCTGCCCAAGAACCCTCAGTGTCCATAGGGAAAGAAAGAACTGAGGTTTGGACACATTTGAAATGTGTTTGTGTGAAGCAGGGCTTTTATTACACTCTCACCTATGGACAGAGGAGTTAGTTTTTCCACGGCCGCTGAGCCTAATTTAAAAAGGCACCAGATGAGCCAGGCCGCATCCATACTACTGTCCATCCATGGTGCTGTTATTACTACCTCTCACTTCACTTGCCAATTATGGGCATAAAACTGACGTACCATCTTCAACTTGCTTGAAGAGCTTCCCCTATGTTATATTACACAGGAAAACCTTGGCTCTAGTTAAATCCAATTTCCCACTTCCTCTGTGGTGGCATCAGGTGGCTGGTCATAGCTGAATATAAACTTCTAACTATCCTGGCTGTCCTCACTTCAAACATGGGACGACTGACTTCAGGCGAGTCCTTAGAACACTTGGCAAAACTGCTACATAGCTTTATTTATCCTTTCAAACAATTACTGCAGGTCCTTAAGCCTCCAACATCCCTTCGCATACTCTATCCTCTCAACTCATTAATGTGACTTTTACATCACTTAAAAGATAGAAGCTATCAGGACACTTTATCATCTTTCCATCAACAAGTTTGCAAGTACACTTGATTCTATAGCTGCAAGCTTTTATTCAAGTGTGATAATGGAGATAAACTCTACCAGCTACTAAATCCAACCCCTTCTCTCATGTTCTGATTTCTATTCCTTTTTGCTATTGCTCTAATAATTGCCCACTTTCTCTTTAATCTTAAAATTTTCACCTTCTACCCGGTAATTATTATCACCAAAAAAACTTGAAGCCTTCTTTGTTCTTGCAGGAAAAAATACTCCATGCTTCCATCTAGCTATCACACATTTCCAGAGCCCTTCATAGAAAAACTTCCCAAGTATTATTAATCCATCTGTCTCTTAATTCCAGCCCTATTCCCACTTGCATGCCTCAACCAAATTCCAGCATCAATGAAGCAAAATAGTTGTTAACCTCATAGATTAGATTCCAATGATCAACTCTCAGTCCTAATCTCTTGTTAGCAGTTGATCACTCCCTTATTCTCATTTATCCTTATTCTTACTTTCATGTGGTGTCCTCTGGGACAACATTTGTTCATCTTCAAAGTATATTGTGTTGGTTCCTCCTGTCTCCCCAACTTTTTTATATTATAGTGTCCTGATACTCACAGCTCAGGCCTTTTTTCTTCTTTACCCCACAATCTGGGTAAAATTCTTCAGTATCTTGGCTTAAAGTGCAATGTATGATGTTATGATTCATATATTCTTATATTGATATTATATATTATATATTAATATTTAATTATATATAATTATAATATTTTAATTTATATTATTAATTTTAATTTATATTATTGATAATATGTAATATTAATATATTATTATATATTAATATTATATATTATATCAATTCTTATATTGGTATGTTCTTATGATTCCCTAATAGGTAGCAACAGCTTACAACCACTATCTTCAATTATAGACTTGTGTATCCATCTACCTATGCAAAATCTCCACTTACACATATAATATGAATCTTAAATTTAACAAAACTGTATGTGAAATTTATCCCCTGCACACATACTTCTTTGCTTATATCTTCCACATTAGAAACTGAGAACATCATTTCAGTTTCTTGGCCAAAACCTAGGAGTGAAACTTGTCTTCTCTTTTTTTCAACCCTCACATTTAACCTTGAATTGCCATATAGAATCTGACCATTCTCATCAATGTCTTTCTCCAGGATGATTGCAATAATCTCTTCAATTGGTCTCCCAGCTTCTAGTCTTGTCTATTTACAATCAATTCTTCATACAACAGTCAGGGTGGTCTTTTAAAGAGATCAGATCATGTAATATTTCTTGAAACCTTTCAATAGCTTTCATCTCACAAAAAAAGCAGAATCGACTAGAAGGCATTATGTGATATACGTACCTGCCAAACACAGACACACACCTTTTCTTTGCTGACTTTGGTTTGTCTTCCTGCATCCATTAGTAATGCTGATTCCTATATATGATGTCTGGAATACTCTTCCAAACCTGTTCCGGTGGCCATTATTGTGTTACGAATTACCACAAATCTTTCTGGTATAAAATAGCCACCATTTTATTTTTATTTCATGACTTTTTGAGTAGATACATTGTGCTTGACATATGTAGAACACCTATACATGGTATCTCCAGAATGGTGGCCTCAGGTAGTTGGGTATCTTACATGGATGCTGGATATCTTCAAAGAGGGCTTCCCAAGAAAACCTATGGGAGCTACATGGGCACTGGTGACATGGGCAAAGATAACACCAACCTTATTATTTTGGTCAAAATAATCACAAACCCAATCAGCCTACATGGAATTTCTTGACACCCTCAATGAGAAGAATGTCAAAAATTTGCAGAATCATATTTAATCCAAAAATATTCAATGCCCCACCCTCAATAATTTAATGGCTTTGTCCCTCAATTCTGTTAGAGATTTGTTCAAATTTCTCCTTATCAGAATCTTCTTACCTGATCAGCCATCCTTAAAACAGTAGCTCTCACCCATACCAACCCATACCAACTCCAACCCTCACCAGTACTTTCCATCTTCCCTTCCTATTGTATTCTATTCTGAAGCATTAAATGCAATCTTACACAATTACTTATTTGTTTATTATTTGTACTTTCTCATTACTACACATATGCCATGAAGGCAGAGGTATTTGTCACCTTTCTTGGTGCTTACCACATAAAAATTGTAGAATATGTATTTGTGGAATGGTTGAATGAATGAATACAATAGCAAGCTCTGACACTCAAATATGACAGCCATACATTTTGACTATGTTTTTCAATTTTTTGCTATGTTTTCTATGCTAACACAGTGTGGGATCATTAAGGGTTGGAATCCAGTGATTTTCATCTTTATGACCCCCATTGTCTAGGAAACCATAAATGTGAATGCTTTAATAAATTAATCAAGGCAAAAATGACAACCTTTACCTTGTACATGGTGTCATAGTCTGCTGAGGGTACTGTAATTAAATACCACTGTCTGGATAATTTAAGAACAAAAACTATTTTTCTCACAGTTTAGGGAACCAGAAATCCAAGATCAAAGTTCTGCCCAAAGTTCTGAGGACTCTCCTTCTGGCTTGCAGACAGCTGCCTTCTCACTATATCCTCAAATGGCAAAGAGAGACAGACATCTCTCTCATAATTTTTTACAAAATTGTTGAAAATTGTACCTTTTTATCTTCTTCTTATAAGGCCACCAGTTTTATCAGATTGGAGCTTCATTCTTATGACCTTCCTTATATTACCTTGGTTATAAAGACCCTACTTCCAAATACAGTCACTTTGGGAGTTAGGGATTGAGCATATCAATTATGGGGCAACAATATTCAGTCCACAGCATATAGTATTACAATTGGCCCAAGAAAGTTCTTACATGTTTCTTTGTGCTAACATTGATTGGATGATATAATAATTATTAATGATAACCCACATCTTGAAAGCACAATTGTATTAGCCTTGATATATTTTGTTTTTCATCCAGAATTTTTCATTCTGATTCTTTTAGGTTGGAGAAGCAGACCAAGTTTAGTGAGTAAAATGATGTCTTCTAAACCCACATGTGAAAGAAACAGTTGTTCTGAGCTGTTCACACTTTGCTATATTAACTTGCTCTGTGTAAGAATGATATAGCACTGTCTTATGTGAAAACAGTTCTGTTACTTTCTCATTGTCTGCTGATATTCAGCTGTTCTCTATAGCTACTTTTTTCTTCTCAGTTTGTTTTTGCCTCTTACTTGGGTTTATCTAAGTGGTTTATACTAATAATAATTAGGTTCTCTAGTTTTGTATTTGCTAATTTTCCAGTTCTGTATTACCAAAACTTTGTCCTTAGCTATGAATTATTGAAAAACTATTCTTCTAATAAGCTCTGTTAGTCAGGAAAGTACATTCCTTGTGTCAAATTATGTTTGTGAATACTCAGTGATAAGTGGCACTTGGAATTGATGAATTTATTGACTTTTTTTAAATCACTGCTAGTTTAGCGTAATCTTTAAGGTTTTGCCCTAAATGTCTTACACTATTTTCTCACTAACTGAACAAAAAATATCTATCTAATGTTAATTATTTGGTAGTCCATTGTTATACAATCCTGAAGAACTAGCCTCCAAACATGGCCCATACTACACTTCAACACTTCATTAACTTTTATTTTATAAAAATTTAACCAATTTTGCCTTTTTATCTTCTGCAAAATTTTAGACCACAATATCTAGCAGGAAAATGCAAGAAAACTAGTCATATTTACTTACTGAAAATAAAATATTTTGTTTTTTACATGAAAGTTTGAACTAGTAACAAAGAGGTAATGGAAACAGTGTGTGTGTGTGTGTGTGTGTGTGTGTGTGTGTGTGTGTGTGTTTGTGTGTGTGTGTGTGTGTGTGAGATGAGAGAGAATGAGAGGTATTTTCCCTGGATTGCACTCTAATTGCACAGTATAAAAATAATGAGAAACTAAAGGAGGGATCGTTATCATTGCATATTTGCTGCAAGTAGTTCTTTTCCAACAGTGGCTTTTAACTAAACAACCTGGCTGGAAAGAGTATCTTTTGTGTTAAATGTCCTTTTAAGTGAGAAAGCACTGTCAGATAATCAAACTTGGCTGCTTCTCATTAACTTCAGGACAAATTCCTATGTAAGACACACTAATTAAAACATTTCCGAGTTTGAAGTTCAAGTGTCCATTAAAGAATCACAGGAAACATGGTACATGGCCCTCCTGCTGCTCTGAAATTCACTTCAAAGCATTCCACTTCCTTCTTCATCATCCTCTCTACACCCTTAGTACCACCCACTGCTTCTCTTCTTCCTCCTTTTCCCTTTTCCTGTGACAAAGTTTTGTTTCCTTTTTTTTTTTGGGGGGTTTGGTGGTTCTATGGCTTGAACTCAGGACCTCATCCTTGGTAGTCAGGTAACTCTCACACTTTTGCCACTCTGCCAACCCTATCACAAAGTTTTAAGGATCACTATTAAATTAAAAACACTGAATTCCAGAATAAAGATACTAACAGTAGCATCTTTCTCCAAGAAGCCCAATAGCCCACCACCTGCTCTCAAGTTTCTATTCATGTTTTCTTTGATATACCTGTAGTTTTTGTCAAAATTGGTTGCTTTGGGCATTTCCAAACTGTCTTATTTAGGCATATACTTTAATCTCTCTGGGTTCCCTTGACTTCAAAATGAGAGGCTGAGAAGAAGAGATAATCTCTTAGAACCCCTTCAGCTCTAAAATTTTATACCATTTTTAAAGTATTTATCTACCATCTTTTGCTGTTATTTATGTATATACTGAACACATACATGCATGTACACACATACATACACACAGTGAGAAGGGGCAGAAAGCCAGATAAGACTTATTTTAATGAAATAGGATCTGTTCCCACTTCCTGCTGAGCCTCCATTAGCTTCTTCCAAATACTATTTTAATCTTTTGATGACATGAACTTGTTTTTCACTTTATCCATCTTTTGCCCATGATTATATAAACCTCTTGTATATGATTCAATAGTCTTCAGTTTGATTATTTTCATGTACTCATTTAGACAGAAAATATAAGTAATGTGTACTACAAAAGACATTCATTTAGGTCAGCATTTTTTCTCAAGTATTTGTCCTATTACATAGTAATAGAATTTGTGACTATCCAAATAAGTTCATTCTAAATGGAACAGGCTTATGAGTTTATTTGGCAGGATAAAATATTTAATTACAGTTTTCAACACTCTTATTTTAAATAGAATCTTGATACATAGTCTAGGTCAAAGGCAAAAGTTATATCCACCCCAGCTATCAGTACTAAATTTTTACGAACAGCTTATAGAATATAGAGCAGAGAAGTGGGACCAGGAAGGCAATAAACTGTCATCCTCTGACTGAAAGGTGACCCTCTTAATGGTGTATTTGCTAACTTAAGTGACAGAGGCCATGGAGCCAAGACTGGTTCTAATGACATACTAAGCTGACTAATGGCCCACCTGGCTCCTTGTCCCTTTGCTCCTGTTAAACTTAGCAGATGTGGCCACTAAACCACTATACTCATTCAAATGTTACCTTTGAACTACAAAATCCTATTTGTAAAGCAGATGTTAAGAGCATTAGTCAAGAATATTTAGTCTGACTTATGTCAAGTCACACTTGCTATGTTCTTGATAGTTCTGGTGTTATGTTCCTGTTTTCTTGTTTGAATATCCCAGTGTTGATCACACCCCAGCTGTCTAACCTCCATTTCCAAGGTTTTTACATTGGTGATTCTCCTTGATAAGACCTTTTTTTCTATATGTGCCTCTTTTGTCTTTAGATCTATGACCCTGTATCTCCACCAATTCTTTCTCTTTTGTACACATGTTAAATTTGCCAGCTTAGAACTCATTACTGCCTTAACTTTTGCCCAGACTGACAAACTTGCATTTGTGTTAGACTAGTTCATTTACCCATTCCCCCTTCATATGTCAAAAAGGCTTTTGTTTATATTTATTATACTCTAAGGATCTAAGTAACCCAACATCTGTGATAGGACACTTGGGTCCTATTTTTCCTATTGTGGTTGATTTTGCAAAATCAAAGGAAGTCAGCTATGATGCTGAAAACAGTCACCTATAATTAAATACTTAACAAGAGATTGAACTAAGCTAAGGAAACCATAATCTTTCTTCTCCAACAGGAGTTTGTAAGAGCTGGTATTGTCAGTATCTCTCTTTTCTCTAGTCTGTCTTCCTGAATGATCTCTTCAAAGTCATGTTCCACCTGCTTTTGTCTTCAAATTTCTTAGATTCTGGCTTTCCTACTTACTGCATGATATTGAGCATGCTTATAAAGCTTTCCATGACTCAACATCATGATCTATAAAATATGACAAAACTTTTATTGCCTGCATAAGGGTTCTATGAGGGTTCAATGAATGAATTCAAATAACATGCTTAGAAACATGCATGCATGGCATGCACTAAGTACCCGGTGAGCATTCATTATCATCAATATTATAGGAGGGGACACACTTGCCTTTGCCACAGTAAAATATGTAGGTTTCAAGCTCACAGACTCTCCTAGACACACTATTTTTTTCTTTGTTTAATTAAGATAATGATTCATTTAAGTCTATCCTGATGTCCAAGCTCATAAAGTATAGATTCACATAGTTCAGAATCAATGTGTGTTACAATTAGAGAAAAAAATAGGGGGACTGACCTTCCCTAAACTTGTGTAAGCCAATAGAGAATACCAAAAATAATGCACTGAGTATACATTTAAAATGTTTTTTGTCTTCTAAAATATTTTATGTGAACTCTTGAACTAGAAGGAAATAGGAAAAATTCTTAGATTCTAGAAGCGACAAGAAAGTTATTCAGAAATAACCCAAATCCGTGATTTCTCAGGAGTGTGTACTGATTTCTGGTGGCCCAAAACTTAATCTTTAACAGAAATAGGAGATAAATCCATTGTCCATGAAAGATAGTAGTAGTTATAAAAGAGAACATAGCTATCTAAATTAGAAAAACACCCCCCACCCTGCAATCCACCTGCACCAAAATGCAAAGAACATGATGATACTAACAGTATATTCTTTTACTAAAAGTGGAGAAACTTAATGTTTTAGGAATATGTAAATATGTGATAAAACTATAAAGAACCAAAGGAATCACCCAAGTCGTTGGCTGTCTGCAGAGCAGGGCATGTGGTGGTGGAAGGGGATGAAGATAGAGCAGGAAGTTTATCAGTATAGTGTACTAGTTCTTAAGGTGACTTCTGAGTATACAGGCATTTATTTCAATATCATTGTTTAAAACCTCCTATTGACATGTTGAACTTATTCTTAAATTGATATCTATATGAATACATAAAAATAATGCTTTCAATTTCAAATGCTTTCAATGCTTTTCAAATATCCTAAAAGTAAGTCCACAGCCACACTAGTCTTACTCTTCTGCTTCATGAAAACTTGTCCATGAAGAAGTGGAAGGAGGATCTGTCAAAAAAGATGTGAGGAAGCCGGTTAGAAGCTAACAAAAAATCCCAGAGTTTCATTAGGGTATCACCATACACTCTTCTGTTCTCTAGCCACCCTATATAGTCCCAGGATCTCTCTGAAGGACTCACCATCCCCTACCACCCCACCGCCTACTTCTAACAAATACTATTTAAACTGGTTTCAGTAAATAAAAAAATCTTATTTCCAAGGTGGAATAGGGGAAATTTGTTCTCAAAAACACAGGATTCACAATGTTAGGATTAGCTTCTTGTGGTTCTGATAAAACTGTGAATATTTGCAGATAAACAGTCAGTTCTTCCTCCTGATGTGGATATTCACTCATGCATTCAACAAATGATCACTAACTACCTGCTATGTGTTAGACACTGTTACATTTGTTAGGGCCAGAATAATGAACAAAATATAGTTTGTGTCTATATGCACTTCATAAGATAGTGTCTATATGCACTTCATAAGATAGTGGCTAAAATGGGCCCAAAGTAAAAAGATAAAACTCCATGAATATATATTTGCTCTAGAATGAAAAATAACCCAGAGTAATGAAGTATAGATAAATGAGGGCTGCTATTTCAATATGCCAATAAGGAAATTCTTTTCATTTCAGAAGAGGAGCCTTCTGGAATGAAGCCTGAATAAAATGAAGCAACAATTTATGGATCCCACACTGAGTGAATACATCATGGAAACACCCTTGAACAAGAATCATTTGACCTGCTCAAGAAGTATCAAGAAAGCCAGTGTTGCTGCAAGTGTGGGAGCAGAAATCAGAAACCTAAGGGATAATACCATTCTAGTTTCAGAAGTCAGATCTTTCAGGCATCTTGGCTTAAAGCAGGGACCTTGCGGTTTATTATAACTGTGATGGGAAGCAATTGATTAGTTTGCTCAAGAATGTTGCTAATTATATATGTTTCGAAGATGATGTGAGGAATAAAAAGAAGACTTGGTACAAGGGGAAGCAGCAGAGAAACTAGTTTGGAAGCTATAGCAGAAGCAAAAGAAAGAAAAGAAAGAGGAAGGAAAGAAGGAAGGAAGGGCAAGAAGAAGGAAGAAAGAGAGAAAGAAAGAAGAAAGGAAGGACAGGAGGGAAGGAAGGAAGGATAAGAGAGAGGGAGGATGGAAGAAAGAGAGAAAGAAAGAAAGAAGGAAAGAAAGAAAGAAAGAAAGTAAGAAAGAAAGAAAGAAAGGCCCTGAGTAATGATTGAGCTTAAAATTTGACTTCACCAACAGTTGTCCGGCAAATGTGATGGAGAGAGAAGGAAAGAGTGAGCAAAGACACAAAGGTGTGATTGCAATGGTGGAAAGGGGGATTAACCCTGGAACAAGAAAGAAGTGAGGATGCTATGGGAGTTATGGATGCTGAAGACAGAAGTCAAAACCATAGATACAGATGCATATGTCTTGCTAGGCTATATAAATGCGTAGTTTGCAGTTTTGAGTTTGCATTGCTTCTGGAATTATTTCCATTCACATAAGTGGCTTTACTTTTAAAAAGAAATAGTCACCTAACTATTTTACTTCATGTTTCTATATTCATTACATATTTCTATCCTCAAACTTGCTATATACTACCACAGCCTTAAGACCATCAATCAGTTTGGTGACATGTGTTTATAATCCCAACTACTCAGGAGGTGGAAATTGGAGGATCACAGTACAATCTTGACCCAGACAAAAGCAGGAGACCCTATATGAAAGACAAACTAAAAGCAAAAGGACTGGGTCATGAGTTGAGCATTTGCTTAGCAAACTTCGTGGGGAGTCTGAGGGATACCTAATTAAGTTGTGGCATCAACTAGAACAATTAGGGACAGATACTTTGTGTCCTTAAGAAGTGAAGATTATATTGGAACTGTCAATGAAACTTTGATTAAATCATGATTTTTGGCAAACTATCAGAAGAGGTGAAGTAAAACATTGAGATGAGTTAAAGCAGACAGAATCATTATGAGTATTAGATGTGGAAGAGATGAGGTACTGGATTGGAAACGTGGTATAGGAAGAGGTTCAAGACCACCTAGCATGCACCAGCTACTGACCTGTGTTTAAGGAAGCAGTAGTTAAGCGGGGTGTGGTGGTTCACACCTGTAATTCCAGCTACATGGAAGGTACAGGCAGGAAGATCAGAGTGTAAGGCCAACCCTGAGGAAAATTAGCCAGACCTTGCCTCAAAAACGAGATAAAAACAAAAGGACTCTGGGCACAGTTGGCAAACAAGCACAAGTTCCTAGGTTCAATTCCCAGTAGAGAGAGAGAGAGAGAGAGAGTGAGAGAGAGGGGAGACTTGTGAAGATTAGGCTGTAATATGTTAAATACATAGAAATAATTCAGGTGTGCCAGAAGAAGGTTGGCTTCAGGCAGGATAAGTGACCTGTTTGAATGAAAATCACCAAACAGACTTGAGTTCACCTCTTGACCACAGAGAACTATCTCCTGCTGACATATCAGGAATAGTATGTAGATTTCTAGTGTGGACTACAGTTAGTTCTCAAATAAGCCTTCTCACAAGGTTAGTATTCAGACCTATCTATATATTTTTCTAAGATATCCAGAGACCCAAAAATTATTATAAATCCTTCATATTATACATTTATAACTAATAAAGAATTTTGTGTACATAACATAGGCAAAAATTCTTATCACCATGAAATGCCTGTGAAATAAATAGCAATTATATTATGACTGTTTTATAGACTATTTAGGTGCCTTTGACATAGGTCAATTGAAAAAAGTGCTATGCTTTCCCCATTATACTGCATGGTTTTCTATTCTTGACTCTAATACTTCCTTCAGATTTCTAAGGTTTATATGTTAAAATTCTAGCAATATCTGCCCATACATGTTATTCCTAATAAAAGGGATAAGTATTAGCTATAAAATTAAATCAGAGTTCCACAATTCCTTTCTTAGATATGTACTGACAAAAATATATGATTTTCATTAAAACACATATACAATAATTCTTATACCATCACTATCCAATGTCTATCAACTGTTGAATAGTAAAGTTGTGATATACTCACAAAATGCAGCATTATACAATAATAAGGCTGAAAAACTACAATTCATACAATATTGTGTGTTAATTTAAGAAATATAATATTGAGGAGAAGAAATTAAGCACAAAAGAGTTTCTCTACTTATATAACTTTAATATTAAGGGGACACTAATTTTTGAGATTAGGAGTTAGTTACCTTTCTTTGGTGGTGGACAGTGACTGGAAAGGAGCACAGATGAGAATTTGTTGAAGTTTTACTATTTTACTACTTATTGAAATTTTACTATGCTTACTTAGTAAAATTCCTTTGCTATGGGTTTTCTTTGAGAAAATAAAGCTACATACTTACTACTGTATATTTTTTGTATGTATACTGGTCTTCAATAAAAAATTCAAAACATAAAAATAGAGTTCTGATTAAATTGTCAACATTAGCCTGACCTAATAGAAAAGGTAGAACGTGTTCTAAAGTAGGACTAAATCCTACTTCAGACAAACCTCCGTGGGTAAAGAAACCAGATCCATGAGCTAAACAAGAAGTGAGGTCCTGCCACGAAGTTACTCATGAAAAGATTGGTTTAGTCAAATACTTTTAAAGCATGTGCTGAATCAGAATTAGGGTAAGCAATTCTCACATACTAACTTTGGCAATTAACAATCTGGCAGTGTTATTTTAAAAAGAAAAATAAAAGAAAACTCGGACAAACTCTTGAGCAAACCACAGTGAACACAGACGAAGGAAGATGGGTTTGTTGAAAGCAGGTGTATCCATCAGTTCATATGTCATGTACCTTGTGGTCTACCTGATAAGAGGCCAGCAGAAGACTGCTAATCAGTAAGACCAGCACTCAGTCAATGCTTCTGGTTTAGGCATCTCATCCTAGAAAATGCCTGTTGAACTAAAGGATTCTAAAATAAGGCTAAAGTGAATTACAGGGCTGGAGTAAACTTGTAGGTGTCCACTTATTGATGACATTGAAATTAACTGAAGCCAATAAATACTTTTGAAGAATCTTTGGCGTGGGCTTTCCTTTTCACAAGACAAAATTAAAATAAGAGGACTTATTAGGGGAAAAACAATGTTCTTTTTGCCTTTTTTGGACTATAAAGTGTGCATATGAGCAAAACAAATGACCTGGATTATAATTTCATTATGCCAGTAAAACACACACACACACACACTTCAAGTACAAACACATTGATGTAAATAAATTTCTCATTGTAATAACCTATAAATAATGTCTCAGAAATCATGTTAATTCTTTACTATCATGTATAAGCTGAGTTTCTATAGGATCTCAGACATTCCAGAAGTTGCTCAAAGACCACAGCCCCCTTAAAGCCTATCAACCTGTCTCTGTGTGTCAACATACTGTTCTTCTCAGGTCATATATAATCCCTCAATATGTGCAACCTTTCTCAATGTGATAGAAATCAGGCAAAGGATTTCAACTTGGCAGTACTGAAAGCTAAGGGTGCCATATAAAGACAGGGTGTCCAGTTAAAGTTCAGATAAATAAATAATTTTATTATGTTTTCCTCTATAATACTTGACAAATATTATTCTATAAACACTGATTCAAATTTAACTGAGTATTCTGTTTTTTTATTTGCTAAATGTGGCAACTCTACTGTGAAGATCCAGGTAAACCCACACCTAATTACTCAACAAACCAATCAGATGGAGGAAATAAGGAAGGCAATATGTGCCTACACCACACTTGTTTCTGTTCTCTACCAGCTACAGGTAGAAGGGGAATTTAAAGTTAAGCTCTTTCAAAGTTCTTTCTAACTTGTGGTTTGGTAATGTGGTAAAATATCTTTCTCAATTGCATTCATTTTTATTAGCCTATGTTAATTTTATATGAATTCTAAAATAATGGGTTTCACTATGGCATTTTCATACATTGTAAGTGATGTGTTTTGATCATATTCACCCCCTCCTTACCCTCTCTTGCATGTGTCCCTCTCATCTCCTTCCTCTTTCCAAATATTCACCCTTCTACTTTCATTTCTCATTCTCCTTTGCCCTCCTCTTTAAGTCTAGACTCCATATATGAAAGAAAATGTAATATTTGACTTTCTATGTCTGGCTAGTTTTGCTTTTTACGATGATCTCCAGATTTATCCATTTTCTTGCAAATGACATTTCATTCTTCTTTACCACTGTTTTTTTATTTGTCTGTTTTCAAGTTAGAAAGGAAGAAGAGCTAAATTGTCAATTGTTTCACCTTTCTTCAGGCATAAATTGTTAACACAGATCAATCATTGTCACAGCTATTGATGAAGAAAACCTGAAGAGAAATTTCTGGTACTACTGAATATCTGATAACTTGCCAATAGTGACAAAATTAAGGAGGTTTGATAGAATTTGAATTTGGGTCATCAGGATTAAGCCACATTAATTTTAGGCATTAAGATTGTTTTAAGTGGGTTATGTCAAAATCATAGCATGCTCATGTCTTTACATAATGTTCTAATTTATTGAATAACAATAAATTCGCCCACTATATTAATTTCATTGGCATTGATTTGCCAGGTGCTATTGCTTTTGCTTGAGAGTCATGAGCCAATTGCAAACAGGTTCTTTTAGTCAGTCTTAATTACTAACGTAAGCTCTCAGATCATGCATTCACTTCAAAACAACACAGAAGTTACAGAACATATAGAGGTTAAAGGGTTGCTAAGAAAGCAGCCTCAGAGTTCAAGTTCAAGTCTTGCTGAAGGCAAGAACAGAGAGTTTATATAAGATGCAGAGAATCACTGTGGGTGGATAGATAGGCTATTCACATGGAACGCAGTCACAGACTGTTGAGGGAAGGTGGTGGCAAAACAGAGCTAGTTCAAGGCACAATGCTGGCACAAGGCAGCTTCTTAGTTTACTGGATGCAAATGGTCAGGTAATTTGAGTGGGTCACATCAAGCAGGAATTGAGCAGCACTGAAATCCTGGGGTGAGAGTCTGCAGTTTGTCACCAGTCCATTTTTGAAGCATGCACTAGATAATATGACAGGATGGTGTGACCCACCTGTGTTAGGTGTTCCCTCCTATTATATGATCCAAGTGAGGAGGCTGCATTATTAGTGGATGTAGTGTGTTCATCCACACCTGGGCCTGGTTTTTCTGATATGGGCATGATATGACCATGTATCAAAATGTATTTGATTTAGTTTGATAAGTTCATAGATGGTAATCTTTTATTTGCATTAATAAGTTATTTATCAGTTGGTCTCATGGTTTGTGCTGGACAGATGGTGATTGTTTACTTGCACAAACAAGATGTAGTCATTCTGCCTCAGCATTTATAGTCAAAATAGAACAAACTCCTTTCTTATAAAATGGAGGCACTCAGGGTAAGGCACAGCATAGAGCAGGGCACAGCCTGATCATCACAAAGACATACCTAAATAGTGTCAGCAGTACTATATCATCAGCATCTCAAGTTTTTAAAAAATCAAGTCATGTTTCACTTTTAACATTTTGTTGTTTCTAGCATCATCTATGCTGGGGCAAATGCTGGGGGCGGGGGGTACTTTTATTTTCCTCCTCTCTAGTTCTTGATTTTTTAAAAAACATTTTTATTATGATAGGACTGTAGAGAATAGAGCATGATTCTTAACATGCTAACAAAGGGACAAGCAAGTGAATGTAGCTTACTTCAAATAAAGGAAAATGTAATGCACTTAACAGGCTCTCATTGGGCAAAACACTTTAGATTCCTCTTGTGGAATTACCACAGTATACCATCTGAAGTTATTTTGATTACACTTCATATTTTCTTACTTTAAGAGTATTTTTCATTTGAAAAATGACTGCTATTTAGAATTATGCCTAACAGATAAAGGACTTTATCTGAGAAGTATCCCATTTAGCTAAGAAGATGTGGTAGAAAGAAATTATATTAGCCAGTAATCTAAACAGCAATGTCAAAAGTGGTTGAATATGATGAGGCCATCATTTTCAATAACAAAGAACCTTAAAGAAATTTGCGTTTATAATTTTCAGGGTGTTTCATAAATGTATGCATCTACAAACACCAAAGAGATTGATTTTGGCTGTGTCTGATGTAAACACTCAAGTGAGAAATCACCTGGGAATCTTGAAAATTATCAGTGGAGGACTATAGTCATAGAAAATCAATAAAATCGCTCACATGATACTTGTTAGTGGAAGCTCTTCATAAAGGAAATGTCACCTTCCCCATGGGCTACTTTCTCTGGGCTTTGGAGTTGAATGGTATCTGGTGCCATGGTAACATCTAGAAGCACATACTGCATATGATAGAAGTGACAAAAGCTTGCAGGATTTTGACAATAGAACTGCAGGGGCTGAAGGAGAGAGACCTAAATTACAGTTCCACAAAACCTAAAGAATTCATAAAACAGAAGGAAAGTCCCAAATGTCAGACTGAAATTTATCAATTGATCTCTCTACAGAATATAAGAGAACTGATGAGAACTATTACAGAAGCTCAGGGGAGTTTCTGTTCCTTTTGAAGAAAACAAATTATAAAAGTAAAGTTAGCAGATCCATTGTTGGAGGGTGGTTTGTGTGTCAAGTAGTCTGTGACCAAAGACACCCTCATCTTGAGAAATGATGTCTCTAAGATCTGACTTGTTTTATTTGGAGGGAGTCATTCTTCTTAATATAATATTTCAGAGAGATTTTGATTACAGAAAAATTACACTTCAAATCTCCCACTTGCTCCTCCCCCAACAGTTTCCTTGTCATTAACATCTTACATTGCTGTTTTACAATTGATGAAGCAGCCTTTAGTTAACTCCAGGCCCAAGTAAGGAGTTGGTGTTTCTCAGCAAAATTAGCTTTTAAGTACCTATTACAAAATAACAATAAACAAATGATAATTAAATACCTAATCAATACAAAATGCTTTTCAATGTTTGGGGATAGCTGTGGTCTGTGTTCTTATTTAGCTCTCAAAATACCACAGTAAAGCTGAAATTCCTCCCTGCGTCTCACAAATATATTCATACTGCTTATGCAAATAAATGCTTCATTTTTCAAGTCACATAAAAAGAAAGCTCAAGAGCAGGCCCCAAGACTGTTGCTATGGCTTTAAGACACCATCAGGACCTTGAGCTATTTTACCTTTCTCTTCTGACAGTGGAAGAAAACGTCTTTCCTCCTCATGGCCACAACATGGCTTCTCTGCCATTTTGTGCATTTTCCATGTCTCCTTCCAGCACTCAAAAAAATAAGTAAAGGTAAGAGGCAAAAAGCAAAATTTTCAAATAAATTACCAGATGATTTTAAATCTCATTGGCTAGAACCAGACAAACTAATTCCTCTAGCTCTAAAGAAGTTGGTCATATTTTGAATGAAGTCAGCTTTCTGTTAGCTTGGAAAAAAGATCATAAATACTAGCTAAGAAATTAGGAACATCTGGCATAGGAGATTAAACAGTATTACTATCCCTGAGAATAGCCATGAGGAGTTATTTACTCCATCAGTCTAAATGAGGCATAGATGACTGCAACATACATCTAGACAGAGCTCTATTGCTTTCATATATTTAATTAATGAAAGGTAATATCCACAGGATCATGAAATATTGATTCTAACCCATTATAAATTTGCCAGGGCTTTTTTCTATAATGAAGGTGCTTATTAGGATAATAGATTGAGACATCAATTGATCTTTTCCAAGGTATCATTTTTGCAATGAGAAAAGTTCAATTTTGAAACAAAACTCCCCACTTTTATCCCCCAAATCAAGTAAGTTCATTGTCATCCATCCTTATTTTCTCTCATTGTTGTAAGAAAATGCTCATTATATAACAGAAAAAGAGAGTAAAACAAATACATGGAGAGCATCTGATGCTGCTAAGATGATATTGCATGTGCAGCAAACCAAAAGTTATGAATGAAGACTATGAAGACTTGTGGAAGGTCATGTCCAGTAATGGGTTGACCTGCTGAAGAAAGACACATACAACAAAACTAATTTTACATTAATGAGAGGGAAACACAGGAAACAATCTCTCATTGGATCTTTGTTTTGCGTAATAACCACAAAGTTAGCAAATACAGAATGCAATGGTACTTCAGTTCATGTTTAGATTTTCATAAAACTTTCTAAGATGTTCTGAAATTTTTCTGAGGTTTTGAGATTAGGCAAACCCTGATAAAGTACCCTTTGCTCATTTCTCCAGATTAAATACAGTTGATTCTAGTTTCTTTTAAAAAGTTGATATTTGGGGCATTCATTATATAAATGAATACACAAAAATGTGATTTAAGTGATTTTTCCCAGGTAGTAGGAATCACGGGGGGGGGCACTTATTTTCTGCCTATTATTTCAGATTCTTTGAATTTTGTAAAGCCATTATGTACTTTTTGATATAAAAATGAGTTACATTCCAGCTCAGGGAAGGTTGGGGCTGCTTGACCTTACCCCCACACACCTGTAAATAGTGCAGTACAGTGTGGTCCATGCAGATTAGAAGAGGTGATTTGAGATTATAAATTATATATATATTATAAATTATAAATCACGAACACTGCTTGGCACCTTCATTAAAGAAACTGACTTGAAGAAGCACTTGTTTTACAATGCTATTGCGACTTAGGTCTTTGATAATGCTACTGTTAAAAGTTTAGAGCACTGGAATTCATTTTAAAACTAACTCAATATCCTCACTCCACTCCAGAAAAGTCTTTCTCAATTTGTCTCTCAACTTTACAGTGGTATCAAGATGGCATAATTAAAAGTGCTGAGGTGCCAAGAAGTTAATGAAGAAAATAGTAAGCACACTGCAGAAAGAACATTTATATGGCTCTTATGCCCAAAGCACTTGAGGGTAATTATTTTTGGATCAGTCAGTGAATGAAAAGTTGTCCATGGAGAATACTCACTTCTATGACTTATCATGACCCCCTTTCCCCTTACTCAGAATCTGTGGTACCACCTCAGAGCTAGTTCTCTTAGGCTTTTCAACCTTTGTGGGTTCAGAGAGGAATCTAATGAATTAATTTTAAGTTTTCACTGAACCGTGTCTTTTCACCACCTGATCTTACAATGACCAAAGCCAAGACAGAAATGATGGGAAAGCTAATTTTCCAGAACTGCCTGGCGTAGCTATTTGCAGAACTAAAGAAAGTCCCACACCTGGCTTTGTACCAGCCAGAGAAAGCTAAGGGATTTCACATTTAGTTTTGGTCCAAGGTTTCTGCTGAGCATGCTTTAGAAAATAATACAAGTGATGTTGAACTTTCTGTAACACACACACACAGACACACACACACACACATATACAAAAGAGAGTCTTATATCCCTTCCTCTCAAAAATTTATATGCAGTGGGTGGCATTTTCTGCAAAAGAGATAGTAAATTTATAGGGATAGCCTTTTTTGACATTTAAGCACATTAATTTTCCAAGGAGGAAATAAAAGATGATTTTGAGTTTATAGTCATTTACTATGATGGTACAGATCTATTTGTGTCTTAATTTAATAGGGACCATGGGGACTCAAAAACCACCTCTTTCCCTTCTACTTGGAAATTCCATTTATAAAAATTAATTCAGAATATCTTATTTTAAAATTTGACTCTTAGTTTTGGAATATAGATAGAATCAGATTTACCAGTCATTACTGGCTTATAATTTGTCTATTATTTGAAGCCCTTTACTTCACTGAGCTGACTAAGGGCATTCTTTATTCAAACATATCTCTAAAACCCAATATGTTTGGCATGAATTATGTTACTAACTTATTGAATGTTGTTCAATAAAATACAGTTGCAGAGTTGATAAGTGCATGAATATAGTGCAGCATTGGCATTGTCAGGCCAATGTTCCAACCTCCAGCTCAGAAGTTTGCTCCTTGTGTGGCACAGTCAGGGTATTTACTCAGAACCTGACATACTAATCTTCATAACAGGATTAATAGTAGCTACTTCTGGGATCTTTGTAAATATCAAATAAGGTAATGTACAGGCTCAGTAACCGGTGGTAATTTTACTTGTAAATTTCCATTAAAATGTTTTTTATTGAAACCAGCAACATGGCTCTCACCTATAATCCAGCTACTTGGGAGACAGAGTTGAGAAGGAAGATGACTTGAGGTTGGTGAGACACCCCCCCCCATCTCAACCAATAAAAGCTGGGCACAGTGGCATGTGCCTGTCATCCCAGTTATCAGGAAACTCAAATAGGAAGAACATGGTTCAGCCAGCCCAAGTATAAAACTGAGAACCTACTCTAAAAATAACTAATGCAAAAAGGTACCAGGGCATGGTTCAAGGGGTAGAGTGTCTACCTGCCAAAAATAAGGTCCTGAGTTCAACTCCAGTACCACCAAAAATGTATTTTTTCAGGAAAATATCTCTCTCTTCTCTCTCTCTCTCTCTCTCCCCTTCCTCTCTCTCTGTCTCTCTCACTCCAATTCCTCTTTCTCCTCTACAACCCACATATGTGTAAAAATTAGTTTATTTATTTGATCAAAAGATTGCCTTACTAATCAAATGAATAAAAATAAGATAATATGCATAGTTATAACCTACATTTTGCAGTAACTTTACATTTCAGTTTTGGATGATATTATTATATCAAAACACTTAATTAAAATTATAAACAATTTAAATACATTATAAACATAGTTGAAGATCACAATAATTTTGTGAAAAAAATAATCAAATCATTGAAAAATTTCTTCATATGAAATACAGAATTAGACATATGAAGCTAAGGAACAAATTCAAGTATGTGAGCATGAAATACACCAGGAAGAACATTTTATTTTTATCTTTAAACATTTTTATTAGCATGTATTAGTCATACAGGAGGGTTTTATTGTGACATTTCCTTATATGCTTACCTTGGATAGATATGCCTCCACCATTATTCTCCCTCATCTCCCCTTCTCCTTTTTAAAACGATTTCAACAGATTTCATCATCCTATGTTCCTACAAGTATATAAAGTACATTGAACATATTAACTCTCTATATCTACCCCCCCAAACAGGACCTATTGTACATTCCTGTCCTTCGTTTTGTAAAATACGTATTCATTGTTCTAAAAGATTTCACCATGGAATTTCACACATTAATATAACGTACTTCAATTAGATTAACCTACCCACCATTACACTCTCTTTCTCAATCTCCCCTAACCTGAGTTATTTCACCCCCTTCAGTGCATTTCATTACACCATCTTCATACACAGACGTAATGTATTTTGAGATTATTCAACATCTATTGTTCTCTTTCCTCTCCCACCTCACCCTATTCCCCTCAAACAGTCCCACTATTGCAATATTATATATATATAAATGCATATGTGTATATATATATATGTGTGTGTGTGTGTGTGTGTATGGTCTTACATATATTTATTAGACATATATCTTTTGGGTTGAGTTTCCACATATAAGAGAAAACATTTGACCTTTTGTTTGTCTTTCTGAACCTGGCTTACTCAGCTCAAAATGATGATCTCTAGTTCCATCCATTTACCTCTAAATGACATAATTTCATTCTTCTTCATGGCCGAAAAGTAGTATTCCATTCTGTACATGTACCATATTTCTTAATCCATTCATCAGTTGAAGCCATCTAGGCTGATTGCATAGTTTGGCAATTTTGAATAGTGCTGCAATAAATATGGGTGTGCAGGTGTCTCTCTTGTATCCTGACTTACATTCCTTCAGGTACATACCCAGGAATGTTATTGCTTTATCATATGGAAGTTCTGTTTTTAGTTTTTTGTGGAACATGCATGCTTCTTTCCATAGTGACTGTACTAATTTACATTCCATCAGCAGTGGTAAGTTTTCCTCCCCACCAAACACACAACCTCATCAGCATTTGTTTGTGTTCTTGAAGATAGCCATTCTGACTGAAAAGAGGTGAAATCTCAATGTCATTTTGATTTGCATTTCCTTTATGGTCAGGGATATTGAAAATTGCTTCATATTGGCCATTTACATTATTTAAAATATTCAAGTACTCACTTTATAAAGATTTTTTAGTGTTGCTCCAATGTTAGAGAGTATATATACACACATATATATGTACATTTTATATATACATATAAAACATTTAATTTTAGAAACATGATTTTTTAAATTGTTTTTGAATAGGTCCACTCATATAATGAAGTTAGTCTACAATTTAACATTTTAAAATTTTTATAATTTAAATTCTTTCAAGACCCCTTTTCCTCAAAAGTATCCCAGTACAATCAGTATGATCTTCTCACAAGCACAGACAACACTAATTGCTCAATGCCCTGCTCACAAGTCCCTTATCATCAACTCATTATCTCTGTGAAGAGCGTATCATCACCTCTGTTCTCCAATGAGCATTGCAAGAACAGGGAGTTTTGACCTGAGATCACACATCTAGTTAGTAGTTCACTCTGCTTGATTTCAAAGCCCAGACTTTTTGACTCCTGTTAAGAGTAGAATTTTTTCATCATCATACTAAGATCATCTTTCAAAAGACCCTCTGGTACTATGATAATAAATTAATACTTAAATTTAAAATGTTTCTTTAAACAATTCCAGTTTAAATAGTTTATCATTCACAAGAAAATGTTCTACATACTTCTAAAAATGTTTAATTAATCTTATAAACCTTATTTTTTCAAAATAAATATTTGGAACATTGAACTTAAAGTGACTGGAGTACTAAAGGTGACTGGTGATATGGGAAATAGAAGCTGTCAGAATTTTATAATTACTTCATTTAAAGTTACTTTTGGTAGCAAATAAACAAATCATTGATAGTAATAACTATATAAGAACTTATAACAGGCAAATAAAATTATAGTGAACCAAACAATTGTAGCTGCAGAAGTCTTATTAAAGGATAAATCCTAAAATAGTTAAGATCCCCAAGTGCTATTTCAACTTTATTCTTTTCTAATGAGTATTTCTTACTTTGTTTAACCATTATACTATTTCAATTAAAAATTAAAATACTGCAGAAAGTATTCCAATTTATATAACATCTAAGTAATTTAATAACCAAGTTTCAATATTTTTCCTTAAAAAGCTATAGGTAAAGGAAGAATGGACCAAGAAACCACAATATTTTCTAATTTATTGTGCATAATGTGCTCCTAAAAATTCTTTAAAATAAAGATAAGGTTGTTTAATCTACTGGAGGTTAGACACAGGATGTGGTACTATAGGAAGTAACTATAATTATCTTTTTTGATATAAACATTCCTTTTTTTAAGTATCCTCCTCCCCATGTTTTAGAAATAAGAGTATAGTTTATACATAAATCTTAGCTCCATCATTTGCTAGTTACATATACATAGCATCTTATTTTTCTAATCTATATATAGTTAATAATTATACCAACTCTATAAGATTATTTTAAAGATTAACTCTGAGCATCACTTAGTAAAGAATAGTTGTTACTTTCATTCTTCTACCTATGGGGTTTATGATAATACTTACTTCATAAAATGATAGTATCTGCCCCAGACTAATCTCTAGACCAATGTAGGTATTTCTTCCACAATGTACTTCGAAGGACATACATATTTTAAGACGGATATTTATGTAGGAGAATGTTTACTCTGTTTTGTTTAAGAGTGTGGAATTCTCTGGTTAACAGAGAATTGGGTTGTTTCGAGAAGTACTGAGTTTCCTGTCACAGGAAGTATTCGAGTGGGAGTTCTCTGGCCTTAGGTCAGGACCATAAAAGGAAATTTAGGGTTCTATGATAAAAAATAATGTGTAATGACATTTAAATTCTTGTAGTTAGTGTTCCTTCAAAAGACATATAGTTGAGACTAAATTAGCTAGTTTAAGATGGATTCTCTAGGCTTATTTTTCTTTGTGAGTCCTCCCCTCTCAGCACTGAACAGTGCTGTGGTAATTCTCTGGCACTCTCTGCTTTAATCAAACTAATTGAAATTAACTTCTGGAACACACAACACACAAACAAGTGATAAATCTTATAAAGTTTCTCACCACTATTGGAAAGATGACACAAATTAAAAGTGATTTTTTATTCCTAAATTAACATGTCAAGCACTGTGCTAGGCATGTGAGTACAAAATAAATGTGTCACCCTACACTTCTAGGCTCCATGGAAATGGTTGTTCTGTCTACAGTATTCAACTCAACCCAGATGCACAGGATTGAAGTCCTAGACAAAGATCTGTTGTGGGAACAAGGATGACCCAGTGACACAGAATGAGGACACACTTTCAGTTCCTTGCCATTAACTCATTGTGATCCTATAGTGACCCTTACAAAATGAAAATCTGATCAAGTTATCCCCTCATCTACCAGCTATGAATTTCTGTAGAGCAAACATCTCAAACTTAGTAATTTAAAACAGTAAACAATTATTATAATTCTTGAGGTTTAGGAAACCAGGAATAGTTTACCAGGTGAAACTTGTTCTAAGTGTCTCAGGAGGTTGTCATCAAGATGCTCACCAGTTTCAGTAAGCTGGAGGCCTGAGTAGAGCTGGTTGGTCCATTTAAAGATGATTCATTCACTTGGATTATCAGCAGAAAACCTCAATTCCTGCCAGGCAGCCTTTCTATAAGGTGCCTGAGTATCCTTACAGTATGTCAGCAAGCTTATTCAGAGTAAGAGATTCAGGAGAGAACAAGGAGGAATCCACAATGCCTTTTATGTCCTAATATCAGATGCTGCTCACATGCATGTCCACAACATTCTGCTCCTTTGAAGCAAGACTCTAAACACAATCCACACTAAAGAGAGGACCTGTGCTCAAGTGTTGAAAACTGGATCCCCATTGTGGAGATGTTGGGAGGTGGGACCATTAAGAGGTGTTTAAATGATGACGTGATGACGGCTCTGTATTCATGAATGCATGGATACCATTATCAGAGGATGAGTTCATTATCACAAAAGTGGGTCACTTACAAAAGGATGAAGTCAGCTCCCCTTTTGTTCTCTCTCTCTCTCTCTCTCTCTCTCTCTCTCTCTCTCTCTCTCTCCCCCAACCCTCTCTCTTCTACCTTCTGCCATTATTGCCATGGGATGATGCAGAAGAAAGGCTGTCATCAGACTCTGGCTGTTGATCTTGAATTTCCCAGGCTTAGAACTGTGAGAGAAATACACTTCTGTCCTTTATAAATCATCTAGTCTGTGTTGTTCAACTGTGGCAGCACAGAATAGATTAAGACAGTATCCTACTTAAAACCACTTAACGGTTCATAATTTCTTACAAAATAATGTCTATACAGCTTCCAGTCATAAAATAATAATCTACCCCTACTTCATTATCACAATTTCTTCCTTATAATGTCTTCCCTTAAATCCTCTATTCCACTTATCCCAAACTGCTTAAAATTTTCCAAATCTTTCAGACTATTTGATATTTTTGTAACTTGGCCTTAGGCCTGACAAGATGCACTTGCTGCAACTCATTAGGAGTTCATCTTAAATGTAAGATATTTCTGACTCATGACCTGATAGAAATGAGCTTTTAGAAGGAAGAGAGGAAGAAAGGGAGTGAGGGAGAGGGAAAGTTGAGTTTGAGAAACAGAAGTCAAATGCAGGGTTTGGAGACATTTTCTGAGTTGAATAGTATAGAAAGAACAACTTTTACTGTAGAGTCTAAGGTTTTGTGGTGACCCATTTATTTTGTACTAACAATACCACAGTGCTTGACACATTAATTAAAGAATAACAAATCACCTTCAACTCATCTCACCTTTCCAAAACAGGTGAAAAACTTCAAAAGGTTTTGTTTGTATGCGTTAGAGGCAAATTTCAATTAGTTTGATTAAATTAAAGAACTGAAAAAAAAAGAAAAAAGTTTTATAGGTCACTTCTCCTTTGTCTCAGAAATATTCATTCTTTTCTCATAAATATGAATTTGTCAGTACAATGGAGGTAAACTTTGTAAGGAATTTTCATTCACTCTGTCATATAAATCAGAATATATGCAGTATACTTTATTGAAGCAGCTATTGACCCAGACTACAAAAATGGGCTTTCCTGGATATCCAGCTCCCATTAAAAAAAAATTCCTTTATTGTCAAGTTCATTAAGAAGAAAACTCTTTTTAGTGGAAGTTACTGTGTCCCAGACTCAAGGCATCTACAATCAACTGTTTTGAGTCTAAAATGTAGGTGCCCATGCTCATGGTGGTTTATGGAACCAGGGACCCTGCTTCTGGGGACAATACAACTCAGTCACTGTCTGGTTCTTGACCAACTCCACCCTTTTTGTCTCTGAGTAGAAGTAAGATCCAAGAAAATGTGGAATACCTCCCTTGCCCAAGAAAGCTCAAGGTCTTGGGCTTGCTTTACCTCTATGAGAGGAAAAGACATTTGTGAGATAATGCTGAAGGAAGGAGTGGACACTCTCATACATTCTCCTGTCTCTCTCTTGTTACCCCATTTCTAATAAGTATATTTATGATTATGAAATGTGTCTTCTTAATTCATTCACTCTTTAAAGACATTACTTCATTTGTTCTCAGCCTATTTTATTTGTGTATACTTTCAAATGCTTCCAATTTTGGCTACATAAGAACATTTTAAAAGACTCAGAAAAATAAAGATAATATTAACAATAATTATACATTAATAATACTTTAAAACTATCACTCTAACAATAAAACAGGCTCACACAGTGTTTATAAAAGCACTTAGTTCCCCCATTCTTACTGGGTCAATTCTTGTCACTGTTCTTTTGTTTTTTTCTTTTAACTATTTTTTTTCCTGATAGTAAATGTTTGTATACCTATGATATATTGTTATTGTATATCATGTCTTTGGAGCTATCTGGATATAGTGTAAAATCTCATGTATTACAAGAAGGCATGACCTACTCTACAGAGCCTCACATTATTGCTCCCTTCAGCATTCTTTGTGACAGATCATGATTAAAGGATGTAAAACATATGTGCTCAGATGTGACAAAAGGAAAAAGGATACCTTCATGATAACATCCTAAAGCATTTACAAAGAGGTGGAAATATATAAGAAAGAAGTGCTTTGTACTATGGACAATTGCTGATTTAGATTGCAAGTTGCCCTATGGGAAAATTCTTTATTTTCTAAATCAATGTACAGTTTTATTTCCTTTATAAGATTAATTGAATTCAAGAGGGAAAAAGAAATAAAACTTTATGCATTTACCCATTCATTCATACAGACACTGATTTTCTTCCCTAGACAAGGCATTATATTGGTCCTTGAGAAAACAACAGGGAAGAAAAATAGGAGTCTTTGTTCCTGAAATGCACAGTATAGTGTGCTTGTAATGCAAAATACATTAATCATATATTGCAATTCATTTTTATATTTATTACAAAAGGCATTTATTAGAGTAGCCATGGATATATTTTTCATAATAAATTCTATGTACCCCTATAGAATCAGCCCAGTATGGCCCCATGTTCTTGGGAACATTGTTGGAAAACTGAGAGAAATTCTCAGTCTTTCTACTCTTTTACAATGTCTTGCAATGATTTGAATCATAAATTTTAATACTACACAGCAGTACTGTTGAATTCTAATTCTGCTGCTTGCAAGCTGAGTTTAGCCAGTCTTGTTCCTTACTTAAAATTCTTTATTTCACCAGTCTCATTTCATGACTTTCAGTCCTTCCCTTGCTTGTCCTTTAGTCACGCTGGCATCCTTTAGTTTCTGATGAAGCCCTGTAATACCTGGGGCCTTACTATTCTGTCCCCGTGCAGATGTGCCATAGGCATCATCAAAGAAATAGAAGTAATTGAAAACTAACTTAAGTATTTATGGAATTTGCAAGAATTACCAAAGGATTGGCTCTGTGGGCAATTCACAGAAAAACTGAGAAATCATTTACTCAGTCTTCACACACACACCTGCACATAAGCAACCACAACCCTCCAAAGACGTATTTACCTGCAATTTTCAGTTTTCCATCGCTGAAAGCTTTATACCAGGTCTCCCCACCCAGTCTACTAACGATTGTTTTCTTGCTTTTATTATACACACTGGGAGGTCAATTATTTTCTTCTTTGCCAATACCTGCTTTTATAGTGAAAAAAGAAGAAGGTACTCTTTGGGCCTCCTCCTTCATCAGCCCATTTGCTCAACCTAACAGCAGCCAAATAACTCATACATCCACCTTCTTTGATTTTTTTTCTCCCTTGTTAGCGTGGGAAGAATCTGCAATTGCTCACCTTTGAATCTTTGTCTTTTACGTCTGAACACTCATGTAGTCATAGCTCTTTGACAGTCTCTTTGTTCTTTCAAGCTGGCAGTTATACACACTGTCTTCATCTTCATAATTCTACCTATATCCCAACTTGTACCTCACATGGAAACTAGATGTGCTCCTTTTTCCATTGATAAAAAGTATTCCATAACTATTAAAACTCTCATAGCACTTTGTACTTGTATTTCATAGCACTTATAGTAATTGCAGCCACGTAGTTATAGAATCATGTTTTGAGGTCCCTTCTTTTTTTAGGAAGAATAAACTGACCAAGGCTATATATCCCAACACTCAACCAAGGTTCTACCAGCTGTTCACATTGCATTCCATGTGAATGAGAAAAGAAAACTTGCACCCAACCTCCTAAACAAGAAAGGAAGACTTTTTTCAAAATGACTGCAGTAAGGGAAAAAGATTAAACTTAATTCTAATTGAAACAAAAAGTGGATAAGTTTTTAAGCAAAGGGGTGAGGTAGTAAATTAGTACTGAAGGCTATGAGGGGAGGAGGTAAAGTTGACCAATGTGATTAGGCCATCTGTGTTTCCTAATTGGCCTTATGGAAATTAGGCTCCAATACTCTGACAGAGACTGGGAGAACAGAGCATTCTCTTTCTTGATTACATTTCAAAGGAATGGCTCCCCACAGTTCCTTGAAAAAAACTTTCTTGGATAGATTTACATCTCAACGGGGCAGATAAAGAATTTGCAATTACAAATTTTCTAAAATGATTCTAAAATTTTAAAATTTTCTATAATTTTCTAAGAAAAAAAAATTTGTAATGTGGTAGAGACCTATTTTACTTATAGTCACACTGAAGGGGAGGTTAAGACATTTACCAGGATTACCAGGATTGCAACCAGGGGCATATCACTGTGTTACACCATGTCTCCTACTTACAAATATTTCCTAAATGTTGAGCATATGAGTGGATCTATTTACATCATGGATGAAAATAATACCACCTAATTTTGCCATGAAGCCTGCTACAGTTTGTATATAAAGTGTTTCCACAAAGGCTCATATGTTAAAAGCTTGGTTCCAGCTGTTGAGATGTTGTAGGACAGCTCAGACAGACAGATGGGGCACCAAAGCTTTTGGGAAACAAGTTTATTAAATAGGCCAGCAGCAACTCATTGGATTCACATTCAAAGGCTGAACCCTGAGAACAAAGGGGGCTTTCCATATCAACCACTTAAAGAAGGCTACAGAAATGGAGGGTACAGCTTGTCCCGTACATTGTCATATACTATTTCATTGGCCATTTTAACCTCTGGGGTAAGGTGGTGCTTTTCTGTTCTTGCCCCAGGTGCTATGTGACATTCCTCAAATCCATTTTTTTTGTTGTTGTTGTTGTTTCACTATTGTACTTATTATCTCTCATTATCTCCCTCATTGTCTCTCATTATCTCACTTCCTCCTCCCTGCATTCCTTCCACATTCCCCCCTCTGATGCCTGGACCCACTTCTGGGTCAAAGAGCATCACCTTGATCTAGGGGTTTATATTTTCACAGTGTTATTACATGGCCACATATTATCTTACTTATGCCAGATAGCTTGAGGACATAAAATATGCTGGGCCAAGGTGGTCTTGAGAGTTGTCCACCCTGAGTTCCTTCATGGAACTGCTTGACAAATGTAGGAGACAGTGGCTCTGGAATTGCAATATGGCTGTCAGCAAATTTCCACCACTTGCCCAGCAGGAAAATTTCTCCTTCAGTCTTGAACTGAGCCTGTTTTTGTGAAGTATACCGTGGGTCCCATTCAGCTAAAGAGCATGGGAATAAGGCAGCTGTCAATGAGGCTGAGGTTTGTCCTCCTGTGAGGTCTGCTTCCTTGGCTTCCCTATCAGCTTTTCAGTTTCCTCACAAACAGCTGTGGTCTTCCCCTTCTGGAGTCTTCAGCAGTACATGACCATTACTTACTTAAGGGTCCATATAGTTTCTAACAATTCCAGAATTTCTTGTCTATACTTAACACTTTTTCCTCCTGAGTTAATGAGCTCCCTTTCTTTATATAGGGCTCCATGGACATGAATGGTAGTAAAGTCATATTCAGAGTCTGTATAGATATTTACCCATACTCTTGCAGTGAACTGGAGGGCCCATGTGAGAGCAATGAGCTCAG
Source organism: Castor canadensis (assembly GCF_047511655.1). Taxonomy (NCBI): domain Eukaryota; kingdom Metazoa; phylum Chordata; class Mammalia; order Rodentia; family Castoridae; genus Castor; species Castor canadensis. The sequence goes on along the minus strand of NC_133397.1, from coordinate 29,326,867 downwards.
CTTTTGTGTAGAGGTCCCAACCAGCAGCAGACATGCTTCAGTGACAGCACCCAGAGTCACTACTGCATATCCAGCAAAATGTGTGCCATCTGGACAAAGCTGCTGCCATTTGTAAAATATTCAAAATCCAGATGACTGATAGGCTGATCGGTCAAGTCTGGCCAGCTGGAGAACACCTCATCAATAACCTTTAAATAGTCATACTCAGGGGAGCCTGAATCAACCAGCAATAGGGTGGCTAGGTTTAGAGTCTTAACTCTAGTCAGATACACAGGTTTTTGCATAACATGCTTTGATATCTGACCATTCGGTGTTTGTCAGCCAATAACTTGCTTTATATTCCATAAGAGTCAAAACAGAGTGGGAAACTTGGACTGTGAGTTCTTGTCCCACAGTAAATTTGTCAGCTTCAGCCACCAAGATGGCAGTGGCTGCCAGGATACACAGACAGGGCAGCCAGCCTCAGGAAACTGCATCAAGTTGCTTTGATAAATAGGCCACTGGGCAGTGCCAAGAACCTAGCAGCTGGGTCAAGACTCCTACAGCTGTCTCCAGTATAGGAAGAAGGGCTTTAATCACATCTGGCAAGTCCAGTGCAGGGGCATTTGTGAGTGCCCTCTTAATTTCTTTATAGGCCTTTTCTTGCTCTTCTTCCCATACCACGGGTTCCTGTTCTCTCCATTTTGTGGCTTCATAAAGGGGTTTTGCCAAGAGAGAGTAATTGGGGATCCAGATCTGGCAGAAATGTGTGTACCCTAGAAATTCTCTAATCAGTCAATGGATCTTGGGGTCTGGAATGGAACAGACAGCCTCCTTCCAATCAGGGCTCAGTCTACATTGTCCTTGTGACAACTGAAACCCGAAGTATTTGACAGTATCCCAGAAAATTTGAGCTTTCTTTCTTATATCCTGCCTTATACAAAAGGGAGAGAAGGAGGTGCATCCCTTCCATACAATCCTCCTGAGTTGGTCCAGCCAACAGAAGGTCACCTACATACTGGAGGAGTATGCAGCTGTGCTGGTAAGCCAAGAAAGCCTTTAGATTGGATGCCAAGGCATCCCCAAATATAATGGGAGAGATTTTGAAACCCTGTGATAACCAAGTCCAAGTTAATTGTCCTTTCTCTCCAATACTGTAACTTCCCCATGGGAAGGCAAGGATGGGCTGGCTCTGTGGGGCCAGGCGGATACAGAAAAATGTGTCCTTAGGGTCCAGGCAGGTAAAGAACTTTGCCTCAGATGGGATAAGGCCCAAAAGAGTGAACGGGTTTGGGACCACAGGGAGTAAAGTAACAGTTGCTGTGTTGCCTGCACAGAAGTCCTGAACTGGCCTAGAGTCTTCAGTCCCTGGTTTTTGGACAAGCAGTAAGGGAGTGTTTCAAAGAGATTCTTTTGGATCCCAATCTGGGTCTTGTGAGGAAGGTAGTATTGCCTCTGGCTAACAGGAATGGCTCCCAGCTTTAATTCTACCACCACCAGAGGTATGTTCTGAGCCAGTTTGGGTGGGGGTAGAGTTTCCTCAGCCCATACTCCTGGAATCTTAAAGGGAAGCTCAGGCATCCTAGGGATCTCTTTCTTTGGGGCATAGAGTCACTCACTATTCCTCCTCCTGCACATCTGTGAGAGTTAGCATCTTGGCTTCAGGCCCTCTCAGCTTTCAAGCTTCCATGCCGTCAGAGTCAAAATTTATCTGTGCCCTTAGTTTGCACAAGTCTCTGCTCATCAAGGCCATAAGGTAATAAGGAAGGTAAAGGAACTTGTGCCTTAATTCATGCTTTCCAAGATTGTATTTAGAGTCATAAGAAGCTGTTAGCAGTCTGTCCATATTGGCTTATGAATTTGGATGATGGACTGCATTAGATCAATCAGAGCCTGAGGTTTTTCCATGAAGGAGGGGATATGGTGCTTCCACTTTAGGAGGTCTGTGGTGCTAAAGGGCTGATAAATGAATGTCTGCCTTCCTTCTTGTATCTGACCATGCTGGTCATAATACACTGGGCCCTGGATCTTTCTCAGGGGCATCTGCAGGGTGGTGGTTGGCCACTCCCCTCGTGGGGATTTAAGTGCCTCTTAAACATAGTAAATCTGTATAAAACCCAGACCGGAGGCCCTGTTAGGGCTCACCCTAGGCCATATGAATTTGCCATTTCACACCAAAAGGCAGTTACTAGGGTGACTCTGGGAGTAGATCAGGCTCCCCATTTGCCTCCTAAAGGCAGGCCTATTATTCGAACCCGAGTTATTACCAATCTGATGAGCAGCGCTCCCAAGTTGGTTCCTGAACCTTTCCAGGTTCCTTTGTGTGACAGAAACTTGCCTCCTCAGTTCAGCAAGAGAGAGGCTCCCTCTCCTCAGATCAACACATCCAGTGGTGCCTAGCTGGGATGGCCTGGCTGGCAAGGGACACTGAGTCAGCAACAAGGAGGTGAAAACACTGCCTCCAAATCCCAGATGAGCCCTTAGAAATGCTATAGGATGGCTCAGACAGAGACATGGAGCACCAAAGCTTTTGGAAGCAAGTTTATTAAATAGGCCAGCAGAGATTCAGCAGATTCATATCTAAAGGTTGAGCCATGAGAACAAAGGGGGCTTTCCTCATATACCATTGAGAGACAGTTACAGAAATGGGGGGTAAAGTTTGTCCCATACATGGTCACATACTATTTCATTGGCCATTTTAACCTTTGAGGCAATGTGACCCTGCTCTGGTCTCACCCCATGTGCTATGTGACATTATTCAAATCCGTTTTTCTTGTTTGTTTGTTTGTTTCACTGTTGCACTCATTATCTGTCATTATCTCCCTCTCTCCTCCCTGACTTCCTGCCGCAGGGGCTTTGGGGAAGCTAAGAGATCATGAGAACTCTGACTTCATCAATGGATTAATCTATCAGTGGATTCATAACTTAATGGTGTTTTGGGGAGGTGATAGAAACCAGGAGATGGGGCCTGGTTGCAGGGAAATAGGTTATTATGGACATGCCTTTGAATGTTACATCTTGTCTCTAGCCCTTTCTTCTCTGCACCCTGATTGTCATGAAGCATCTCTCTCCTTCTATGCCCTTCTGCCATGATGTTTCAGCCTGGCCTCAGACCCTCAGCAATAGGGCCAGCCAACCATGGACTGAGACTTCTGAAACCATGAGCTAAAATAAATCAGTCCTTCCTCCCTTAAATTGGCTTTCTTAGGTATTTGGTCACAACCATGAAAACCTATTAACACAAAGCCTACTTTAACATTGCATGTAAGAACTCACATGGGGCCTAAAATATGAAACACCCTTCTTTACATGTATAAATGCATATAAACAACAAAACCATCTTAAAAGAATAGTGTTGAGAAATCTTTAAATTTCCTATTCTAAACTCTCAGTTCTTTCAAACAAGGCATTACTTAAAATATGACTCATATGTTCTATTTTATTGAAAAAATCATTTAGTAACTGAAAAAAATTCATGGAAGAAATCAAAATTTAAATGTGTATTAAGGCTAGTGATCAGTAATAGAAATCTAGATATTTCTAGAGGAAAAAAGAAAGATGTTATTTATTCAAACAAATGCCAAAGAACTTATTTCTAATTGAATTACACCATTTGTAGGCAAGATTCAAGGTAGAGCTGCAGATATGACTTGTTTTTCATTGAACAAAATGTTTGATTTATTAATTCATGAATTAAATATTCATTTCTTTTAAATTTAGTCTAAATATAAGCCTTCCCATGGACTCAGTTGTCTAAATTCCAGAGCAACTATTAATATATATTATCAGTATACTGGAACTTTCCTCTCTTCACACTTGTATTGAAGGCATATAGAGATTCCTTTTACTAATTACCACCAGTCTTGAAGGCATTTCTCTGACACTGTAAGAAGTTGGTTTGGGTCAGGGAATCCAAATGATATTTTTATAAATATCATTAAATATGTCCTCCCTTATAATGAGGTTGTTTCCACATCTAGCTGAATAACCACTCTAACACTACCTTGTAACATAGCCATCATTAAAAGTGGCAGTCAGCAGAGTGATTATAAGCCGAGGTTCCCATCTCAGCTCCACCTCTCACTATCAGTGCGACTCTGAACAATGTATTAGCCTATCTGTGACTCAGTCACCTACCTCCTACATAAAGATAATAACAATATCAATCTTGCAAGAGTACTGGAGAGATAAAAAGGATGCTTACAACAGTATCTGGAGCACAGTGACAATCCAGAAAATATTAGTTAGTATTCTCCCTAAGAAATTCTCATATCGAGTAGACCTGTTTTCTTGTCTTACTGAAGAAACCAGCAAAACATAGGCTTATTTAACAAAGAGTCATCCTTTTGGGAAAAGACACTATTTAAAATGCAGTGCTGTACCACTTTTCCCCAAATAAGGAGATGCTATAGTTGTCCTTGTGGACAACTCTCATTCATTTCTAGGAAATGTTTGGTTTGTTTCTTCAGAAATTGTGCTTACTTAGACTATCTCTATGCTTCTTATTCCCATCCACAAAAGGGAGAAAATCCATGTGTAAAAGGGAAAAATCACAGTATGGGGAAATATCACATGAGTATGACTACCCACCTGTTTGACATTATTGACAAACTTATATAGCCCTTTTGTCTACAGGGGAAGATGGGCACAGCAAGCAAGGGTTGTCTTACATGCAAATGAGATATCCCAGGTGACAACCACTGGTAATCTTTCTGGGTCAATTGTCAGACCACCTTCTCTTTCATATGGAAAGATCCAGGCAGACAGGGCAATATTAGACAAAAACACATCTGTTATTTACTTTACTAAAGCAGATAGATACAAATTTCTTAAAAGGAAAGCTTTTTAGAGCCATTCCCCTGACTACAGAGCCTACAGTTTCTCTGAATAATCAATTTAAAATATACAAAAGAAATAGTTTTTGGTGGGATATTTTATTCTCCCACAGAGGGAAGGGATAAGAAGACAAACAAAGTGAAAAACAACCATTTGCAGATACCTGGGTGACAATTGTACACTTGTTGATGGTGCCAAATTTTATCATAAACAGATAAACAGAAATGACAAAAAGAAGGGTAGAGAAAAGAAATTCTGAGACTAAAAACTGGAACAAAGATTGTCCTATAATATGATACATTGGGCAAATTGTATCCAGAGATAGTTCTTAAAACTAAGTCAATTAGTTTAATTTATTTACACATAAAGCTATATATATAGGTGATCACATCACAAATGTTTTTGTTTTTTTCTTCCTTTTATGCTTGGCTTGCCTCTCTAAATTTCTGCTCATTTCACCTGCAATAGCCCCTCATACTCACCAGTGTACAGTGAATCTCTGTTTATATATATATATAAATCCATATTTACTCATTCAATCTTGTACAAATTTATACATTACACAATATAGAAAATAAAATGAGACCATATAACATAATTTTTCTGTAATAGTTCCTGTAACTTCCTCCATTTAAATATATACACATATACACACACATTCTTCAATAAGTTTAGAATTTACATACCTTCATATAGTGTTATACATTTATTTCTAGCTTTTTGTTATTACTAACAATACTGCATAAACATTCCTATCCACCAGACATCATATATTAATGCTTTCCTTTCCATGGAAAAGAATTCCACTAATGAGGTTGCTGGGCCAAAAGATTTTTGCAAGTTCAATTTTAATAGATGCTACCCAATTGCGTTACCAAATACTTGTAATACTTTATTTTTCCATCAGTAACTTACGAGAGTCATTCTCATTCTCTAACCCTTCCAGCAACAATGTCTTATGTATTTCTAGATAATTCTTGGATTTCTGGTCTTTGTGATTTTAAGTTATAGTATTTGTGATATGCAAATTGATGAGTAATATATTTTTAATAAGCTGTGGATGTTGACTTCTTTATCCTGTTAGTGACTTCATTTTAAATTCTCAATAGCCTCATACCGATTTTCTCCCTCCTACATTCTTTTAAATTTTTCAAATAATTTGTTTCTCTGTCTTGTATCCCTTTAATTGTTTTTCTTTATTTATTCACTTTGCATGTGCTTTAAAAAAATAGCTTATAGCTAGATTTTGCTTTATAACCTAACACAAAAATAAAATTATCAATATGGAAAGTAAAGCAAAATGTTAAAAATATTTGTATTTGATACTAGTAGGAAAGTTTGTCTGTACTTGTTTTTACTTCTTGGGACACCTCTTAAGAATTTTCAAAGTGTAGAATGTAAAATGGGAAGCATGAAAAGAGAAATAGGAGATTACAAAAAAGAGATTGGGCATGATCTCAACACCTGCACCTCTTTCACCGAAATACCTAGAGAAACTATACAATTAATCCAGCTCTTCTGTGACCCTGAAAGCATAAAGAATGAGGAAACCAGGTAGACTTTAGCAAGGTATTTCAGCTGCAGACAGTCAGTATGCTTGCTTTTGCATCTGAGATCAAGTTATAAAGGAGAAGGATGCAGACTGCAACCCCTACTCCATCTACTATGATTGAAGCTTATCAAAGAACTAACTATCCATCTCAGTCTCAGAATGGACACAACACAGCTAAGAGACAACTGACAGCCTACATGTAAAACAGTAATAACAAAACACACCAATATTTAAGTGCAGTCCACTGACATCCACTAACATGCTTGACATAACTTTTCATCGATTAAAAATTCACTGGAGATGACACTGTTGAAAAGCAAATTTAATTAATTAATGGTCTACAAGGTAAAATAGGAGAAAAAAAATCTCAAAGTAAAGGTAAAAGATATGAGAATAACGAGGAAAGGGAATTTAACCTAGGAATGAGAGCTTAAGATAAAAAAATAGAGAGCCATTTGAGTTGAAAAAATTTCAAGTCCACAGATTCCAAGATTTCACTGAATTTCCCATACTATGGTCAACAAAAGGCACATGCATACGGGTATCTTTCTAGAATTTATGCAAAGGAGAAAACTGACATTGCCTTGGATATCTCACATGTTGCATGAGTGTCTAGAAGAGGCTTAGCATCTATTAACAGCTAAGAAGAAAGAACTAAAGCTAACAGTGTATTGGTTGTGTATTTCCAGCTCTGTCTGTGTCTTTTCCTGCAGTTTTATAAGCCCATACACTAGTCATTGACTCAATCAGAGACGTCTGCCTCAGTGCCCTCTGATGAGACATATTTTTCCTCATGGGACCCTTTGCTTGGACCATTTCTATACTTCTAATTCACTCTGAAGACCTCGTTGTGCCTACATCAGGGATAATTTGTATGCAATTACTGCTTAAAATAGAGAACACTGTGTCCTGGGATGCCTCCCATCCCAGCAATCCTACTCAAGTTCCATAATGTACTTTAATCTTGTCTGACCTGAGCATTCCACTACTTATTTGTCTTTAATTTTTTAGAAAACAGACTAACTAGTTACAGAATATTCCCTCTACTTGACTCTTGTTTAAGGAACAATTTCTTCCAGAAACTCTATTATGTAAATGCTGCTGATTTTCAGAAACCTCTGGTTTAGAACATAATCAAAAACATCTTTGCTCCCAAATGCTCCAGGCAATTACTCCTCTGCTCACCTGAATCATCCCCACTACTCTCACCCTCAGCCATCTGGCTCTACCACCCATATCTCCCACATGGTCTCTTTTAATTTCTGGCCTCCTTTTCACACCCAACAAATTAACTGAAGACCTTAGCATCTGGCCTACATTTCTTGCTCCTAAATATTTAAACCAAAATGGCATTCTCTATGAAGAAATTTTACTGTATGCCTATAATTTTAAGGTCTTTCAAAAGACATGAAACCAATTTTGATTGTAGCTTATACTAAAATGGAAGTTCTGTTCATCTTTACTTTCCATCAAGTATTGCACTTAAAGCTTAAAGAAAAGTACACTTGATGGTCAATCTTCCTTTCATGCCTCTAAAGGTACAAATATAATGACAGATTAGCATTATTAATATAATGTTAGAGGTTAAAAAGGATGGGGGGCACTTTCTGATAAACACTGGAAGAGATGAAAGCCACGGCATGTGTTCAGGGATTGTCAAGTTGTCATGTGAAACATGTAAATGTGAAACTTCCTTTACGGTTAAGCTATTGTTGGTCTCCTCAGAAGCTGATCTACTAAGTGCATTGATTCGAAAATTAGTAACTAATTAACTTATGTGGCTTCATCTCTTTTATCTCTGGATTATTTTTGTTCTTTATCTGTATATTTTCCCTCCTTAAACCTGGGTTTGAATCTCAAGGGAAGAATCTGAATTCCTGATTTGCATCCTATCTTCTGCATTTCTCCACTGACCCTTTTCTGCTGACACCCTTAAATTCTGACAAATAGGATGTCATAATGTTTAAGATCACAGCTCTACTCACTTTGATTCTGCACTGAGTATTCCAAAATTAAAACTAATGACTTTTGAGGGAGTTTGGGTTTAAAAACAATGGTAGTTGCCTAATTTCAAATAGAACCAATGTTCTCCCTGTCCCTTTCTACACCTCTCCCCATAAAATTAACAAGGAAGCAAATAAATGGCACAGAACAAATACCACTATATTATTAGAAGATGGGAAAACTTTACAATTACATGTGAATAGAGAAAAAATAAAACAAAGTCCAATAGCTCTTTTGCCTGTAGCCAGCTCTGTACTACAGACTTTTCTGTGCATAAGAGAGGAGGGAATACTATCAATTTTCCAAGAGTAAAAGTAGAGGAGAGAAAAGGACTCAGGTGAAGTACAGACAAAATTACAGTTAGAAAGAATACGTACGCATAGGTCAGAACATGCAGGCATACTGAATTGATCACAGGAGAGGAATTTAGAAATGTGTGGTACCAGAAGTGGCAGTTTTTAAGACACTTGAGTTATGGAAGAAAGGGACAAGAAGCAATGACACCCAAATAGTAACTACATCTTTAGTTCTAATACCATTTTCCACGCCACAGATCATTAGTTGTAATTCCATTTTCCACTAAAAGGAATCAGAACTCCTCAGAGACATTGTTTCCAGGGCTGGGACAATCTAAGTATAAGATAAGGTAGGAATATCTTTTTATAACAGCACATAAGGAAGTAATCTTATATATGCATAACTGTAGATATGAAATTGAAATTGCATATATAATTATATATAAATTATATCTATAATTTTAATTATACCTATTGAAACTGTGTATGTATATATAATTCAATACATATAAATCTATTATATTATTGTTTATTTTATTATCTTACTTTTCAAATTGACAAATACGATTGTATGTATTTATTGTTTTGCAGTATACATACCTGTGGAATGACTAAAGTCAGCTAACTAACATATGCACTACCTCAAATAGTTATCATTTTCATGGTAAGAACATTTAACTTCCATTCTTTTAGCATTTTCAAGACTCCAGTATATCAACTACAGTCACCATATTATACAATAGATCTCTTGAGCTTTGTCCTATTATCTAACTAAAATTTTATATTCTTTGACTAACGTCTCCCCAACCTCTGGTAATGACCATTCTGCTCCAGTGAGATCAAGTTTTTTTTAGATTCTACATATAAATTTGATTGTTTCTTTTTATAGAGAGAAAGAAAGAGGGAAAGAGCACATTATGAAACAGATGGCAAAAAGTTAACAATAGATAAATCTGGATAAGAGAAATATAGGTATTCTTTGTACTATTCTTATTCATGCCACTCTTTTGTAAGTTTGAAGTTATTTCCAAAGAAAACTTTATAAATGTAAGCAGGAAAAAGCTTTTTAAAATTCACCAATTCTTCTATTGGGAGTTGAGGTTAATATTTTTAAAAAACACCTGAAAAAAATCATCCATGTTCCTAATTGGCCTTTGATATCTGCATCGCAAAATGTTTGTAAGACTGTCAACTGGAAAGATGATAGAGAAAAATGACATCAGACATCATATGTTGTTTGAGGACTTGGAAGGATAATTGTAAGGAGTATTAATAATTAAGTTTTTTGAAGAAAGTGTTCACTGATGTCTCCTTTGCTGTCCACTTTATTCAATGCTAACAGTGAGAGCCCTGAGTCTGTGGAAAAGATGACAGGGAGATAGTCAGAGAATGTCACTTTCCTATCATTATGACCTAGACTTGAAAAAGGCCATAGTGCTTAGTTCAATATCTTATTAATGTGAGAGATGTATAACTGTCATGTCTTTGTTGGTCCAAAATGCTTTTGTAAAAAATTAGATAACTGAATTAAATCAGAACTCTATTTACTCACACTCATTTTTAGCTCCATTAAATGTTCCTTTTAATGTAAGCAGGGTTTATATCATTCTTTCTCATTTTGCTTTTGTTTTCTGCAAAATACTAAATCCTTCAAAGATTCTTAATGACATATTTAAGTCCACTCAGAACAGCACGCAGCACTGTGAATCTTTCTGAGAGTTTTATACATATAAAAAGTTATTCACTCTCATGTCTGTATGACAAAGTGGTTCTTCCCCTCCATGCTGCAAGTATTCTGTGCCATGTCATAGTGAATAGAATCATGTAATAACAGAACACCAATTTTCTCTTGATAATAATTGTGAAATCAAGGAAGGCCCAGACACACTTGGACACAAATTTCTTAAATATCAAAGTGCTTAAAATGTTTTTTCAGGAACCCCCTCCAGAATCCACTCAAGAATAGTTTGAAACCAGCTTTTATAGAATGGTCCTGCACAGAAAAAGCCAGCTCCTTCAATCAGTGACCTTTGATTTCAAAACCTGTGCGGAACAAGATAGATGCCCCCAAGAAGAAACATGTGACCTTTGAAGGGGCACTATGACTATTTAAGCCTCTGCAAAAGAACCCTAAAATTTCCCTTCTCACCATCCAATCAACAAGCAGCTTCTCCCCTCGCCCTTCCTATAAATTCTCCCAATACCAACAATCACCAAGAAGTCTGATTTTTTTTCCTTCTATACTCCGTGCCAGTTGACCTTGCAATACAGCTCTTTCTTTTTGCAAAAACTAGTGTCATAATATTGGGTTCTATGTACGTGAGGCAGTGAATCCTTGCTAAGTATTAGTTTTACTTTATATAAAATTAACTAATGTATAATGGTGATTATAATTAAAATAAGCATAATGACATGTATACACACGGATGAAATCTAAGGATGCATTTCATAATTCTCCTGAGCTATTCCTTACAGCTGCTTTGATATTATTTAACAATTCCTCTTATCTGATGTGTTTGTACTTCAAGTTAACATTGACTTAGATGACTCAGTTCATCTAATAGTAAGTAACTTTGGAGACACCATGGTTCTAAGAATCTTGAGGGAATGAAAGATTCCTGCAGGGAAGGATATTTTAGGGTACATTTTCTTTCTGTTAAAAATGTACTGTCTTCTGTTTACTTCAAATAGTTTAAAAGACAAATCCTGGAAAGCACAGGAATTATTTCTGTGCTCAGCCTCTTCTTGTCTCCCGGTTTTGGTTGTCAGTTTGGATATCTAGTAATTAGAAAACTATTCATACTTTATTAGATAATCAGAAAAGAAAAAGAAGTAACCCCTCTTGAGAATTTATGCAAATGCTAGAAGTAAGGATATAATATCTCAAAACCTTCTGAATGGTTTAACTATTGACCATCTTGGAAGACAAAAAGGAAAAGCAATTACAGAACTTGCTGCATGTCATTTTAACAAGTTACATTTGACAGAGATGCAGGTTTTGAGGCTAAGATCTGCCCATCAGCCATCAATAATAAAATTTATCTTCTAGAAATGTATTAAGAAAATGCTTTAAAAGCAGCTATACAGCCATAAAGTTAGACAAAGCATGGTGCTTACAATCTTATACCTTGCCTTTAAACATATGCATAATTAAGCCATTCTAGGGAGATTACTTTCTGTCTCTGTATTTTTCCAACAGAGCTACTGAAAATTTATTTGACAAGATCAAAAATCTCAATATATCTGCACATGATGTCACACACCTATAATCTCACCACTCTGTAAGCTGAGGCAGGAGAATCATGAGTTTGAGGCCAGCCTGAGCTACATTGTCTTAAAATAAAAATTCAAAAATAAAATGCTAAAATAACTATAACACTAGCAATAAGTATATATAACATCCTTATAATGACAACACTGAGTATTTAATTACCCCATGTTAGGGCAATTAACTTACGTATTATTCCTTTTTAATATTAAAAATTCAGAACTGATGAAGTTAAAGAAAACGTTAGCTATTTAGGTAAGTAACTTTTGTGCATACATGAAGACAACTTTGGTACACACTTATATGACATGACTCTTCCAACCTACTTATCATCCTTATAAAATGATATTTGATTAAATTATCATCTTATAAGAAAGAGGTTCAGACTTAATGATGCCAAAGATTTCAATGAAAGTCTTTTCCAGCATGGAATCTCTGAAAACCAAATTCATCCTTACTGTGACTTCCCTTAGAATAAAACAGCACTGCCTCTTGTTTTGATTTCCATTATGTGAATATCAGAGCTGCAGCCCATCATACAAATATCTTACATCTGCTTTGTCAGTTGGGGTAGCCATGAGACTGTAACTCACAGATCTTCAGTAACAGGGATTAAAATTCACGAGGAGCACATTCTTCTTTCTGTCCTAAAATCCACCACCACATTTGGGTCTAGAACACATTGTATCCCATGAGCATTTCCCAGCCAATGACTGATTACAGCAGGGACAATAAGGCAAGCCACATATGGGAGGACACAAGTCTTTGGCTTTAGGACTCTCTAAGGACTTTGAAGTCTGCAATGGACTGCAGAATTAACTAAAGAACTTTTTCCCACCCTACTTTCCTTCTCTACCGTACTTGGTAAGATTTGCCCTATGGTCTAGATATTGAGAGCTCTTCCAGTCTTCTCAGGCTCCCTCCCTATTTTTTCTCACAGGCTTTTCCTACAATAAAATCCTTGCATGCAAAAGAAATGGTTACCAATTGAAAAAGATTCCCACAGAATGGGAGAAAATTTTTGCAAGTTATATATCTGTCAAGGGATTTATAACCAGAATACACAGGAAGCTCAAAAAACTAAACTCCAAAAAAATCAATGACCCAATGAATAAATGGGCAAAAGAACTGAACAGAGAATTTTCAAAGGAAGAAGTCCAAATGGCCAAAACACATGAAAAAATGCTCAACATCTCTAGCCATAAAGCATTCGAACTCAGAACCATGTTAAGATTCCACCTTACTCCTATTAGAATGGTTATCATCAAGAACACAAACAATAACATTTGGCAAGGATGTGGGGAGAAAGGAACCCTCATGCACTGCTAGTAAGAATGTAAATTAGTACCACAACTATGAAAAACAGTATGGAGGGTCCTCAAAAAACTGAAAATAGAACTGCCATATGATCCAGTAATTCCACACCTAGGGATATACCCAAAGGAATGTAAGTCAAGTTACAATAAAGGCATCTGCACTCCCATGTTTATTGCAGCATTATTCACTATAGCTAAGCTACAGAAGCAGCCAAGATGCCCCACTACTGATGAATACATCAAGAAAATGTGGTATTTATAGCCACAAAGAAGAATGAAATTTTGTCATTTACGGTAAATGGATGGAACTGGAGAATATCATAAGTGAAGTTAGCCAAGTTCAGAAGGCCAAAAGTTGCATGTTTGCTCTCATATGTGGAATATTCACATAATATAAATACAAGCAATATTATGAAAAACAGGTCATGCTAAGGGAATGTCACATACAAGAGAGGGCGTATAAAAAAAGAAAGTTAAGCAGGTGAATATGGTTGATATATACTCTATACAAGAATGAATGTAGAATTTTTAAACCTGTTGAAGCCACCATAAGAAGGCAACTTAAGGTAAAAAGAGGAAAAATAGAGGCAATGAACCAATTTGGGTTATAATACACATAAACATGGAACTGTCACAAGGAAACTCCCTGTGTAGCTATTTAAACAAAAATGTTATTTTTGTTTTCTACTACAAAATAGGAGAACAAAAGTGCAGAACAGGTCCTTCCTGAGGGGTTGGTACCAGTGGGAGCTGGGAGGATGTGGGGAAAGGGGGTAGGAGGGTGAATATGGTGCATATACTGTGTACACATGTATGTAAACGGAAGAATAAAAACTATTGAAACTATTCCAGGAATGGGGTGGGAGAAAGGAGAATGCTAGAGGGGGTGAATTTAAGTATGATGTATTTGATATATTGTATGAACTTTTGTAAATGCCACAATGTACCCTCAGCAAAACAATAGAAAAAGTTTTAAAACTAAAATCTTTCCATGTTTAGTCCCATCTTGGCATCTACTCCTAAAAAGACATGGATTAACAGAGGTATCAGAACTGGTTTAAGAATACAGCTGGTAAAGGAGGTTTTAGAACTAGATTACCCACCGCATGGCAAAGAAGAAGAGCCCATCATGTCAGGTTGGTACAAGTAGTCACTGGCATAAGATAGCAGCATGTTTGCCAAATAGTTTACTGATGATGTTCTAGGAAAATATATTCTTCCAGGTGAAATGATGCAGGCATTTGAAAGTTAGGAGAAGAATACCCTTGAAGAGAGCAGCTAATTAATAACTGAAAATTTCGGTTGATTCTACACAGAAAGATGAAAGACTAAGACTGTTAACAAACATGAAATGGTGAAGCTGGACACCAGACAGACTCTGTGGTATCTTACAAAGAGGGTCTTCTCAGATGGTGGGAGGGTAGATACATTTGAAAACCTAATTGTTGGTGTTTCATAGGTCCAGAGATATTTGAATGTTTAATCAATGCAGACTTATTATGTTATGTGAAGGACCTGATGGGAGAAATCTGAGATCTCAAAACAGAGGGCAATAATATTTAGACAGAATCACTTGTAAATATTTACATTGCAATCAGCTTCAAGCTCTCTAGGCTTGCACAGTCTCCCATACAGTAGAAGCTCATATTTCCATTGTGCTGGAAAATGTTGAAAAGTTTCTCCCCTTCTGGGCAACAGGTAGCTCCTCAGAAGCTGTCCCCCCACCCCATTCTCCAACTCAGTTTACCAGGCCAATAGCTGAAATTAAAACTCCAAGTAAAAGCCTGCTGGAGTAACTTCTGAGCCTGTCTGTGCATGAAGGGTCAGGGTGGAGGGCAGAGAAGAAACTATTCACTTCAACGATTATAAGAAATTAGCCACAATTTCTGGTGAAGCCTGAGGAGAGTTCCTGGGATTGAATGTAGTGTTTTTGATTACAAGGATGAGATGTAAGTCTGGATAAACAGGAATTCATGGTGGACTTGAGAGCAATTTTTTAGGACATGGAACACAAGGGGATGAGAAAACCTTGTGACTAGAGTGGCTCTTAGAAGCCTGGAAAAAATGATGACTAACATACAGCAATACTTCACATGCCTTAGCAGAAGGTAGATGAAGAAATATAGAGGTGTAGGGTATTAGACATGATGAAATGGATAGATTAAATAAGGCCAGGAGACCCAACATAAGATTATGCTTCACAAGAAGACTCAAAGGACAGTGTATAGGTTGGAGGCTACCAGTATCACCAAGAAGTTTTGTGGGAGCCCACCTCTACAGGCTGAGGATTGGTCCCAAGACCTGGAATTATAGACCACAAATCTGGGTCCATTAATATTCATGGGGATCATGAGCTTTCTGAAATAATCAAGACCAAGTGGTGAGGCTAGACTCCTGAACCAGGAGGTCACAATTACCATAAGGGAATGCCAAAATGTTAGCTTACAAGGTACTATGGAAGTAGTAACAAAATAGACAGCACTAACAAAGTCCTTAATATATAACACAGATGGAAAAGGAAGAGGCAGGGGAAGAAAAGAAGAAGCACAAGAAGAAAAGTAGGAATAGGAGGAGGAGAGTGGGGAGCAGAAAAGAGTGAAGATGATCCTACAATAGAGTCATAATCACCCATTCAATTCCTAAATATGAACCAAGACTAAAGAGGTGCCAGATTCTTGGGAGGAAAGACTCTATAACATCATAACAAACTTATTTGATGACAATTCCCCAACTTTTCACAAAGGGGCCTATTTATTGGGTGACTGTACACTAGGGAAAGGGGAAATAACCAAATATTTTAAGGACTAATGGACACAGACGCTGCATTTTCTTTGATCTTGGATGTCCCAAGGACCACTCTGCCTTACTATTAGAACATAAGATGACAGAGAACAGGTAGAATGGTAGTCAAAGTCTAGTCCTATTATATTTATGTACTTTACTTAAGAATTGGTGGAATGAATAAATGGGTCTGTGGAAGGCGAGATGGACCAAAGTAGTAAGATAGAAATTCTTAAGCAATGACCAGTGACCTGGCTCTCTAGAAAAGCTCACAGAAGGAAAATGACTGAAAGATCAAAGACAATGAAGTCTGAGGTAGGGACATGTTACTGACCTATGTGAGCACCAAGTGTAAAGGTTTTCATATCTCATGTTGTCATTGTTGTTTTCAGCTCTTGGTATCAAACCCAAGGCCTTAAACATGGGAGGCAAGCACATTACCAATGAGCTCCATTTCCAACCTTCATTTCATGTGTTAATGTCCATCAGAAAGCATTCAAGATTCTTTGGACAACCAACTGATAAGGCAGCAGGGCTACTAAGGCAGGTCAGGGAGACAAGACATCTCTGACAGCAAAGCCCAACAACCTTACTAGACCCTTCTCAGACAACAAGCAAGTGTGCGTCCATCCTCCTTTCCTTCCCTCGCCTTAACTCAGGATCAGGTTTGGACTATGGTCTGAAAACTTACTCAGCTTTTTCAGACTACTTCTATATTTCTTCTGGCAGTTGTTTTGTCTAATAAAATGTTTGCAGTTCTCTCTTAGACACCACTCTCTGAAGAGAACACTGTTACCCTTGTTTTTCCTACTTCTCCCCTCAATAATGAAATTGCTTTAATTCCCCTTCCCATTAAATGCCCTTCTTTTATGACATACATTTACCTTTTGTGGTCTCTCTGCAATTCTAAAAAAAAACCTCAATTTTGCCAGGTTTGGTTAATTCATGCCCAGCTTCCTTGGAAAATGAAGTCCAATGAGAAGCCTATCACCACCAAAGGATATGATTTTATTCCTCTTATGAAGAAATGCCACAAAATTTTAACAAGATTTCTAATTTGCAAAAACTATTGCATCATACACACTAAATAGGAATTTTTGAGTAACACACTTAATCTTGGTAACTATTTAAAAATAAATCAATAAGATGGCAAAAAAAACAGTAAGAAAAAGTTTTTCACAGCCCTGACTTCCCCCAACCCTTCACTGTCAATCTTCCTCAGATTTTTTTAAACAATGACTATTTTTATCTGAAAAAAAGTGCAGACAAAAATATGAAATGAAATGTCTAAAGAAAGTTACTCTGTTTAATTCTAAGTTTCAAATAGTTGTGTTATTTATAAATGTTCAAGTGCTTAGTGAAAAAGATAAAGCTCAGGTGAGTGTACTTCATGCAAAGGAAGAAACTCCATTGATGCTGCAGAAACCACCATTGTCACCTGTTCTTTTAAAAGTTAGCTATGACCAGGGAGGGAGAGATCTGCAATGAGCAGGGAAAACACACATAGTGGAGTAGGAACTCTTTCAGCAGCAAGAGTCCTTTGAAATACTTCAGATGGAGAAAGAACAAAATAAGAATGACTTTGCTCACCAAGATTCTCTGTAAAATGTTCCAGACTGACTCATCTTGTGTTAAGACTGTGCTTGTTTCATTAATGATGACAATTAATTATGGGTAACAGATGTTAACTATGAATCTGAAAGGCCATTCGGTATTTAGTTTATTAAGAGGAAGTTATTTTTCTAGAAGCGAAATACTCTACAGTGTTCTGTTTGTAAAAGAAAAAATTGTCAGGAGAACAGAAATGTACTATGACACTAATAGACAGCCTCTGGTCTAATTGCTGTCTTGCAGGTTAACTCTTTTTTAGCAGTCTTATATGACTTTTGGGGTTATATTTAGAAGCATGCTTTATCCACCACCCAGCCTAGTTCAGCTAATAATTTTTAACTCTTACTATATATCTAAAATTGAAAATGATTTGGTTCAATTTGATTTCTTAGGATGCTTGAACAATTTATCTTTGAAATTCAATTAAGTTCTCTGTTGTTAGTACTAATTTTTTTTATGGGGAGAGGTTTATGGGGTTTGAACTCAGGGCTTTTAGCTTGGGAGGTATTCTACTGCTTGTGCCATATTCCCAGCCATTTTTGCTCTGGCAGTTTTAAAGATAGGGTCTTGCTTTTTGCAAGGCTGACCTGGAACATGATTCTCCTATTTTAGGCTTCTCACCTTTGCTGGGATGCCAGGCACACACCACCACATAGAGTTTTTCCTGATTGAGATGGGGTCTTGTGAACGTTTTGCCCAGGCTCGCCTCAAATTGCAATTCTCCCAGTATCCACTTCCTGAGTAGCTAGAATTACAGATGTGAACCTCCACACCTGGCAGGATAAACTTCATTTTTGTTTGGGAATCCATCCCAGGTAGCATTTTCCCTCTACCAACCCTTTCGTCCAAACTCCATGGATGGTTCAATCACAAATCTTTATTAACTAGAATAGTTTTAGTGAACTTTGTTTTTCCCAATTCTGGAGTGATGTGACTTGAACTTGTCAGAGGTTATGTTGATATCCAAGCAAAATACACTTTATTAACAAAACCCACTCTGCACTATCCGTCTCCACTATCCTTTCTCATCCTCTTCTATCATCTCTGTAAAGATTACTGGAGGAATAACAGAAGGAGTAACAATCTGGACTCAGAGTTTTTCTCTTTTTTCCTATTTGGAATACCTTCATTACTGAGGTATAGGGTCTCCCAAAAATCTTCTGAGAGATTCGATGAAGCTGCATGGTAAAATAAATAAATAAATAAAAGAATGCCTTTGGTACTGCTGGTCTTGGAAAGCAGTGGAACTGTTCTCACTCACATCAGTTGCCATGGTAATTCTTATACCCAGGACCATGAGAATCTGGATTAGTCAATTGCCTGTTACTAAAACTAAATACTTGTGGTTAAGCAACATAAAAGTAGTAGTCTATTTAGATCACTGTTTTGGAGGCTGAAACTCCAAACCACTGGCTCTGGAAAGCTCCCCAACCAACCCCAGCTGGGTCACACGTACAATGGCATATTTGTGGGGATGTGTGAGACAAAGGAGCTCTTGGTAAGACAGGCAGCCAGAAAAAGAGGAGTTGTTTTTTGTAATAACTTGCTTTCCTGAGAACTAATTTACAGTCCCACTAAGAACTACCTCAATCCTTTCTGAAAGCATACCTCACAATGTACTAAATGCATCACCCTAAGCTCCACCTCTTCAAGGTTCCATTGAGAGGATCTTAGGCAAGGAAATAAGGTCTGACCCAGCACCAGCTACCAACAACAGACAAGCAAGAGCTTTTAGTGCCCCTTTAGACTTTGCTCTACCTCCTGGTTTAACACTCCAGGGATGCATCCTGTCAGTCTGTTTATTCTATGAATCCCCTACTCTGTAGCTTTTTCTTCCATTTCTGCAGAAATCCTGAAGAATCCTGCACAAATGTCAGGTAGAGACCTCATTACCATGTAATTAAAGCTGTGGTTTTATGTATGCACTGCCTTAAAAGTCACTGTCTTGGTCCGGAATGGACCATGTAAAGTAATCTCCCTAGCCAACCTCTTCCAAGGAAAAGCGTTTCTGTTTATCAGAAAACTTCACAATTAGCATGTCTAATATGTGACATCCCACAAAAATGGACCTGAGAGCTTGGTGCCCTTGACAGTAGCCTGCCATCAATTTCCTTTGAGGATGTACTTTGCTTTGCTTCTGTACTTCCACTTTTTCATTTGCTTTGCTTCAAGTAAACCTAGCTTTGTTAAGACTTTTCTGTGTGTTTGTCCCAGAATCCTTTCTTCAGGGAGACCAAGAACCAATCCAGTCCCAAAATCTGATCTGACACAGGTAGCACTGACTCCTCTTTAAGAAGAACAAAACTACCATGTTGGAGACCAAGCTTTGGACACATGAACCTTGGAGGATACACTCAAACTACGTCATGTCCTAAAGAACTTGATCCAAGTAGCTTTTAACTTATCAGGCAAGGAGACTGCTTACCTGACAGGCAAGGAGACTTTAAAAGAAAATTACTGTGTGGTATATAGTCAAGAGTGGGAGTTGATGTTGAGATTATGGTTTAAAAAAATACCACACTAATAAGGAAAAAGTAGTGATAGTAATGTTTGGGTCCAAAGTAGATAAAATGACAGTAGATAGAAATGCACATTTGCACAGATAAACAGATGGGAGAGATGATGTAACCATAGAGAAAGAGATGTGGAAAGAATATTTGCCTTGTTTGTTGACATTGTATACCCTTAATTCTTTAAACTAAAATCAACCAGCCACTCAAAGAAAGAAAGCATTTAGAAAACTGCCACAAAGACACTGTCAAAGAATGGCTAGTGTTAGTCTTAGGAAGAAACAGCAAAGCATGTTAAATAAGGAGCAAGTACTTTTCTCTATTTAGTCCCACTAAAAAGGAGGGAGCTAACCATCCAGAAGTAGGAGAAAGAATACACCTGGCTATAACAACAGAGGTTCTTAAATTTTTGGTTCTCCAGACTCCCATTCACTCCTAAAAATTATTGAGGATTACATGAGCGTTTTTTCATATAAGGTATATCTATCACTATTTTCTATATTTAGACTTTAAATTAAGACATTTGCTTCTGCATTTAATCTATTGTAATATATTGGTTTGAGGGAAACACATGAAGAAAATTTGGCCTT
Organism: Castor canadensis; assembly: GCF_047511655.1. NCBI lineage: Eukaryota > Metazoa > Chordata > Mammalia > Rodentia > Castoridae > Castor > Castor canadensis. The sequence continues at coordinate 29,306,124 of NC_133397.1, read as the reverse complement.
ACAAACATGTAGCTGAAAAATGGGGGAATAATTTAATATCCTTTTTAAGTAATTGTGAATAATTTTCTTTAATATTAGGCTAAAACATTACAAATAGCAATAGTTTCTTGGAAGTTAGATGCAAAGTAAAACCTGAAAATCACATTGGTAAGCTTTTTGTACTCTGCACATTACACATTGCATTTGTGTATCATTTTTCCATGTGTAATTTTACAGCACAATTTATTGGCCATTTGAAAACTATTGATTCACTGAGTTATGA